>NW_020837947.1:8021407-8487335 GCF_003676395.1 Aethalodelphis obliquidens
AAATAAATTTATTTATTTATTTATTTTTGGCTGTGCTGGGTCTTTGTTGCAGTGTGTGGGCTTCTCATTGCGGTGGCTTCTCTTCTTGCGGAGCATGGGCTCTAGGCGCACGGGCTCAGTAGTTGTGGCACATGGGCTTAGTTGCTCCTTGGCATGTGGTATCTTCCCGGACCAGAGCTCGAGCCAGCGTCCCCTGCACTGGCTGGGACCACTGTGCCACCAGGGAAGTCCAAGTCTGAGGTTCTTTACCTGAAAAATATGATTCAAAATATCTATTTTGCAAAGTGATGTTTTGCACAAGGCTAAATGTGAGAGAGAGAGACAGACAGAATAGTCAAAGACCAAACTGTTAATCCTATCACCAGCCAGGACTAACAATTGGGAAATTAATTTATTAACCCTGTTTTATGGTTAACCAAACTAAATGTTCACTTAGCTAGGATATTGTGTCTTGATAATGGTACTCCCCAAAAGAGAAAGTATTAATGATGTAGATATACTCTGTTACCACAAATTTTGCATTGCACACTGGAGAGTTAAGTTTGGTTGTCACCCCTTCAGGTTTTAACACTTTTGACTGTGTCAAAAATCAATGGTCCTCAGTAATTTGGGGAGAAACATTCCTTTGAGAATCTAATGAGAGCTCACCAAAAAAACCCCAAGTGTCTTCATACATCCGCAGAAGTTTGCATATGATTTTAGGGGCCTCACAGACCACAGAATTCCATACAAGGATCTCTCCGGGGGTCTGTGAACCTTGTATTTGAAATCCCAGAACACACGCTTATTAAGAGAGAGCTTTTATTTTCGGGGTTCTCAATTTTGATAACCATTGCCAGAATTGTATTTTATTTTAAGCTAACATATACAACAAATTGCTTGTTAAAAGAGAACAGAGGTCATGGAAAAAATAAATCTGCTCCCAAATTGTGTATAATCTGTGTTTGTTCTCTGCAAACGCTTCATGAGGAAAGAGGGAAATATTTGAGAGAGGTGTTTATGACACTGGGCATTTGTAATGAACTGTGGTTTGAACATCCCTGAAGCAGCTCACTTTGTCTCATTGCTTAGAATGATTTCTTCCAGGGTCCGGCCTCTCGCAAAGGAGAAAGGGGAGGGGATGGGGATGGGTTTGAACTACTGAACAAGGTGGATTGGGGACTTGGCTTCCTGGAGCCTTCCTTGTTGTTAGGTGGTTGCTCTCGGGAGGGTAGGAAAGGAGAAGATGTGTAATTGACTTGCAGCTCAGAGAGAGATTTTCCTTCCCTTTGAGGTTCAGCTGAA
Source organism: Aethalodelphis obliquidens (assembly GCF_003676395.1). Lineage (NCBI taxonomy): Eukaryota > Metazoa > Chordata > Mammalia > Artiodactyla > Delphinidae > Aethalodelphis > Aethalodelphis obliquidens. The sequence continues at coordinate 8,022,692 of NW_020837947.1, forward strand.
ACTTACTCCCTGGAAGGACGATGCTTCCTTATCATTTACGCCTTTTGCCAATTGCTTTATCAGATCTGGACCTGCTATTGGCCTCACGGAGGGAGAGTTTTGTTTGGGCTGAGCTGGAGAACTTCAAGGCCAGTTCTGAAAGTCTGGGCACTTAGGGGAAATGAAACCTACAAGTGATCTTGGATAAGGTCACTCCACCTCTCAGTTCTCTCAATGTAAAAATAACTGAAGCAAGACTTAATCGTCTCCGTGGTTTACCCATTTGGTGATTTCATCCAATTCAACAAATATTTATTGAGAGCTATTTGCCAGGAATGTTCTAGGCACTTGGAATCGATCAGCAAACAAAACAAACAAAATTCACTGTCCCCCTGGAGGGCATGGTGTGAGGGTCTGGGAGCGGGTATTGGGAGCTGTCATTGTTCATGGAGCAGTGGGTCATTGAGAAGGAGAGATGGGGCAAAGCTTTCCAGGCAAAGAGAACAGCCAGGGCAAAGGCCCTGAGGCTGGCATGACTGTTGCAGATTGGGAGGGATAGTAGAGTGTGAGGTCAGGGACGTAATGGGAGGTGGACACAACTCCATGCATGCCCAGATTGGCAAATGGAACTTGGGCTAAGCTTTGAGCCCCATCTACCCCCTAGGCCATGAACAACCCCCTCAGCGTGGAACAGCCTACAAAATATGCAAAGTAGGGGGTGCCCTGAGAAGCCGCAGATCAATTCATCTAAAAAGGAAAGACGACAGTCCCCTTCCTCTAGGTCACGATGGCTTTTGGTTCAACACAATTGCAGTGACTCGGTGTCCACGAGCAAAACTTCTGAGGCCCCAGGACTGGGCTCTTCTTCCATGAAATCCCCTACAAGGGGCTCCTGGGGGTCTCACATGTGCTCGAAAATAACCTCATCAGTCCTTCTGGCTCACCACATGTCCTTTTGCTTTGCCTTTTCCCAGTTTGTCAGTGTCGCTGAGAACTTGGCATTGACCACGGGGCATTCTGGTCTGGTCGCTCAGGGAGCTTGGCCCAGGGTCAGCTGTCTGTCCCAGGGCTGCACTAGGCTCTCCTGATGGTTACTGACCCTCTTCCAGACCCTCAGCTGGGACCCTTGCCGCAGAGGCCTCCCGAGTGGAGGGTACAGAGAGTGATCATTGGAGTCAGGAAAAGAAAAACCTCTACACTGAATCAATTTCACTTTGAACTTTGAACTTTACAACGAATTGGCTGTATAACTTGGGCTACTTACCCAAACTTTCTGCATGTGTAAAATGGGAATCATGATAGCATCTTGTCCTCAGGGTACTTTTGTAAGGGGGTTAACTGACGCAGTACACGTAAAGCACTTAGCACACTCTGGCACAAAATATGTGCTCAGTAAATTTATTTTTTAAATCTGAATTTTCTGGAACAGTACTGATTTAAATTTTTTCCCATGGTACCTTCAGAAAGGTGTTAAGTATAAGTTGGTACAACGTTTCCATAGAAAAAGTTGGTGAGGGGCTTCCCTGGTGGCGCAGTGGTTGGGAGTCTGCCTGCCAGTGCAGGGGACATGGGTTCAAGCCCTGGTCTGGGAAGATCCCACATGCCGTGGAGCAACTAGCCCCGTGAGCCACAATTACTGAGCCTGCGCGGCGTCTGGAGCCTGTGCTCTGCAGCAAGAGAGGCTGCAATAGTGAGAGGCCTGCGCACCGCGATGAGGAGTGGCCCCCACTTGCCACAACTAGAGAAAGCCTTCGCACAGAAACGAAGACCCAACACAGCCATAAATAAATAAATAAAAATTAAAAAAAAAAAAAAGTTGGTGATGTATATGAAGAGATATAAAAGAATTTTATCCCGTTGTACAGTATTTCTTATTTTTTTAAATTTAATTAATTAATTTTTGGCTGCGTTGGGTCTTCGTTGCTGCGCGTGGGCTTTCTCTAGTTGCGGTGAGCAGGGGCTACTCTGTTGAGGTGCACGGGCTTCTCATTACGGTGGCTTCTCTTGTTGTGGAGCACGGGCTCTAGGCACTCAGGCTTCAGTAGTTCTGGCTCGTGGGCTCTAGAGCGCAGGCTCAGTAGTTGGGGTGCACAGGCTTATCTGCTCTGCGGCATGTGGGATCTTCCCAGACCAGGGCTCGAGCCCATGTCCCCTGTGTTGGCAGGTGGATTCTTAACCACTGCACCACCAGGGAAGTCCCCTGTTATACAGAACTTTTGCTTCTTGGCTATGCTGTGCTGTGGAAATTTTCAGAAGTGTGAACAAAGATATATGTTCAAGAATGTTTATTACAGTGTATTTAATAATGGCAAAAAATTGATGGCAGGGCTTCCCTGGTGGCGCGGTGGTTGAGAGTCCGCCTGCCGATGCAGGGGACGTGGGTTCGTGCCCCGGTCCGGGAAGATCCCACATACTGCGGAGTGGCTGGGCCCGTGAGCCATGGCCGCTGAGCCTGTGCGTCCGGAGCCTGTGCTCCGCAGCGGGAGAGGCCGCAACAGTGAGAGGCCCGCGTACCGCTAAAAAAAAGAAAGAAGAAAAAAGTAAGGCTTACACAGAATCTTCAATGACATGAGAAAATCCTTGTGCCATAACTTTAATTGGAAAATTCAGGAAGCAAAATTATATACAGTATACTACTCAACTTGATAAAAAAATTGTCTTCTGTTATAGGCAAAGACTGAAGAGGAATATGGATTAAAATGTAACATTTCTGGATGTAAATGTTTCTGGATGGTGGAATTACAGATGTTTTTAGTTTCTTCTTTGACTTTTCTGTACTTTCTAAGATAAACATGAATTACTTTTTTAAGCAGGAAAAAAAGCAGCACATTTTATTTTTAATTTTATTTTTAAATAATGTGGTAAGTACACGCATACTTATCAGACCCTGTGTCTGGAATTTTATTTGGAAAATATGGTTACAGTAAATATAGGTCAACTGCTTTCCAAGATTTCTTAATTGGAAACTTAAAAAAAAACTTCTAAATAAATTATTTCCTGGACTAGATCTGGATGTGAAGGGAAAATAAAATTTTCAAGGAGATGGAATAATGCCTTCAACATCCCCATGTACAAATAACTCTCCCCTTTGGGCTTTTGGGACAGTGTTAGGGTGGGGTTTCTTCTGTTTCTTTTGAGAAACAGCTCCAAGGCCTAGAAGACCATCTGGGCCAAGGGACAAACTTAGCTTTAGAGAAAAATAGCTATCCTTGATCTTATCGCTGTAATGTCAATATGACAACAGGAAATGCAAAAGAAAATTGTTTTATCTGGGAGTGGCAGCCCTTGGCAGGTGTTACTACAACAGGCAACCATATTTCCAATAGTGTCCTTTATTTTTAGAGAGTCCTGAATAGAAGAGCTTGCAGTATATAAAAGCGGCATGATAAAATGGTATGGTACAGGGCTTCTCAAATATTAACACACGCAGAAATCACCTGGGGCCCGGGTTACAAAGCAGCTTTCCCTTCAGTGGGTGTGGGCAGGGCCCCAGATCCTGCATTTCTGTCCAGCTCCCAGGTGATGTGAGTCCTGCTGGGTGAGGACCACACCTTGTCCTATATGAAGGTATAGGACACCACAAAGGCTTTGTATGTTTCCTAGGAAGAGAGGAGGTGGGATCTGGGCTGCTGGCTTATCACTTCATGAAGGTCTTCCCAGAGTACTATAGACCACGGTGCTAGCCCAGTGGCTCTTAACTCTCCTGTACTGCAGAATCACCCAGTATATTTTAAAAAAACAGAGTGAGATGCCTGGGTTCCACCTTACAGAGATTTTGATTCAGCTGGTCCTGGGCGTCCCTTTTTCAAAAGCTCTCCAGGTGGTTTTGATGGACACTGAGAGTTGAGAACACTTACCTGGCCCCTTCCTGACCTGCACTGACTGGTCAGCTTGGCTCAGGGGTGTTTCTGCTCCTCCTGGCAGCCCCAGTGCCCCTCCCCTTTCCTCAAGAGACCCCCTTACTTGAAGCATATTCTCAGCCTTATGCATCTTGATTCCAGAAGAATCTTCAGAATGAGATAGAGGGTGCTGACCCAGCTCTCCTGCCCCACTGCTAAGTGGGCATTTGCTGTGGTTGCCTCCTAATGGACCCCAAGAGCAGCCGGTTGGAAAACGTTAGTAGATTAATTTGGAATCTGGCATTTTTGTGACCCCCAGTCAACACGCAGGAAGCTGGTGGAAGATTTCGACAACATTTGCGGCTCTGGATCTCGCCAGAAACTCCCGAAGATTCCAAAACTGGATTTTCTTTAAGAGGTAGAAGTTGATAAACGCTAAAAACTTAACTCCTGGGCTTCCCTGGTGGCGCAGTGGTTGAGAGTCCGCCTGCCGATGCAGGGGACACGGGTTCATGCCCCGGTCCGGGAAGATCCCACATGCCGTGGAGCAGCTGGGCCCGTGAGCCATGGCCGCTGAGCCTGCGCGTCCGGAGCCTGTGCTCTGCAACGGGAGAGGCCACAGCAGTGAGAGGCCCGCATACTGCCAAAAAAAAAACCTTAACTTCCTTCCCTCTTTATTAGTAAAATGAAAAGATCTGGGAAAGAAGAATTAATGATGCACACAAGAAAACGGTTTACATTCCAAAGCAACGCCTTCTCTGACCTCCAGTGAAATAGCTTTAAGAAAACTCAATAATACCCCCGATTGGCAACTACCTTTGGTGGCACAGGCGGTCAGAAAGGAGAAATACTCAGTTTCCTCATTTACAAAAAAAGTTGAGTTGTGGAAAAATGAGAACTGCAAAACTGTAGGAGGTGTTTATTTTGGGGTCAGGGCCAAATGAGAATAAGGTTGCATGAAATGAGTTCTTATTTATTTGTTTATCTAGCTCCCTACCTGTTTATGTTGTGGTGAAAACACATAACATTAAACTTACCACCTTAGCCATTTTGAGTGTACAGTTAGGTTATGCATATTCATGCTGTTGTACAATAGATCTCTAGAATTTTCTCCTCTTGCAAAACTGAAACTCCACAGCCATTCAGCATGAATTCCCTCTCCTCCAGCTCCTGGCAATGACCACTCTACTTTCTGTTTCTATGATTCTGACTCCTTTACATATTTCCTATGCGTGGAATCAGGCAGTATTTTTTTGGTGACTGGTTTACTTCAAAATGAGTTTATTTTTTAATGAACACTTTCAGAAATAGTCTCTAGACCAGCACACATTAGTCAATGAATAACTGCAAAGCCCTCAGGAGGGAGTCTCTAGCCGCATGGTGGCTGTGTGAGAGGGAAGGGGATGGTTGACACGGGGTGAGCCTGGTCGACGGGCCCGGCGTGGTGTAGGCGCTGCCGTGAGAGGACCAGACACGCGGGGTCATGAGCGGCAGGCGGAGGCCACGGCTCCTGCAGGCATTTGTAAAAAGAAAAGACCAGATGGGAATGCGGCAAAAGCTTCTTTTACAAATGAACAAACGGAAATCAGACCCTGGGATTATTTTAATAATCGCACCCAGGGGGTCCTGCCTTCCACAGGGTGATTCCTGTTCGTTTGCCATCTCAGCCACTTGAAGCTCACTTCCGGGCTCTGTGGAAGGGCACGGCCTTTCTGCAGTGAAATCTCACTGTGACGTGTGAGGTCACAACAGAGCATCGTATGCAGCTTCATGATAAGTTATGAAGTTGGTAAAGAATGGCACAGTTAGTTCTCTTTGATTTGAACTTGCAGGTACCATGTTTAAGCTCCCCAGACTGAGGTGGAGTCTGGGTCTGCCATGCGGCCAGTGGACAGGCCATGGGACAGTGATGTTGGAGGAGCACAGGCTTGGCATTAGAGCCGCCCCGCTATTTTAGGTGAGGATACACGTCAAGTAACAGCAGATCTTGAAGGAAAAATGGCCTCTCTGCTTCTTGTCCTCTTTGGCCAAGTGCAGAGATTCCAGAAGGTGAGATCTTGGTATGAACACCAGGAAAATATTTCCTGACCAAGCTCACCGACCCTGACTTGACCAGCGTGATGGCCTAGATGTCAGGGAGGTTGGTCTTGCAGAGGTTGGTGTCGGAAGCCACTGAGATTTGGTAGGCGAAGAGACGTTGCACGAAGGAAGGGAATAGGAAACAACTTACAGGGCACTAGAAACCAGAGGTGGGAAATTGGGAAGGACAATTGGGTGTGCATTGTAGGGAGATGGACAAATAGTGGCGGGTGGAAGGAGAGGAGAAGGAGGGACTTCCATCCAAACTATGGTTATTTTCCCAAAGGTCATGAGGGCGCCCAAATTGCATTTAGCTTTGAACACTGTTAAGGGTCACCAACCCATGAGAAAGGCAGCCCTATCTGCTGCTTTGCCCTCTGGCTCTAACATTGGGAAGGAAAGAAGTCAAAGAGGAAGAACAAATTGAAGTCGCTGGATTAGACCCACAGCCATACAGCAACACGGGGCTTGCTGGATGCCGATTCCAACATCTTAACTGGAAGAAGACATCTCTGAGTCAATTGGGGAAATCTGAATGTAGAGTGGATACTACCTGGTAATGAGGAATCTTTGTTGGTTTTGTTAGGTGTGACTGTTTCAGCAATCATGTAAAAATCATGCTACCAGTTAGAGACGCCTTCTGAAGTATTTACAGCAAAATGGCCTGGTTATGCGAGAGATGCGTTAAAACAGTCCAGAAAAAAGTGTGTGTGTGTGTGTGTGTGTGAGAGAGAGAGAGAGAGAGAGAGAGAGAGAAAGGTGTAAAAAGCAAACAAAGATCAGCAAAATATTGGGATAATTGTTAAAACTGAAGAGTGGGCAAAGGAGGGCTCATTGTCATACTTTCTCTGTTCTTGTCTGTGTTTGAAATTTTCCACAATAAAAATATTTTTCCCCCTTGAAAACGTCTGTATTGATTTAATTACACAACAGCATCAACACGTTAACTCCAGGACCCTCTAGGCTGCACATCACACTTGGGAACTCGGAGCCACACATTCCATTGACCTGACTCCATGGAACGCACAGCTCACTGTAAACAGATCTGCAGTTTACGGTTCTGAGAGAAGCGTCCGTGGACACAAGTTTGTGCGGTCAGCCTGGGAAGGTAGAAGCCTCTTCTCTCTGCTGGAGATCTGTTTATTCTTTTGCAATTAATGCAAATTTAAAGATTAATTATGATGCGGTTTACCCAGAGGTCTATATTTCACAGGCAGCGTAAACATTCACCATTGGTGGCCCAGGGTGCTTGCCTATCTTGGGTCAATCAAGTGAGATTCGTAGATTGGCTCAGAGGCAGCAAATGGAGGAGGCGGGCAGGTCCATCAGGGGCCTGGGCAAGACTTCCTGGGAAGAGTATCTCCTCTTGTTCCCAAAGAACCCCAGCAGGGGGCAGTCTCCCGGCGGGTGCAACCTAGCTGTTTTCAGCCATTTTTCAGGCTTTTCCCTCATCTCCACCTCCTCCTGAGCCAGGTGAAAAATCCACTTGGTTCCTTTCTGACCCTTAGAATTTACTCTTTAAGGCTGCTTAACATCTTCCATCTGTCTTTTTTCTTTCCCTGCTCTGGAAACTGTGGTCCCTTTTGCTCCCTTTAGAGTTTTATCTGAATTGCTGGCATTTCTCTGGTTACAGGGGCCGGACCAGCCAGGCCCAGCTGACACTGAGACTAGCGGCTGACGTTCTGGCATCTTGTAATTTATTTTTATGAACAACTGATCCAGGAGTACTTTGAAAACATGTAAGTTTCTAGTATACAGTATTAATATCAAAACCTGCTAGTTTCGATATTAGTAAACCTCCAGTTTATATTTTGTCTTTGCAGGCTAAGGAGTTATCACTGGACAAATCATAGACTTCTAGTTAGTAGGAACCTTAGGGAATATTTATTCCAGTACTCTGGTGAGTACTGAAATCTATACATGCATCGCATACATCAAGCAATTAAGTCATGAACAATTTCATGATTTGAGCATCTTTTAGGGCTGGAAAGGTGATGCTTATCTAAGGGCACGTCCAGTGGGCACAAATGAATTCTAACTTACAATAAGGTGGCAGGTGTAGAGATCAAGCTGCCTGGATTTAGTGTAGATCACAGGATAAAGAGAAGGACTCAGTATTTTTTCCACTATTTTTGTATTCTAATGTTTCTTCGTGATCAATCACTGTACGCACATAGTCACTCAGTTCTTTCTTATAATATTTATTTCATTATTTCATAATATAGACAATAGCCTATGTTTGCATATTAAAAAAAGGAATGGCTCTGTCACTGCTGGTTGAACAAATTAGAAACTGTTACAGAATTCTTGGCAATAGAAATACAATATGCTTAAAAGCTGGTGGAAACAGGTTTTTAAGCATATGTTTTATAAACATTATTAAATCACTATCTGATAGGTTAATCCAGTAAAATAAACTATATTTTTCTTAAGTACATCTTTGAATACCAAAAGGGAAAAACTGGAAACAAGAAGTAAATATTTTCTTTTCTTTGTTTTTTGCTATCGGTTAAGATACCATTCAGCTGTTTTGAAACAGACATTTGTCTGAAAACATAAGTCAAAACTGGCCGTTTAAAGCTTTTCTTCATACTTATTTTTGTATTAATTTTCTTCATATTTTCTGGCCTTAACTGACTTTTCTCATGCACTCTTTGTTGATAGGTTTATGTAACTAAACCAGCTAAAACTGAAGCCAGCTAAGTATTTTCCCTGAAGATTCACATACGAACAAAGAAGCAAATTTTCTTATTGGAGATAGAACTGTCTGTACATTAATAAATTGATATACACGTGTATCTGTCTGGGTGTGAGTTTAACCTTTGCGTCAAGTTTAAAGGAGGTGAAATGGATCCCTAACATTGTCTTTCTTACCGCCAGATGACAGTGCGTATTCAGGACATCAAGTAAATTCCTGCCTATGTGTTGGTTAACTGACAAGATCGCCCTCAGTAAGGTAACGCTTTTGTCAGTTCAGGTGCACAGTCTGTAGGACAATGGCTCCTAGTCACTTCTTTCATCATATCCTTCAAATCACATTACCTTGGTGGTAACTCTCTCATCTGCATGTACCGGTTTCCATGCCTCTGCTTGAGCACAACAATGTTGGGGTTCTTTGTGCAGGAGGAAAACAAGGAAGAGGCGCAGAGGAACAAATACGTACCGTAAATCTAAACAGTGTGGATTTGAACCCGTCTCCATGTAGGCAGGATATTTAAACTCTCAGAGTCTCAGTTTCCACATCTGTAAAATGGAGAGAATGACATCTCTCTCCCAAGCCACTGTGAGGATTGGCAGCAGGGTGTCCATGGAGTGTCGTGTGTAACAGCACACAACATGGTAGCTATAATGATCGCTATGATTATTCCACGAATGTTACTTGCTCAGATGCTGAACGCTGGTGACAAAAAGATGAACGAGACAGAATCACTGTACTTCAGAAGTTTCTAATCAATTGGAGAAAACAGATTAATGCAGTGTGGTAAGTGATCTAATTAAGGATACACCCACCCTCCCCACAAGGAATGTGAAAGTTGGGACTTTTGTGGTCATAAGATAATGACCAAAGACAAGAGGCCAGAGACTCTGCTGGGTGGCAGCATCTCAGGGGGGATAAGACCTAAGCTAGGATCGCCCCGCCAGTACCATCACGGTGAACACACGGGGAAGGCTCAAAATGAGGCAGAGTGTAAGACTGTAAGGTGAGAGCGCCATGGCCATCCTGGAGGGGAGGAGCTTTGGGGGTCGGATTCCTGAGACGAGTGAGCCTCTCCTAGGTCTTAGTCCCAAAAGGCTCCATAAGGGAGGCAGGGATTGGGCTGAGTTTTGAAGTGTGGATTTCATTTCAAGAGTCAGTGGAACAGGGAAGACCTAGATCCGTTGGATCTGTTTCTTCGACTTTAACCTTTGCTTCCCGTTGCTTTTGTTCAGTAAAAGGATACAGTCTATACATAACGGCCTGTCTCGGGGAGCCCCGCCTCAATGTTAAACCAAAGTGCCTTTGTTCAGGGAAACATCCGGACCCTGTCCACCTGCCGATGGCTGCAAGGAAGAAGAAATGAACACAGCCCCTCCCCGAGGCTGGCCATTCCAGGCCTTTTTACTTTACTTCCTCATCTCCTCCCCCTCTCTGTGCTGTAAAAGAAACTGGCATTCAGACCCAGATAAGATGGTTTTTTGGAGACATTAGTCTTCCATCTTTTCCGTCTGCTGGTTTTCCGAATAAAGTCGTGTTCCTTGTCTCAACACCTTGTCTCCCAATTTATTGGCCTGTTGTGCAGCGAGCAGAGCGAGCCTGGGCTTGGTAACATCAGGAAAGGGAAACTGGACCTTCTGCAGGTGAGATTGGTGGAAGGGGCAAATCTGCAAGGCTAGGATAAGAACAAATAGGTTGATCAGAAAGGTCGGTTGGCACAGGAGTTTTTTTTTGTTTTTTTGTTTTTTTTTTTGTTGTTGTTGTTTTTTTGTTGTTGTTGTTTTTGCGGTACGTGGGCCTCTCACTGTTGCGGCCTCTCCCATTGCGGAGCACAGGCTCCGGACGCGCAGGCTCAGCGGCCGTGGCTCATGGGCCCAGCCGCTCCGCGGCATGTGGGATCCTCCCGGCCCGGGGCACGAACCCGTGTCCCCTGCATCGGCAGGCAGACTCCCAACCACTGCGCCACCAGGGAAGCCCCGGCACAGGAGTTTTAAGCACACGGGCTGTCTGGCTAGGGTGTTTGGCTTTCATTCCATGGGTGAAGGACAGGTGCAGGAGACACTGGGTGTGGGATCCCGGTTACAAAGTGCTGTGGCCAGGTAGTAATGACACGTATGCTGTTAATGCTAGAGACAGAACTGTGACAGAAGGCATGAAAAGGAAGTGACAGAGCGGGAGATATACTGAAAAAATAGTCAAAAGGACTGGGTGTCCAACTAGATAATGGAGGTTCAGGTAAAGGGGACTCCCTTTGTCACTGGGCAATTACTGAGAGGGGCCGTGCCTTCAACAGAAGATAGTGACATTGTGGGAGGGGGAGGGAGCTGGATTTGGTGATGAGATAATGATGAACTTAGTTTTAATGTTAATTTTAAAGTAATGTCAGGTCCTCCAATGAGCTATGGCCGGAGAGTCATTAGAGATGCAGCAATGGAGATTAGGAAAGGAGGCTGGGCTTGAGATTCAGATCCTTGCAGGAGAGAAGGTGCTGTCTAGGGTCATCTCACATGTGCATTCCTCTGTGCATGCCTGTATGTCTGTATGTGTATGTATGTACTCATTTACTCATTCATTCATTTATTTGTTCTTCATCCACTCATTAATTTATTTGCTTTTCATTTATCCATCCATTAATTTGATCATTCATTCATTCATTCATCATATCTTTATTGGAATCCCTGCTCAGTGCTAGGTGTCATAGTGCTGTTGAGAAAAGGGACAAGATACACTCCTGTCCCGAAGAAGCTCACTGCTGAAAAGTTCCAACCTTTGCTTGTAGACATGTTGACTTTGACCAGCTCCTCCCCTAATTGCTGCCTCAGTGTCTTTTTCTGTACGTATCAGCTGCCAGTGTGAGATGCAGAATCAGAATGTTTCAGATTTGCTGAAGTGATGACCCATGAATGGGAATATGGAGTTATATTTTCTAAACATTCTAGGACATGTGTTCCTTTTAAATTTCAGACAGATAGAAAGGACACTTGCCAGCGCAGAAAAAGCTAGTTTTCCAGAAAGTGATCATATTTGAGTTGGATTTCCAAGTAAGTGGAGCCCAAAGGTATTACCTTCCTGGAAGTTATATGCTGAGGACACACTGTCTTTGGGGCTGAATCCAAAGCAGCCCCTGTTCAGGCAGGTGCGAGCCTGGTCTTCCACGGGCTTTGGGGGTCTGGGGCTTGGGAGCTGAGTCCCGCAGGGTGGGTTCGTCTGGGAAAGACGTTTTGGGTTCGGAATCCCATCTTGCTCTCTGTGCTCGACTTTGCACATGGATCTTCTCTTCGTGCATCTGGTCAGTAGTTTATTCCCAAGAACGTGAAGTCATTGTTGGCCAGAGAACTTCAGCCCTTGGAATCTGGTCTTTAACTCCTGCGTGAGTGTCTGGTTGTCTGGATTGCTTGTGTCCTCAGCACCCCCGGGGTTCGTCTCCAAGCAGGCAGGTGTCAGAGACAGAGCCATGGGTAGATCAGGGGACACGAGAAAGGACACTTCCAGGGTTTTCGGCTCTGGTGTCAGGACTCATAAATATGATCTTCATCTGTTTCATGTGCTGCCAGGGGCGCCTGCAGTGGTGCATTTTTCCTGCCTCTTTCAAGCCCTAATTCTCCCCACTCCCCCCGACCAGTCAGGTTCTGCCCCCCGGGAAGGGGCTGCACGCTTGCTTTCCACTGAGCGGTCAGAACAATCTCTCCGAGAGCCTTTGGAAGACCCCCAGGCCCCCTGTGGTACTTGCCAGGGGCAGATCTTTCAGACTCCAGGGGACACAAATCCCCTTGTATTCTAGGTGAACTTTGCCCCCTTGGAGAGCAAATGCTCAGAATGTGAGGTGACTAGCGCCCCTGCTGTCGTGGGATCTGGGGGTGGGAAGGTCTCCGCACGGCGCGGGGCTGCCTGATGTACTCCTTAAATGCAGCCTTACTTCTGTATGTACAGGAGGGAGCGCCTGGCGGTGGAGCCCGGCCCATCAGCTCATCGGGGCTGACTGACTCAGAGGCTGGGACTGGGGCTTTCACCCCCTTTGTTCCAAGGCCTCACATCACAGCACTCAGCACACACAAGACACATGCCCTTGTCTGCTGCTGCTTGAGGTTCAGAGGTCTGTGGGTTCTCTGTGAGGCCTGGGTTGAGAAGGGCAGTTAGGATAGGCTCTGACTGTCTAGTCAGGCTCTGACAGTTAGGATAGGCTAGGCAGCTAGGATAGGCTCTGACTGTCTAGTGCTGTGTAACAAGCACCCCACGCGGCCTGGCCTCATAAACAAGAAGCATGTTATTGTGCTTATGGACACTAAGGGACAGAAATTTAAATATGGCCGACGAAGGCTGGCTTGTCTCTGCCCCATGGTGTCTGAGCCCCGACTTGGGGAGACTAGAATATCTGAGGGGGTCCCGAGCAACTAGAGCTGGCTTCTTCCCTCACTTGTCTGGTGCCCAGGCTGAGGGGACATGAAAGTTGTCATGGGGGGCTCCTCTGCCAGAGCGCCTACATGTGGCCTCTTCACATGGCTTGAGCTTCCTTCCGGCATGGTGGCCCCAGGGTTGTCAGACTTCTGACTTGCAGGCTCAGAACCCCAAGAGTGAGTGTTCTGGTAAACAAGTCTTTTTTTTTTTTTTTGCAGTACGCGGGCCTCTCACTGTTGTGGCCTCTCCCGTTGTGGAGCACAGGCTCTGGACGCGCAGGCTCAGCGGCCATGGCTCACGGGCCCAGCCGCTCCACGGCATGTGGGATCTTCCCGGACCAGGGCACGAACCCGTGTCCCCTGCATCGGCAGGCGGACACTCAACCACTGCGCCACCAGGGAAGCCCAACAAGTCTTTTCCTACCTGCTTTGGAGGCCCCAGAGAGTCATTTCCACCACCTACAGGTCAGAGTAGTCACAGACCCCCCCAGAGTCAAGGGGAGAAAGACCTCACCTTTGGAGGAAGGAATGTCAAAGCATTTGAAGCCATGCTATAAGGCTGCCACAGATCCCAGCTGCATGAAGAATCTCCCTCAGTATCAGAGACAGGGAGGTGATGGGTGGGAAAAGATGAGAAAGTCCTTTGGCCGTAGAAAGCAGTGATAATTTTAAAAAGTTGTTAGCTAAAGGGCCCCCAACCGTGAGTTCCAAGAGCTCCCTTGTCCACTTCCTTTTCCGGGTGGGAGTAGCAGCAAGGGCTCCTGGGGCGTCGTCAGCAGCGCCACCCCTGGGGGCTGCTCAGGATCTGGGCACAGGGGCTTACATCGTCCTTTGAGTACAAGGCTCAGATTTCCATTCACATCAGCCTAAGAACTGTGAAGAATTTTCACTCAAAACTTCCTACAAGAAGTTCTTTCTGGTCCCCCAAGGTCAATATTTCATAGGAGTCCTCTCTGATTTGGGAACATGACCCTGACAGGGCCTCTCCAGGGCAGCGTGGACTCAATGGCGGACTACAGTCAGCAAGGTTTAGCTGGGAAGCCCCTCCCTCTTCCCGAGGCTTGAAGTTGGCTGGAGAAGGGCATTCAGGGGGAATGTCTTCCAAGTTCCACACCCCGCCTGGAGGAAGCTTGTATTTGTTTGATCTTTTATCTGAAGCTCTGTGGGAAGTTTCAGTTTCCAGCTGGGGATCGTGGTGAGTGTCTGTGAAATGCATCATCAATGAACTTCACCCCACGAGCATTACTTTAAATGCCTTAGAGATAAACGTTATCATCTGTTCATCATCACGACTGCCAAGGAGCTCGAGGAGAAAACATTGAGGCTATTTTGGGCAGCATTTTTTAAAGGCAAATCATTTTTAGTTCCCTCAGAGTTACCAGCTCCCCTTGGCTGTGGGGTCAGATACGGATGCCACTGGAAAAGCATTTTACCATTAGAAGGTTGAGTCCAGGAATGTCCTCAATGGGAGCAATATGACTTAGGAAGGAATCTTCACTTATGACTCACACTTGCAACTTGACTCTCCCAGGAGAGGCAGCCGATGTTGGTGCTGGAAAATATCTGATGAGGACAATTCTCAGTTCTTCCTCAAGCTGCCTTCCGAGCTAAGGGGCCCTCAATCAGCCTCTAGAACCTTAAGTAAGAGGTCTGCTAGGCGCAAGGCTTGAAGCTTCATGAAGAAATACCTTCCTATGTTATCCTTAAGGAGTTCATTTGTATTTGGAGGGTAATTCAAGATTTAAAAGGGGGACATGAAATCTAGAGGGTAGGTAAAGCAAAGGGACGTCGGTGAGGAGGGGAAGTGGACCAGGCAGGAGACACGTCACGGGGGATGAATGGCACGTGCACGAGAAAGCATCTCAGCTCAGTCAGACCCAAGGCAATGCCAACTCATTGTTTAATTCCATTGTGAATAAAATACTCAATTCTGATCCATTCAGGGGAAAGAAATAATTGTGCAGTTATCCCCGTAGAGGCAGCCCTTACAGAAATCCTGTGCAGAACTCTAAAATAATTCACCCTCTGCTCACTGCACTCCCAAACGCCCCCGCCCCCAAGCACGTCCAGCGTTGGATAATTAGACCTGGGGGCCTTTGGCAAAGCCAGCTTCCTAATGTAAAGTACCCCTGTTGCAAATTCGGACGCTCTTGGGTAAAAGCCGTCAGCATCAGATAAGATTGTCAAACCCTGGCGACTTGACTCGAGATCTCATCCTGGTTCCTCGCAGCCTGGTTTCCACACACCTGGAGCTTCAGACTGTACACTTACTGCGTTTTGGGCCGCAGCACAGAGATCAGCCCCTCAGACATCTTTGCAAGTTGCAGGCAGCGGAGGCCTGAACCTCAGGTATGATTTATCACTTCAGAAACTCTGGAGAAGAGAGCGCGTCACACACACAAGTAAAACCGCAAGTTCCAAAATTACAAAGAAATTAGAAACTACTGGTTGAAAAATGGTGAACTTCTAGATAGTCTTTGGTTTTCATGTAGAAATGTACATTCCTGTCCTCTCTGCTAGGCTGTGAGCCCCCCGCGAGCAACACCTCTGTGTTTCGGGGAGAGCTCTGCGTGTCCACACTTGGATGGTCCATGGAGGACCTCGGTAATGGCTGGGGCATCAGTAGCAACCTCGTGGTTGGGTCTCACGGTTCACCCCGGCCAAGCAGTCGGCAGGTTGAGGAAAGCAATTGTGTTTTCATGGACAAACAAGCTTACGCCAGCGGCAGAGAAAGATTCTGGTCTGGGGCTCCCATGGTCCGTCCTGGAGGCAGAGGGCTGCAGGGGGGACCAGCTCCTCTGACTTTCTTAGACCAGGGATGGAGGATGGAGCGGGCGTCCTGCCCCGCTGAGATGTGTGAGCGTGAACATCTCAGCACTGTCAGCAGTGGCTGGGTTTAGCTTCAGCGGGGTGGGAGCCCTGGGTATCCTTCTCATCCCTGGACTGGCTCCTACCATCTGACAGTGTCAAGGCAGGCGGGACTCCTCCGAGTTTCTTTGTGTTTTGGCATCTGCCCTTGGTAAACGGAACGCACCCTACCGTCTCCTGCTGCTGCCGGCGCCTCTGCTCTGCATGGTTCTGGCTCAGGTTCCAACTTTCGAGGTGGAAAGGATGTGTTTGTTCTTTTAAAAATCACTTCACATTTAAAAAAATTATGTACTTAATAACTTCCCAGCGAAAATTTTATTTTCTAAGGCCTCTGAGTAGCCCAGTGTGACAGAATGCCTGGAAAAATGAGGTACTTCATAGACACATGAATTGGCAACCCATGTTCTTCCTGCTTTCAAAAGCCCTCATTGTCTCCAGAAGGGACATTGCTCAGCTCCTCTGAACACAGGCCCTCTCCTCTCAGGAGGCAATGAGCTCTGGGCAGTAGGGGCCATGTCTGACTCACGGGTGCCGCTCCTTTCTACTTTCGGGTCAGCCCTCAAAGGACACGGAGCCTGTGAACTAACTGAAGGGGAGGGGCCCCCTCTGCCCTGCGCCACGGGCTTGGATGCAAGCTGTCTTTGGAAGCGGTCCTGATGACACTGAGAAGGGCACTGGTAACTGTAAAGACCCGGGTGTTTGGCATTGTACAAAGTTTCGGATTCTGGTAGTTTCCAAAGATGGCCATTCAAATCCTAGCCAGTCCCTGTTCTCTTTTGCAATGTGGCTTTGTCTGTCCTCTCATCTGAAGGTGGAGCCCTTTGCCTGTCTCCTTGAGACTGGCTTAGCCCTTTGACCTGCTTTGGCCAACAGAAGAAGGGATGTTGTGCACAAGGGTACTTTTTTTTCTAAACCTGTGCACAAGGGTACTTTTTTTTTCCTTGAAGACGCAGGTCTGGTGAGCGAGGGTGAGCTGTGGGCGCCTGTCACGTGTGAGCAGCTCTGGTTCCTGCTTCTTCCCGTGAATGGATCACCCAGAATAGGACTTTTCCAGATCTGCAGGCTCAAATTGGACACTGTACAGGTTGGCTTCAGAGCAAGCATTCCCAGTCTCTGGAAAAGAAGGAATCATAACCCTTTGATAATATTTTCCTAAGAGCAATAAACCGTGTGTCCTCCTTTGTATGAAATCTTCCTCTCTCAGCTTGGAGCAAAAGCTCAGCTTTTCACATTGCTAGTTAGCAATGCGGCCCTGGGCAAATCTTTTAAAGGTAATCATTTAAATCTCAGCCTCAGCCTTCATACCTGTAAAAGCAAGGTAGCCTAGTCTGTGCCCTGTGGAGATGCTGGAAAATTGAGATCGTTGCCACACCTGCAGTGCTGGACAGGGGCTTTGTGATGGCTGCTTCCATCTCTCCTGGGACCACTCGAGTTCGTCCACCCCGTCTGCTGGCTTGCTCCATTTTCTAGACCCAACATCCATTTATGTCTTGGACTCAAATTTACTCTTACCTGTCAAAATGCAACTCTGCTGTCACGTTCCTTCGTGGCTCCTGTGTCCTGTGACCTGCCTTCCAGGCAGCGTCCCCGAGGGCTCCTTTCCCCTCCCGCCCGCCCGGGGATTCTGGGGGCGGCCCCCCCCTCTTCGGTTCATCTTGGCTTTGAAGCTGAGACCCAGACACTCCTCAGCAGGCACCGTCCTTTGACTTCTTTCTAGAGAGAGGATTACCTAGGCAGAGTCATTCATTTCTTGCCAAAATCCTCTTCTTGTGTGTTTCTGGCCAAGGTTAAGGGGGAAGAAAAACAGTGAACGTCCTGGAAAAGAGCCCTTCTCTATGTTCTGTGTGATTGTGAGTTCATGAGGTCTGTCCTTAACTCGAGTGAGACTCAGTAAGAAAGCCCTTATAGAAAACGTCTAGGCTGGAGAATCCTATCTCCCAGCCCCTGCCGCTCCCCAGGCCTGTCTCTGTTGCACGTCTGCCTATTGTCTCCACAGCAGGCTCCCAACCCGCTTATGCTCTTTGCTTCTTCCCCTCTATCGAAACGTGTTCTCAGGAAGGGCTCTTAGGAATCCGTGTCTACTCAGCTGTAAACTACCATGGCCAGTGTTACGGTGATGAGTATTAATTATGATAGGGGATAAAGCTTGAAGTCAAAAGAATGAAGCCTACCTGCGGAATATCGACCTAGGGTGGCAAGGTGATATTGGATTGAAGAGGGGGTGGGGTGAGAGTGACAGAGTCTTGCCACCAGATAGACTGATAGAGTCTCTTATCACACACACTGCTCACTAACTACCTTCTGGAAGTCTGCTCCGGAACTCACCAGCAAACCCTGAGAACCTGCGCTGTGTTTAATCAGTTGACATACAGTAGGAGGTGCACTTGGTGACCTTGTCATGTTCCCTTGACCATGTTTCTGCCTGGACCTCTGGGCGCCTCCTTTCTTATCCCACGGCGCTTTCCACTGTCGGGTGCACAGAACGCTGTCCCATTGCCTGCTTCTTCTTTTCCTCTCCTCCGTGTGTCTGTCTCGACTCTAAGCCCAGACACCCCTGCAGTGGTTTGTGTTGAGACTGGAAACTGTATCTGGCAGGTCCTGTGCCCCAGCTGGGCTCCCTCCTCCACTCTGAGCTGTGGATGCCCCGTGCCTCACAGCCCCAGCACCTGGGACAAGATCTGCAGGGTTAGTAAGGCTGGCGGTGGGGAGTTTAGGAGAGCCTACTGCAAACCAGCAGAATCAAGGTAACTGAGACGTTAGCACCTTGTTCATGATGGGTGTAAAGAAATTAGTCTCCCTTATCTTCACCTCTAATTTTTATATCAGTCATACATTTTTTCATGTTGATTTTAAAGCCTGGTTCCATGTGGGGATGAGTCAATGAATGTTCCTGAGTCATTCACACTTAAATATGAGAAAAGGAGTTGGAAGAACACTTCCTACCTGGGGAGTATTCTGATGGTTCTAGACACCATCAGAGCAGCGCTGCTCGCGGATTGGGAGTGGAGTGCGTGGACGTCCTCGGGTCCACTTCACATTACGTGGCTTCTGCTGGTAGAGAAGATTGGGGTTATGTGGCGGCAAAAATACGTCCCTTCATTCTCACTCCCATATTTGAAACGTGGCTTCTCAACGGTGCAGGGACTAAGACCCAATTTTGGAGAGTTTAGTGGATCCTGGGTCTTCCTTGGAGAGGGAGTAACTCACCACAGAAAGACGGAGGATATTCTGGTTATGGCTCAGGGAGTGAACTTTGATAACATTTAATCTGAAATATATATATATATATATATATATATATATATATATATTTAACATCTTTATTGGAGTACAATTGCTTTACAATGGTGTGTTAGTTTCTGCTTTATAACAAAGTAAATCAGTTATACACATACATATGTCCCCATACCTCTTCCCTCTTGCGTCTCCCTCCCTCCCCCCACTCCCTATCCCACCCATCTAGGTGGTCACAAAGCACCGAGCTGATCTCCCTGTGCTATGCGGCTGCTTCCCACTAGCTATGTGTTTTACGTTTGGTAGTGGATATATGTCCATGCCACTCTCTCGCTTTGTCACAGCTTACCCTTCCCCCTCCCCATATCCTCAAGTCCATTCTCTAGTAGGTCTGTGTCTTTTTTCCTGTCTTACCCCTAGGTTCTTCATGAACTATCTTCTGTCTTTTGCTAAACTTTTGGTAAATGATGCGAACTCCGCTATCTCAGAGAAAGCGATATTTTACAAAAGGGAGATTCATCTTCAAAAATTACAATATAGGGCTTCCCTGGTGGCGCAGTGGTTGAGAGTCCGCCTGCCGATGCAGGGGACACGGGTTTGTGCCCCGGTTCGGGAAGATCCCACATGCTGCGGAGCAGCTAGGCCCGTGAGCCATGGCCGCTGGGCCTGCGCGTCTAGAGCCTGTGCTCCACAACGGGAGAGGCCACAACAGTGAGAGGCCCGCGTACCGCAAAAAAAAAAAAAAAAAAAAAATTACAAATATAATGTAGTTCAGGATGTGAAATTTCCTGATCAAAACAAATCTGTACGGTATATTTTAAAAATTCTATGCATCTGTAACTGGTGTTTCATCTGTAACTGGTGTTTCATTGGCTTTCTTTCTTTTTTAATTGAAGAATAGTTGACTTCCAATGTTGTGCCATTGCCTTTCTTAATGCAGGATTCAGGACACCTGCAAGGTCCCCAGATGAGTCTTGGGTGGGTCTCCAGGGAGCTCACAAGCAAGTCCACTCAGTACCACTTGGCCTCACCATTTTCTTCCTCTCTTTTCATCTACCCACCCATCAGCCCATCTTATTGTTCTTAGGCATTTCGAAGTGAGCCTCAGACAAGCAGCGCCCTTCATCCTTATGGGTACTATTAACGAGAGTTCGATATTTGTTCACATTCTTTTGTATCGTGTCGGTCATACTACCTTGAATGTTGACGTTGTCTGGAGTTTTAAGAGAAAGCAGCTCATTTTAGTTTTACCTGCAGCCCCCTCTCTCCGCAGGAATCAGATATAAGTCCATGACGCGCTGGACCAGAGAGAAATCCAACAGAAAGAACTGTCTTTTCCCTTCGGCGACAAAGATGCTATGACTGACTGGACACACCTGTCTTTCTGTCTCTCTCTAGGTAGGATGCATCCTTAGGAAACTAGACCCCTGGAAGCCGCTTCCCAACAGCCTTTAGACCTGAGGATTCCCAGCGGCAGCTGCAGTGGCTGCTGCCCTTGGAATCACTGCCAATCACCCCAGGAACAGAGGGGAGATTTCCAAAGGCCACACATCCCCACAGCTGGAGTTTGTTAAGTAGATGAGTATTTCTCAAAGACTTGGTAGAAAGTCTAGCGAGGGTTGGAATGAGAAGTGGTCTGGTCATTCAGAGGTGACCTGGAGACACTTAGAAGTGATGACTTGTCAGTGTCAGAGTCACAGCTATGGTACATTCACCACACCCCACAGCCTGGGCTGAGAGCTTGCCCTGTGTGTCTGTGTAAACTCACTGTGTTCTCACCAGTCACATTCTGTGATTATCCCCTTAACACAGACACGATGAGTTGATGACGATGATCTTGACAGCTATGATATATAAACCAACCAGGGGAGCTGGTCAGGAAAGACTTTTCTGGCAGAGGTTAACCATAAATAAATGGTTGGGTGTTTTAAAATGTAGGTTTTATTATTATTTGGGTATGGTGAGGCCAACAGATCAGGAGACAATTGTCACTGAAAGGACAGTTTGTCATATGCACAGATCCCAAGAGGAGGGGGCGAGGCACCCTGCACAGGGCCATGCGGGGAAGCACCAGGGCCTTTACTGCACTTTCCACGGGAGGGAGGAGGTGAGGCAAAGTGGTAAACAGGCTTAGGGATGGCTAGTTTAAATGACTACAGAGGGCTCTGGAGTGTAGGAGCTGTCCCTAGTTGGCTGGTGCCCAGCCCTGGGGTGATTAGGACAGGTGAGTATGGCCAGGAGTGTGAAAGCCCAGGAGAGGAGGTCGGGGTGGGGTGGGCTTATCGAAAGGCACACTCCCAGCCATGTTTAAGACTTTTCTGTCTCTAGGAGTAGACTAGCTCAGGGATGGCAAAGCAGCAGGAACACGTGGTTAAGACAGTGGCGTGGGGCGGAAAGCACCTACCGGGTGAATGCGGATGTCTTACCCCAGGGAGGTGACCCCGAGCGCCCTGTGGGACTCAGTGGTTCCCTGTGAACTGGCTATTTGGGGAATTCAAACTTGAAGGCCTTGAACAAAACTCTAAAGCCTCGGGCTTCCCTGGAGGCGCAGTGGTTGAGAGTCCGCCTGCCGATGCAGGGGACACGGGTTCGTGCCCCGGTCCGGGAGGGTCCCACATGCCGCGGAGCGGCTGGGCCTGTGAGCCATGGCCGCTGAGCCTGCGCGTCCGGAGCCTGTGCTCCGCAATGGGAGAGGCCACAGGAGTGAGAGTCCTGGGTACCGCAAAAAAAAAAAAAAAATCTCTAAAGCCTCATGGGACCCGAGCAAGACTGTAAGACTCTCTGTTAAGGATCCCAGGGAAGTGTCCCCACGTATCGGCCACCGGATGCTGCCCTGGGGTTGCCAGCTGCCCTAGTGCCGGCTGGTCTGCCTGCTGGTCCTCGGAGCAGCACACGTCGTGCCCAGGTTAGGGCCTGAGTGACTGCCCTGATTCTCGGCAGCAAACAGCCTCTGCTGCCCTGATCCTGATGCTCCCAGCGCTTTGCCCTGAGTGTCGGGGTCTGGATGGAGTCAGGTCCCACAGTAGTGATTCCTTGCAAGTTGTTGGTGTGTGTGCATGGTCTGAGAAGGGATTTAGAGCCTATTCATAATTATGATTCTTTCTGTCCAAGGAGATGTAGCAGAGAGACAAAGGTGTACACCAGGGCACCACGGGGACAGCTTGGTTAGGATGTGACCCTGAGCCCAAGGGCAGATACTGTCAGGTCACAGCTTTCCAAGCCTGGAAGACCATGCTTTGCGACTGACCATGTGAACCGCAAGTGGCTTCTATGTTCCCTTCTGTCATCTGAATTTGGGACCTTTTTCTGTCCTTTATCAGCCTCTCTATAGTGTGGAACAGGGAGATAAAGGATGAAATGCGAGTTGCTCAATCCTGGTATTTTAATTGAGAAACTTAGGAGAAATATCTGGATTCTTTTGTGAAGTTCAGTATTCTGTGTTATTCATCCCCACAGAATCACGAAAGTCTTGCTGGCTGGAGGATCACAGAACAGAAGAAGGAGGGAGACAGAGGGAGGCCCTGGAGGTACTCCAATCCACTTCCTTCATTTGAAGAAGGCTGGGGTCCTCTTGGAATGCTCTGGCCACATTGCATCGTATCTGTCTGCCCTGTGCTCTGGATCAGGGCCACCTGACCATGGGTGATGGCCTCCTGTTTCCTCAGAGTCTGATACTATGCCTGGCACTTGGAATGTGTTCAAAAACTGTTTGTTGAATGAATGCATGCATGAATGAATGAATCACTGGCCAAGTTCACACATCTAATCCGTGGCAGGATGCAAAGCAGAGGCCAGATCATCTCATTCCACGTACAGCATTCCATCCTTATGCACACGGCCTCAGCAATATTTCATTTCATTAAACTTTGAAATTGCTCTGAGGTTAAGGTTTACGAGGTCTGACCGCTGACCACCTTCCTGAGGCGCGAAGGTGGCCCTCAGAACAGGGTTAGTACAGAGTAGCTCTGGCCTAATGGAGAGACCTGGGTTTGAGACCCCTGTTTGTCATTTCCTGGCTGGTTACCTTGGGGCAAATCACCTAATCTCGCTGAGGTTAGGAGAAATAGCCTCCAGTGTTGTTGTGTTTTTTTTTTTTTTTTTTTTTTTTGCGGTACGCGGGCCTCTCACTGTTGCGGCCTCTCCCGCTGCGGAGCACAGGCTCCGGACGCACAGGCTCAGCGGCCATGGCTCACGGGCCCAGCCGCTCCGCGGCCTGTGGGATCTTCCTGGACCGGGGCACGAACCCATGTCCCCTGCATCGGCAGGTAGACTCTCAACCACTGTGCCACCAGGGAAGCCCTAGCCTCCAGTTTTTCACCTGTAAAATGGGAAGGTAGTTCTGACCCTGCCCATCTCCACAGGGTGCTGTGAAGTCCAAGCATGGCCATGGGTTTGGTCATACTTTGTAACCATCAGTGCACGTCCTTCATGAACGTTAAGAGCCTCGAGCGGGCAGGTGCAGGATGGGAAGCTCGGGGCTGAGCTGCCCTCAGCACGGCAGCCACCGTGCTCTGCCCCATCCTGCCTTGAAAGGCTCACAGGTGGACTCGCGCTTCCTGCGCGAATAAGGGTGGTGTCCAGGTGGTCACCGTGATGTATAGCCATCATTTGTGGGAGATGGAGGAGATGGGAACTCTAAGGTGTTGGGGGAGATCAGAGGAGGGGAGAGAGAAGGGGAGCTCCCTGTGCACAGCCTGAGGGTTCCAGGAAACATCCCAGGGCGGTGGAGCCCATGGTGGGCCTGGAGGACAAAGCCGGCCTCTCTCAGGACACTGGACAGCAAGCAGGATAGCAGGGGCCGGCCCCCAAGGCCTGTGTGCTTCCTCATCCTTTGCAGATAGAGCACAAGCTGTGTTGGTAAAAGCCGGTAAAATACTTCTCGTCAGCAAAGAAATCACATGTTCAAGAAAAAGTGTATCCAGCAAGAAATTAAAAATGCTGAGTAGGGGACTTCCCTGGTGGCACAGTGGTTAAGAGTCCGCCTGCTAATGAAGGGGGCACAGGTTCGAGCCCTGCTCAGGGAAGATCCCACATGCCGCAGAGCAACTAAGCCCATGCACCACAACTACGGAAGCCCGCGCGCCTAGAGCCCGTGCTCGGCAACAAGAGAAGCCACTGTAATAAGAAGCCGGCGCACCGCAACGAAGAGTAGCCCCCGATCGCTGCAACTAGAGAAAGCCCGCACACAGCAACGAAGACCCAACGCAGCCAGAAATAAATAAATTTTTAAAAAAAGGCTGAGTAGTTTTTTGCGACCCTCCCAACATTCTACATAATGTTAAAATAGTAGGCCAATTCGTTTTTTTTTTTTTTTAAAAGGCATCAGGCAAGCCTGTTGTTGGAATTCATAGAGACCCAACAATGGACCGCTGTCTGAACACTGAACTTCTTAGCTGGTTCTTTGTCGGGTGGTTGAAAGAAAATTGCTCAGAAATCTCACTGAGCCACCGCCAAACAGTAGAGCCGTGGAGCAGAGCCTTCAGATGGCTGGGCATCGTGCTGCTGGAAGCGGGCTGTAGCGTCAGGGAGCGCAGGCAGGCAGGTATGGGCTGAGGTCTTTCCGTGCACTGAACACCCTCCCTTGCCAGTCCTGGCAGGCTACGGATTTCCAAGAGAAACACCCATTTACAATCTATAGCCATCAACAGGTGATTAACTGAAGCTCGCCACCCCTCCAAGTGAGAGGGCGGAGGGCTTTCAATTTAATAAGCTTGCCAATGCATTTATTTAAAAAGACAAGAAATGTTCAAGGCAGAGATGATCTAATTAAGCTATCAGCCAATCTCGGGGGAAGGAAAGGAAATCTTTGAAACAATTGTGCATTTTTATGAAAGGCAGTTTTTCTACCTTTCGAGTGTGAATTTATAATACATTTCGTCTTTCTTTTGGCAGTCATTTCCCGCAGTTATAAAACAATGCAAAGCCTGACTCTGATTAGGACAGGGTCAATGTTACTTTGGCAGAAGCATGAAAATTCTGAGTTATGGACGAACGGAAAAGAAATAAAGCTTTATTTTCTACACATTTTGCCTGTATTTGCTAAATTCCTCCTTGAATTTAATAATTTTATAACAGGATGGGGATTGGAAAGAACTTTTGTAATCTCAAAAGTGCTGAATGAACAGCTTCTCAGAAACATTTGTAATTAGCCCTTGTTCTTCAACAACATTAAAACTGTTTGCCCCCAAAAATAGTTTATTGGCTCTTGCCTTCGTTAATGTCATTAATCTGTTTATAACCAACACAAAAAGCCCTCAGCCTAATGTGTCAGACCACTTCTAACTGGTGGATCTAACTAAGTTAATGAGGTGTAATTTAATAAAGACTTCTTTTTAAAGTTAAACTTCTGTGTTTAGTTTTGACAAAAAATAAGTTTTCTGCAAAATTTAAGTCATATGATGAATTATAGAATACATATTAAAACATCAAATTAGAGAGAAACCGTGGCCTCCCCATGTCACTCACCACTGTCCATGTCTCTCTTCTCCATGAACAGCACCCAGGTTTTTCGGGGGAACTGTCACCTATGGGGTTCTCAGCTCAGGACTGGGTTTTGATTGGATTAAGCCCATCAGTATACGTGGCGACTGTATTTTCTAAAGATGGCTGTTCTTATAGATGTTCTTCTATTACCTTGCCACTCTTCCATCAAGAGGCAGAGTCTATGTACCCTCCTCTTGAATCTGGGTGGGTATTTCTAACTGTTTCACACAACAGCACAGGGTGAGGTGACAGTATGTTATTTCCGAGGCTGGGTCCTAAAAATGCCCAACACTTACACCTTGTTCTCCTGGGGCACTGCCAGGCAAGAAGCCTGACAGTTGTGAGACCTCCATGCTGTGGGGGAAACACAAACTGGCCCAACTGGAGAGACCACGTAGAGAAGCTCTAAAATTGCATGAAGACAGCCAGCTCCCAGCACCATCTGACCGTAAATCTATGAGGGGCCCCAAGCCAGAGTCACCCAGTTGAGCTTACTCAAACTCCTGACCCACAGAAACCATGAACGGTAATGAGATGATTGTTGTTTGAGTCCCTAAGCTGTGGAGTGACTTGCTATAGGGCGACAGATAGCTACAGCACTATGTCTCATCTCTTTGGCTACAGTGATTGGTGTAGAATGGACATGTGACCCGGTCCAGTCTAATCATTGCAAGGCTTAAGCTGTTTACTGGGAAGGCTGGAATCCTCTGAGTTTGGTAGACGTGAGTACGCAGCCTCAGTAAGATGCTGTAGCTGTCTGACTGTAGCCAGTGGAGACGGCCTTCGGGTGAGACCAACACACAAAGCAAGCAGAGCCGAGAGAGGATCCTAATGACATCATTGCGCTCTGAATCCAGCTGCACCTGAAGCTACCATTTGATTTATTCATTACCTGCTAGAAGTCGTCTACAGTCAAAAAATGTTGGCATTTCGAGTCACCATACAGACTGCGGAATTCAATACCTCGTCTGATATCTGAATCTTTTCTATTTTATTTCTGATCCATGACCAGCCAGACATTAGACAATCTTCAGTGACGGGACGCGCACGGCCATCTGGGGCATCGATTCCGTTCCCAAGCAGCTTTCATTGTTGAGCCAAAACCTGTCTCTCAGCCACAGTTTTCATGAGGCAAACTGTGAATGTCTAAGAAAGCTACTTATATAGAAGAAGAAGAGTAAGTTTCAGCAAGTTCCTTAAGAAAGAATTTTATGATAGTCAAATTGCCAGGATGGAGTAATGTGGGCTGGATGCTGTAATAGTCAGCTCAATTGATAACTGGTTGATCACTTTCTCCTTAAAGAGCATTGATTCATTGATCAACTAAATCAGCATCAGATAACAATGACGGAATCCCACAGGATAAAATTTAGAAGAGATAAGCGTAACTTTCTTCCCTTTAGCCCTCCCTCCTACCGTATAAGTAGGATAGAAATGAAAAGTGACAGAGTTCAGAGGTAACACATACGGAAAGATTTACTTGCCAAAAAGGCTTGATGCAAGACAAGAGGGTTATGTATCTATTTTAAAAGTTCATGTGATCTTAGGTTGTTTCAGCAGAAGTACAGTGTCCAGAATAAGGCTGGTAATTCTCTTTCCTCTGTGCTGGTCGGACTTACCCTGGAGCACAATGCTCGCTTTGTGGATGCCTATGCTAAGAGAGAAATTGACCAGAGCGTATTTAGAAGCAACTGGGGAATAGTGAGAAAAGCTGAAATCTTATCATGGTTAAAGGATATGGATGTTTGCCTGGAAAGGACTCTATATAACATCTGGGCTTCTGGAAAGTCTGATTAAGTCACTGTTTTATCCTTTGCGGGGAAGAACCCTGGGGGAAGATTCACAATCACCTGCCAAGTGAGAACTTTAAAACTACAGCTTCTAACACACATCTGCCTTCATCTACGGGACTGAGAAATCCCTGAGACGCTGATGGGAGCTCCAGAACCATTACCCGGGAAAATCACAGCAACTAAGTAATTTGTAAACTTTTCAGATTTATGGATTCCTCCGAGGTCCACGCATCCCATGTGGGGAAACCCTGTTGATTGGTTTCCTTCTGCCTGTTCTCTCTTCTCCATAGAAGCAAATACTGAATATTATAAAGTCCTTGCTTGAAACTGCTAAGAGTGGAGGAGTTTCTTTTGGTGATTTTATTTCACTCTCTCACCTTCAGAGCAATGCAAAGGCTATTTAAACCTTCTCTTTCGCTGGCAGATTTCTTTCATCCTTTCCTCTCCAAGGAAAGAAGGCAGGGATGTGGTGGCAGTGGCGCTGAGGCTGGGGAGCACGGCCAGAGGGAAGGTGGGACTGGCCAGGGGCTCTTTATGCTTCTTCCCTGACCTCTGACCCCTCCTTCCCTTGTCCATGTGCCGTCCGCCCTTCGCTGGGTCCCATCCTCACCCCAGAATTCTGAAGATTCTGAGACACTCAGATAGGAGCTTCTATGCAATAGCCATGTGGACTCCACCGTGAGGGAGATGTGGGCGTTGGGAGGTGCTCCTTACTCGTGTAAATTCTGAGCTTTGATAAAATATGGTTCCAGTGAAAATTTTACATTAACTTGAATTGTAACTTAATTTTTAGTTTTGTCTCTACAAATGGACAAAGGCCTCACGGGCTGAGGCCTCTTGCTACATCACCTTTGTGCCTTTTATAGGAAATGGTAACATGGCTGGTTTTACTGCCTCTGCTTTGTGCAAACTACTGGCACGTGCTGCTCTCATAATAAAAGATAATAATCCAGGCATATATCCAACAGGAAAAACCCCATGATATCAAAGAGGTGTCTGCGATCTCACGTTCATTGTAGGATTATCCACAATAGCCAAGACTTGGAAACAACTTACGCATCCATCAACAGATGAATGGATAAAGAAGATGTATATTACATATATAGATATGTAATATATGTACATATATACATATATATATATATATATATAAAATGGAGTATTATTCAGCCATAAGAAAGCAGGAAATCCTGACATTTGTGACAACATGTGGACTGACCTTGAGGGCATTATGTTTAGTAAAATAAGTTTGACTCAGAAAGACGAACACTGTGTGATCTCACTTACACGTGGAATCTAAAACTGCTGAGCTCATAGAATCAGAGTAGAGTGATGGTTAGCAGGCGATGGGAAGTGGGGGGGGGAGGGTACAAAGTTCTATTTATAAGATGAATAAGTTCTGGGAGCCTAACGGACAGCATTGTGATTGAAGTTGGTAAGACGTATGATGTACTTGAAACTTGTCAAGAGAGTGGATCCTAAATGTTCTCCCCACAGGAAAGAAATAGTAACCGTGTGACGTGATGCAGGTGTTAGCTAACGCTCTAGTGGTCATCATTTTACAACGTAACACAAGTACATCATGTCAACGTGGTGTCCACCTTGACCTTACACTGTGATGTGTCAATTACATCTCAATAAAGCTAGAACAAAGAAAAGATAACACCAAGTGATCGGCTCCTGGATACCTGAGTGTTAGCTAATAACCTTAGGAAATGAGAGCACAGGCTATGGAGTCAACTGTCAGACCAGAGTTGAATTCTTGTCACCAGCTACTAGGTGTGTCACCTTGGGCAAGTTCCTGGGCCTCTCCGGGTCCCAGTTTTCCCATACATAACGTGGAAATCGTACTATATCATGAGGCTTAGTGAGGGTTAAATGAGACACTTTATGTAAAACACTTAGCCCAGTACCTGAGACCCATACTCAAAAAATGTTATAGCTGTTTTCATGAATATTGTCTTTACATATATTTTGGGGAATCTCAAAAATTTTTAGCAGAAAGCACAGTTTGCTTCAGACCCAGTTGTGTATGAGACGCCAGCCCCTTCTTCCCGTTGACGCTGCAATGCAACTTCCTGTCATGACACAAAGGGATTTAGAGTTCCACGCAAGGAGTGAAAACTCACAGAGACCCTCCAAAAATCCGATTCCCATGAATATCTTACCAAAAGGGAGTTGAAATGACTGACTGAGTTTATTCAGTTTATTTAGCCAACTGAAGTTATTCAGTTGAATTCAGCCAACTTCCGGATTTTCTTCATGTTCCGTCCCATGTTCCAATTTGTCCGGTTTCCTTAAATACTGTTTGGCCTCCTTTCATGTATGAATATCAGGTGCGACCAAGCTGCCTTAAGCAAATAAAGCGCTCATTCCCTCCAGCCTCCCACCTTGAGCCTAATACGTTCCTTTCTTCAGCTTCACTTCCTTGCTGACACAAGCTCGCCCAGTGCTGCCGGCCAAGAGCCTAAGTGACAGACATCTGCCATTGAAGAGGGACTGGCAGGTGGTGGCCGTGCTCCCCAGGGCCCAGGGCTTTGTCTGATGATAACGCAGGGTGTGTTCAGAGGACTCCAGATCTGCAGCAGAGAATCCAACACAGTTCTCATGAAGGGGAACCTATAAAAACATCATTTGTCTAAAAAAGGAGAGCACTTTGGCAAGGGGACCCTGCTTTCTCTCTGTGTTTGTAACCTGTGGAAATACCCCTGGTCTCTAGGACAGGCACACAGAGGACCTTGTCTGGTGATGGCAACACTGGCTCCATTTGGAGTAAAACCCACAAGGAGAAACGTACAGGGGAAACTATTTGGGAGAGGGAACTGGGTGTTTCAGACGTTAAGTCTGCAGAGAAAAATCTGTAGACTTTTTTTTTTTTTTAAAGAAAAACAAGCCCCTGGAAACAAACGTTTAGAGAGATGGTTTATGAAGGAAGTCTTCCCAGAGAGGGAAAAAAGAAACAGAGCTAAGAAGCAATTCAAATGATAACATCCTCTCCCCACTACAGCAGGAATAAAAGCGGGAGACAGAAGTTGAGGAATGGAAAGTTCACTGAAGCTCAGATAGGGGCCCTGGGTGTGCTGAGCAGAAATCCAGCGAGAATTGTCCTCGGTGCTGGTTTTCCTCTGTCTGTGTAACGGCTGCTCTGTGCACACATCTCTCCTTGTGGCTGAGGAAATCACACGTGAGTGACGACAGTGCCACTGGGCTGTTTTCACTCCCACTTACCATCTTTCTTTGCCTTTGCTTTTTCTCCACCGCATAGATAGTCACACCTTTTTTGTGTGTGTCTTTTTAAAAAATTGAAGTATATTTGAATTTACAATGTTGTGTTAGTTTCAGGTGTACAGCAAAATGATTTTTTTTTAACACCTTATAAGTAGAAGGGAGAAGAAAGAATAAAATTGAAAAGGCAGGGCTTCCCTGGTGGCGCAGTGGTTGAGAGTCTGCCTGCCGATGCAGGGGACACGGGTTCGTGCCCCGGTCTGGGAGGATCCCACGTGCCGTGGAGAGGCTGGGCCCGTGAGCCATGGCCGCTGAGCCTGCGCGTCCGGAGCCTGTGCTCCACAACGGGAGAGGCCGCAACAGTGAGAGGCCCTCGTACCGTAAAAAAAAAAAAAAAAAAATTGAAAAGGCAGGACAAGAGAGTGAGCTCAGGGAACATTCCAGGCCCACGGATCCTGGAGTCACACGAGCAAGTGTTACCACCGTGTCTGCTGCTCCGCCCTCAACCCGCCCCGAGGGGCAGCAAGGCTGAAGCCGAGGCCCTGGGCCAGCTGGGCTCCAATATGGGTGTTTTGCTCACAAGATGCAGGACTTCGGGGAACTGCAGAGATCTGAAGGGTAAATGAGCGGCCTGACGGAATCCTTCTGCACACTGAAGTTTAGAACCACGGGCTCTAAAATGCCCAAGTAGTTTGGTCACTTCAGGGCCAGCATCAAGTCAAATTATTTGCTACGTCGCACAGAGAAAACCATTCATTCATTCATTTATTTGATAAGCGCTTCAGCACCTACCGATACCCGTGTGCACCTCCTGCGAAGCTACAAAGCATTTTGCACCCTTAACGTACTTAAAGTTTCAGAGACGAGATACGAGACGAGATTGTTGAGCAAGTGTCCACTCCACCAGGAGCAGATGTCACCCCCCTTCATGGTCCAGGGTTTCCAAGAAAGACACAACCCACACAAGAGTTGGAAGGGGCCAAGTATCACCCCTGTGGAGGAGACAGAAGACCAGCCTCAGCAATGGGGCCCCGGTCCCTCTGGCCAGCAGCCAAGAAGGCCCGAAGAGATTTCCAGAATCCCTCTTGGCTTCAGCCTCAGGGAAGGCGAATCTGAGCAGGGTCTTGAGGCTGGTAGGTGGAGCCTGGGGTGGAAGGAGGCTCACAGGAAGGGCCCGAGACCACGGGCACCCGCAAGCTGAGCCAGTGTGTGCTCAGGGAGCTGGGGAAGCCGTGCCGGGAGGTGAGAGGGAAAAGAACAGGGAGGGCCTTGGGCTCCCACTCAGAGTTGGGGGGCGAGGTATGAGGAAGAGAGGGCTGTCTGGACATTGTTCTGAGCTGAACTGTGTCCCCCCGCAAAAGATACGCCGAAATCCGAATCCCCTGCACCTGTGAAGGGACCTGATTTGGAAACAGGGTCTTTGCACATGAAATCAAGTAAAGATGAGGTCATTAATCCAATATGACTGATGTCCTTATAAGAAGAGGAGAGACACAGGGACAGATGTGCACAGAGGGAGGGACATCCTGTGAAGACACGGGGAGAACGCCTGTGATGATGCAGGTCGGAGCCCACAACTCCAAGCCAGGGACCCCAAGGATGCTGGGAGCACAGACGCCCAGAGGAAGGTAGGGTGCAGACCCGCCATGAGAGCCTTCAAGA
Organism: Aethalodelphis obliquidens; assembly: GCF_003676395.1. Lineage (NCBI taxonomy): Eukaryota > Metazoa > Chordata > Mammalia > Artiodactyla > Delphinidae > Aethalodelphis > Aethalodelphis obliquidens. Next base: position 8,054,943 of record NW_020837947.1, read on the forward strand.
GAGCGTGGCCCTGTCGACTCCTTCGATTTTGGACTTCTGGCTTCCAGAACTGCAAGAGAATAAGTGTCTGTTGTTTCAGCACCCGGTGCTTTGTACAGGTGGCCTTGGAGATGGACACAGGGAAGGTGGTTGGGTTTGTCCCTTTGAAGTGGGACAACTTTGATGCCATGTGTGTGTCAAGTGACCTGGGGGTACTGTGGGCTGAGATGCAGGGGTAGATGTGTCATGCACCCTGGGACCTCTCGTGGCACCAGCAAACCTGCTCTCGAGGCAATTCTGCTCATGACATTGACGGCTCTTTTCCCTGACTGTCTGTGAGGGAGCACGTGTGTCCACATCCAGTGAAACCCACTGATCCCACACCCTCCAATGGCACCAGGTGTTCTAAAGGCCCAACCCACTCCCAGTACATACTGTTTCCCATTGACAAGGTTTTCCTGTTTACACTCTCTTTCTTAGTCTCTAGGAAATATAATTAAAAATTCACCGAATACATCTTCAGGAAAACATATTTACCAAAGACCTACGTTCGGCCGAAAACAACAGACTTACAGTAATGGGTCAAAGCATAGCTTAAAAGGCCTTTGTAATTCACTGCAGACGGTCACTGTGTTTGCAAGGAGCTCGGTGTGGGGAGCTTCCAGCAAAGTCGGATACGGCTGAGCGACTCGCCTGAAGTCAGACCGGGGAGCAGAACCCACTGAGGGTGACCTCGGTGAGAAAGGGGACTTTATTATACACACACAAGCAGTGCTGGACTTGCCCAAAGGGCAGACCAAGAAGGTGCTCAAAGCACAGCAGAACAGAAAAAGAATTAAAAAAAATGAATCTGCTATGTGATTTTTAAAAAGTAAAGTAGTTAGCAGGTGCAAATCGTAACTTTTCAGGACTTCTTTGTGCTTAGCTCATAGGTGAGCTCTATTTTCCTTCCTAGTGCCTTGTGCAGTGGTAGGGAGGGCTCAGCCTTCCCTGGCTTGGAGTGTCCCGAGGTGGCCCAGATCTTGGGATGTCCCATGGAACTGAGGTGGGCCTTTCGAGGAGGGCTCTTTCCCCCTCGGGTCTGCGTGTCTGCATGTCAGTCCTGGTGGGCAGGCTTCCTCTGCGGCTTGGGGCAGGAAGAAGGAGGATGCTTACCCTGTTCGCACAGCATGGTTCTACCTCGTGGCACCCCTCTCCCTCTCAAACACACAGTTTCAGACAAAGGGCTCTTTTCCTGCTGGGTCAGGCCCACCATTGGTTTAATAAACCTCGGCCAGAGAGAAGTCGAGATGTTCAAACAGAGAGGAGGAAAGACCACGTGGCAAATAAGAGTACAGATTCGGGAGGTGGGCTTTGTGCCTTCCCATCCTGACTCCACTGTGTCCTGATTATATATTAACCATGTTATTAAACCCCTCCTGCCTCCGTTTCCTCAACTGTCAGATGGGCAGCGAATAGACCCTACCTCGTAGGGCTTCTGTGAGGATTAGATGAGCCACTGAATACTGTGCCTGCACAGGCATAACTATCAGCTAAAATTATTAAAACCCTTCGGAGAGCCTGTCACCATCTGGATCAGGGAAGGAGGACAGTTCCTACAAAAGCGTGTTAATGGCTCAAGGGCTGGGCAGCTGGCCAAGGGCATCCCCTACCGAGGGCTGAGGACTGGGTCAGGGTCAGCAGGGACGGGGTGGAGGACAGAATGGTGCCATGAAAGACTCGACGGTCGGTGCAGTTGGAGGAGGTACCTTCCCTCCCAACGCAGCTGCTTCATCCTCGGGCAGCGGACTCGAGGTGAAGGTTACAAGAAGGTCACTGTAGAAGCGGGTTATGAGAGTGGCCTGAGTCATTCCAAGATAAGACTGCGTGTGGGGTTGGTCGTGTGGGAATTGGGTTAGGACATCAACATCAAAAACGGGCTTGACGCTAGAGAACTGGAGGAACCCTTCTCGCCCATGTTGGCATCTTCAACTTGTCTTGTGAGTCATGAAAAGTGAGTCATGAGAGGCAACTCTGGTGACAGTGACCCCTTGGCCCAGACCTCCTTCCTTTGCCAGAATGCTTCAGAGCTTGCAGATACTAAAAGAAAGCAGAGCCTCCTTGCCTTGGAAACGAGTACATCCAGACTGCTGAACTTGGCCTTGGTCAGATGAGAGGAGAGAGATCAACGGAAAGCTCAGCCTTGTTCTCAGCACTTTACATGCATTTTCTCGTGCATTTTAAAACCCAGCCATCTACGGATAAGGAAGATGAGGCTCAGAGCGGTGAATTAGCTTGACAAGGTCACACAGGAAAAGGCCGAGCTGGGCGTGGCTGGCCGATGAGGCTCCCCGGCTCCTTGGCACGTTTGGGCGGGTGCTGGAAGCTTCGTCCAGCCCCACCGGGAACCTGCTCAGCCCACGCGCAGGGCAGTTCAGCCAGACTGGGATGGCCGAGGGGCCACCATCTGAGGATGTCGCCAGGCAGGAACACAGGCATAATCACCACCACCTATGAAGTTCGGTGACAGGTTCTCTAACAGGGCCACCAGGGACCCCTGACTTCAGGGCTCAGGCTTAGGACGAGGCCACTGTGCTTTGCTGCACAGGTGCTGTCGTCAGTTTGCTGTAATTCAAAGCCCCAGAGGCCACAGAGGCTCCCTGGCGGGACTGTGTCCCAGTTGCCCACAGTGACAACTTGCTCACCAGCAGACTCTTTCTCGGCTTTTCTCCACTTCCTGAATGACCTTTCTCCTCCCTTACTTGGGATCCTTCTGGGTTCCCCTCTCAAATAAGCCAAGCACACGGGGATAAACCAATGCCTCCCCTAAGACAGTGGCTCCCCTGACGGCAGAGGCTCATTGCACCCATCCACTTGCAGGGCCACAGGGCCCAGATGTGGCTCAAACACCAGCCCAGGTGCAGCTGTGAAGGCATTTCTTAGATGTGATTAATATTTACGATCAGCAGTCTTTTTTTTTTTTTTCTGCGGTACGCGGGCCTCTCACTGTTGTGGCCTCTCCTGTTGTGGAGCACAGGCTCCGGACGCGCAGGCTCAGCGGCCATGGCTCACGGGCCCAGCTGCTCCGCGGCATGTGGGATCTTCCCGGACCGGGGCACGAACCCGTGTCCCCTGCATTGGCAGGCGGACTCTCAACCACTGCGCCACCAGGGAAGCCCCAGAGTGCACCCTTTTAAGCCCCCGTTCCCTGTGGCTTTTCATTTCACAATGAATGGAGATAAAGTGAGGTAAAGAGTGGAAATCGTCTCTTATACACGGCGGCATCTACAGAGCTTCCCCAGGCAGCAGGGCTCAGAGCCATGGCTTGCTTCCGGGGCAGGACGCCGGTAGTACGGCGGCCACACAAAGTCCGTGTAAAACACATCCGTCAGCCCAAGTCACCTGTCAACCTCTGGGTCTGAATTTCTAGAAGTTGGCCCTGGACCCAATCTGTTCTGCCTACATGCTGAACTGGGCTTACGATCCTCGAGGTTCTGAGGTCAAACACGTGACTGAGAGGTCACTGTCTGGAGATGAAGGAAAAGCGCCAACTAGGGCCCAGTTCCCATCCTCAAGGGACACAGAGACCACAGGCAGGGCTGGGAGGGAAGGGACAGCCCGTATCCCTTGGTGTTGGCAGTCCCCGAGCAACTTCAAATGAAGTTTCCAAGGTGGCCCTTCCCGCTTTCTTAAAGCCCCTGTAGGGTTCCCAGCGCTTCTGCAGCCCTCGGTGCAGCCCCTCAAATCGGTGGCTTGGGCTTCCTGCTCTTCCTCCCACCGCCACCTTCCAAAACCTCAGAGCCGGCGCATCAGGGTACGTCCGCTCTGGTTTAAACAGAGCGTTTCAAATCTTGCCCCCAGTCTCTCTCGGTTTCTTGCCTTCTTCCCCCAGGTACTGCTGGTTCCAGCATTCAGAAAACTTTATCAAATATCATAGTTTATCATTTCCCAAGGATCATTTTTGGAGCAACTTGACGCCTCTGCTTGTTGAATGAGTCTCTTAGAAAGGGTGATCATCACGTCCTGTGCTGTGCTGGGGGTCCCTTGAGGGCTTAGTTCACTTTTATCCATAGGAATGGTGCTCTAAAAATCTATTTCTCCTGATCTGAAGCAAAACTGGGCACCCTTTCCACACTCCCCCAACCCCGTCCAATTCAGTCTTAGACTAGCATGCACTTAAGTCAAACTCAACGGGGGCAACAGAGGTTTTACGGTGAAATGGCTGATTTGAGACTCAGGGGAACTCAAGGAGACTGCAAGCGTTTCCTCTGTTTATCCCAGACCCGGGTGAAGCTCAGCTGTGAAATAGATGAGCGGTCTCCAATCTTTTTGGCACCAGGGACCGGGTTCGCGGAAGACAATTTTTCCACGAACAAGGGGCGGGTGATGGCGTGTGCGGGATGTTCAGGCAGCAATGCCAGCAATGCCAGCAATGGGGAGCAGCAGAGAAAGCTTCGCCTGCCCACCGCACACCTCCTGCTGTGTGGCCTGGCTCCTAATAAACAAATTCATGATCATGACGTGAGAATTTATCATATTTCTCTCAATTACTGGTAGGTCAAGGAGACCCAAATAAATATAAACACATAGAAAAAAAATTGAACAAACTAATCAACTTGCTAGATTTAGTGGACATTTACAGAATCAGAAATTAGGGAATACACATTCATCTCTACACTCTACACATGGAATATTTACAAAAATTAGACAGACCTCCTGCTAAGCCATAAAGTAAATCTCAGTAAATTCAAAGAACTGGAATCATGCACAACACATTCTTTGACTACTGTGCAATTAAGTTGAAATTATTAACAAAAATATAAATTTGAAAACCTATATATTTAAAAATTTAAGAAGTATACTTCTGAGCAATGTATAAAAGAAGAAACAACATTTAATCTAATGGAAAGTTAAAATACTTACAACAGAATGATAATAATAATATATATCAAAATTCATAGGATATTGCCAAAGCAATATTTTGAGATATATTTATGCCTTAAAACTTTGTATTAGAAGAGAAGAAAGGCAAAAACTTGAGAAGCTGAGTAGCCAATGTAAGAAGTTAAAAAAGTAACTCCAGAAAAAATTTTAAAAAGCAGAAAAAAGGAATGAGCAAAAATAAATGAAGTAGGAAGTAAAAAATGATAGAATCAAAAATCTCAAAAGGGATTTTTTAATAGATTAATAAAACAGACAAAGCTTTGCTGAGCTCAATCATGAAAAATATAGGGAAGCTGTATATAAAAAATTAAAAATGAAAGAGTGCCATAAATACAGGCAGAGCAGAGATATTAAGAAAGAAAGAATACTATGAACAAGATTACACCATAAACATGAAAATAAAAATGGAATGAACAAATTCTAGGAAAATATAACTTATGGAAACATACTCAAGAAGAAATAGAAGACTTTGATAACTCCATTATCCTTAAAGAACTTGAGTAGAAGTTTATGTAACCCTTCCTCAGAGACTCAGATGCTTTTATAGGTGAGGTTTTTTTTGTTTTTGTTTTTGTTTTTTTTAAACAAACTTTTAAATAACTGTTCATCCAATCTCACACAAACCCTTTCAGATATACCCAAAAGAGGAAGCAGTCCCCAATGCATTGTAAGAGGTCACTATAACCTTGATCCCAAAGCCCGACAAGGACTGTATAAAGGAAAGTTGTCAGACAATCTCACTCATGAACAGGGATGCAAAAATCCTAAATAAAATATTAGGAAATCCAATATAGGATTGTAATAAAAGAGAGAATATACCAAGATAAAGTTGAGTTTATCTCAATAATGCAAGGGTGCTTTAAAAATAAAAAAATTCTATACATATAACACATTACCTTCTGCCTCTCAATAGATGAAGATGAAGCATTTGACAAAAGCAAAAAAAAAAGAAATAAATTACAGTAAACTAGGAATGGAAGGGAACTACCTTAATGATTGATGAATGGTGTCTACCAAAATGATAGCCAACATCATTCCCAATGGTGAAATGCTTGAAGCGTTAATTTTAAATTCAGGAACAAGACAAGGATATCACAATCACCATCTCTTTGATATAGAAATCCTAGCAGCACAGTAAGAGAATAAAGTTACAAGTCATGAGGGTATGAAAAGGAAAAACAAAACTATCATTACTGTTAGATGATATAGTTCAGTCTACATTAAAAACCTCAAAATATCTACAGAAATTTCATTAAAATTAAGAGTGTTTTTGCAAGTGACTGGATTTAAGATCAATATAAAAAGTCAATTGCATTTATAAAACACCAGCAACACCTTATAAAATATAATAATAGCTACTATTTGCAGTAGCACACACATACCCCCAAAATAAGGCACTCGAAATACATCTAACAAAAGATGTGCAAGAATTGTGTGAAGAAACATTTTAATGCTATTAAAAGATATCAAAGATCTAAATAAATGGAGAGAGAGAACATTTTTTTTTCAAAAAACTATCCAATAAAGGAGTCAATTGTCTCAAATTTCTGTTTCTCAAGGAGCACCGCAGTGTTCTTGTACAATTTAAATGGAAAACAAACGCTCTAGAACTGTCAGTATACTAGCAAAGAAGAAAAATAAGGGCAAGGAGATTGTCTGAAATGGTATCTATGTTTAAAGTTAGGGTAGCTGAAACAGTGTGGTATTGGCTCAGTGAGAGACATACTGACCCACGGAACAGAACAGAGAACCGGAAACAGCCCCACACCTTTTTTGAATTTGAAATATGATACAGGTGGCCGTGCAGATTACTAGAAAAGGATTAACTGTTCCATAAGTGCTGTTGGGACCATTTGCTATCTAGATGGGAAAAAATGAAACTGGATCCCGACATCACACTGCACACAAAAATCAATTCCAGATGGATGTAAAGCCTTCAATGTGAAAGAAAAAGACTCAAACCTTAATAAAAAAATACTGGAGAGTACTTTTAAGACTTTGGAGGCAGAGAAGTTTACATTAAGCATTCACTATAGAAGAAAAATTGATATAATCAACTACTTTGAAATGAAGGATTTCTGTACATCAAAAGATAGTAAAAAGAAAATGAAGAACACGCCCCCACCTAAAGATATTTTTAGTACATATAAACAACAAATGATAATTACTCTTTGTATATTAAACATTCCTTCAAGTTGTCAATAAAAAGACAAAAAATGCAATAAAAAATACAGATACGCTATGAGTGGGTATTTCACAGAAGAGGAAGTATGAATGGTAAATAAGCATATAAAATATAGTCAATATCTTTTCTAATCAGGGAAATGTAAACTAAAAACATATGATATATATCTTGACAGAATTGTATTAATAAAAATCAATACATCTGAAAATACCAAGTACTGGAAAAGATTTAAATGCTGTATACGTGAGAGTGTAAGTTGGTACAATCACTTCGGAGAAAAATTTGACATTATCTTGTAAAGTTGAGAATGCACTAAACATACTCTACAAGCCAGAAATTCCACTCCCAGGCGTGTGTGTCTGTGTGTGTGTGTGTGTGTGTGTACCCTAGAGAACATCTATGTATGTAGGCTGGAAGACAGGTACTATTGTGTCCTTAATAGTGTTATTAAGACAAAAAAAACCTGGAAACAAATGTTCATTGTCAGGACTGGATAAATGTGTTATATACACACACAGTGGAATGTTAAATAACAAGGAAGATAAAGGTATTTAGCAACATATAACAAACTGGATGAATCCTGGAAAAAATTCTGAGTGCAAAATGCAAGTTGAAGAAGGTTGTATATTCACTATGGTACTTTTTTTTTTAAAAAAAGAAGATGTTGGGGGTAGGAGTTTATTAATTAATTAATTTATTTTTGGCTGTGTTGGGTCTTCGTTTCTGTACGAGGGCTTTCTCTAGTTGTGGCGAGCGGGGGCCACTCTTCATCGTGGTGCGCGGGCCTCTCACTATCACGGCCTCTCTTGTTGAGGAGCACAGGCTCCAGACGCGCAGGCTCAGTAGTTGTGGCTTATGGGCCCAGCCGCTCCACGGCACGTGGGATCCTCCCAGACCAGGGCTCAAACCCATGTCCCCTGCATTGGCAGGCAGATTCTCAACCACTGTGCCACCAGGGAAGCCCTATGGTACTATTTTTATAAGGTTCAAAAACAAGCCATGTACTGCTTAAAGGTACATATGTAAAGCATTTTTAAAAGGTGCAATGATAAACATAAGTTTCAGGATTTTCCTTATCACAGGTCAACCAATCAGGAGGACACACCTAGGTCGTTTCAAAGGTATTGGTTCTTAAGTGATGGTTCTCAGATGTGACTTTTATAATTATTTTATAACCAACATAGACACTGGCTACATTATTTTCTATTAATGAAGTATTTCGTGAAATATTTTAGGCACAAACCGAATCTTCCGGTGACCTGTTGGCCTTATTTCAAGTTTCAGACTTCACTTTTCCACTCTTATTTATCTTCATTTTCCCATTCTTATTTCCTCTGGGACTTTGGAGCATCTGAACAGTCACCAGCCAGATTATGAGACAGGCCTTCATGACTTTGTGAACTCTTTGGCCTGAAAAATAATCTCTCCTTCCCTTTAGTCAGGACCCCGTTCCCTGCCCAGCTCCCTGTGAATCTAAGACCCAAAGTTCCAGTTGACTCCTTGGAGAAACATCTTCTGAGCAGATCTCGTTAGGAGATGCTTGCATTATGCCCATGGCCTCTCCTCTTTCCTTCTCAGAAGGAAGATCGACCGTCACGAGGCTCACGGCCTGGAGCCGTCCTCAGAGCCCTTTTATAGGAATGTGGGCTTCTCAGGGCTTGTCTGAACCCAAAGATCTGGCCAAACAGGTGTGCGGGCCCGCCTGTGTGCTCGCCTCCGCTCCGGGGCGGGTGTGCGGGGCCCGCCTGTGTGCTCGCCTCTGCTCCGGGCAGCTTTATGAACCGGCTGCCTTTCTCTCTGCCTCCATTTTCGTTTCCTTAAATGAGTTGTGATCATATTAGCAGACTGAGGAGCCATCGGGATTCAGACTTAACAAAACCAGTTGGAAATGTAAACCAGAAACATCCACGGAAGCGTGTGGGGATGGACTGTGGAAGATTTCACGGTCAGTGTGAGCTGGTAGTTAAAGCTCGGGCTTTGGAATCACACCCACCCAAGTTACAGTGCTGACTCTGACTCTGGGTAAGTTAACTTGACGTCTCTGAAAGTAGTTTCCTCATCTGCAGAACGCTGGTCACAATTGCATTGACTTCTCAGAATCCATGGGACGCTTCCATGTGATTATGTTTAATAAGGAAGGTCCTGAGCACAGACTTGAAGAGGATAAGGCGCAGTGAACGGTAGAGGTTATCATGAAATATGCATGCCCCGTGACCTCTCTGTAAATCTGCACATTACTAACAAAAGAAAGGCAATGCTTTGTGGTTTCTGCACTGTCGAGATGCTAGTGGATCACAGGTTAGGTGTGAACAAACGTCCTCTCTCTCTTCGTCCCCTCCCCCCCCGATCCAACCTTGTCTTCCGAGGATCCTTGTTCTCTGCAGCACCTGGGCAGCCCCGCATTCATCCAGTGATGCGTTAGGTCTTTCACTGTCATTTCAAAATGCTTGTGTCGTGACATTAACCAGATATTTGCACACGCCGTTTAGGATAAGGGCAAAGCACAGTGGATACATCTTGGAATTTGAATTGGGTGAGCAAAGCTTTTTGCAGCTGGAACAGGGGGCCTCAGGAAGGTCGGAGCTTCAGGAAGAAGACCACCCTGGTTATTAGTTGTTTCAAAGGGTTCTTTCTGGAAAGTGGGATCTCGGACGAGCTGATTTAGTGCTTGGAAATTGTCTGCATGAGAAACACAAAATCCAGAGACACTGACTTTTATTATCTATTGATCAAGTATCTGTTTAGTTAATTAATTTAGTTGTACCTGCCGGCTGGCTTTGCAGGGCTGTGAAGAATGGGGAGGAATTTAAGAGTGGGAGTGGGTTTGAAGGTCATTAAAGGGGAAGGGGAAGTGGGACTGGTTAGACCCATTTTCATCTGTTGTCTCACTGCCCTGGGACCACTGTGGTTTGGGGTTTCTCTGCTACAGCACCCATATTGAGGCACCCTGCTCCCATCCCTCTTTTTATGGAATATCTTGCTTCACTTCCTTTATCAAAATTATGTCCATCCTTTGGCCCCTTCCTTCCAGGCATTTTGCTGGGTATCTAACCAGCTAATCTGTGATAAAGAAGTATGAGTGGTGCAATGAATGACCTGTCCTTCCCCCCATAATGTATTTTAAGGGAGGACTCAGAGAAGCCTTACTCTCAGGTCATGACTATCCCTCCTCGGACAGGTGCAGAAGAATTTTTAGTGGGAGGATGGGTGGTGGTGGTAACTTCTGGGAGGTCCCTCAGATCACACCCCATATTTGGCACATGCAGGGGACGACGGGCAACAGAGGCTCTGGAGGTGGGTTCACACAGTCAAGTGGGTCTCATGGTCCTGGGCCTGGAATTGAGGACTGGCTGTCCTCACCATGTGCTCCAGCCACGTGGTGACCTCTGTGGGGCTGCAGCCATGGACTCTGAAGAGTCCCCTTAGGGTCCGGGGAGCTAGAGGTAGGAAGAGTCCCTGGAGAGGCTCCGTTTCCTCCCAGGCCTTTCCCGGACTCAGCCCTGCCCTGGCCATGGCCCCAGTGCCATGGCTGCTGGAGGAGGATGTCCCTGATGTCCCTGGGTGTGACAGGCTGCGGGGTTGTGGGATGGGGACAGAAGCCCCTGAAAGGACCTCCTGCAGCTCCCTGACTCCTGTTGGTAATTCCCACACAGAGTGCAGGGAGCTGCAGGTCAGCAGTCACGTGAGGGAGGCCTTCCCGCTCCCGCCCAGCCCATCTCAGCAGGTGTGTGGGTGCAGAGCTGCTTCTCAAAGGGGCTGCCCCGCAGTCCCCAGCCCCAGGCCCAGGGAACCCTTTGGGGCAGGAAAGGTGAGAGGGGCTGAGCCTGGCTGGATGTCCAGGCCTGGAAGAACCAGGTCCCTCCTTCCCAGTGGAAAAAAAATTAGGGGATTACTGAAGTACCACAGAAAACCCAGCATAATTTTATTTCCAAATTTGGTGTTTCTATTAAAAAACCAAACCAAACCCACTGAGGTTACTCCTTGGTGGACGTGCCGGTGAAGGTGGATTAACGCTCTTAGTCATCCCTTCCCTTGAGTGCCCTGCGATTTCCTCAGGTCGGGTCCTCAGCTCTGCTCCTGCTTCCAGCCCGGGGCACGGGGCCTCAGGGCTTGACCTTGACGAGACCCGTGCCTCCTGAATCCCTCACTATGGCCCCAAACCCCAAGGCTCCCCATCCCTGAGCGTCTGAGGAGGTCAGAGGGTGGAAACTTTATTGACTCACCGTGGGACTTTCCAGTTGGGAAGCCAGGCTCTTCTTCCCGTATATTACAATAATAAAAAATAATTACTGTTGTGATTGAGTTTTTGTGCTAACCACGCTGGTTCCAGACATCTACATTAAACTAAGCTGTAGAACCTCTTGTAAAGATTTTTCCAGAGCTGCAAAGCTCTGAAAAAACTAGGAAATGTCCAACAGCTGCTGCAGCCACGAAAATATTACAGGAATGAAGACATTTCAAATAAGAGAAATGGCTGATTTCATTAACGGCCTTAATGAAGAGTAGTTTCTTTTGGCTAATGTTACAGAAGTGAGGAATGAGCCATTAGTTAAAACTATGAAGGTAAAGACCCTTCATTAATCAAGTAGGAGACTGGAGAAGGGGGAGAGAGGGTTGGTCCCGAGCTGGGAGATTACATTCAAATTCAGCCTGAAAGGCATGCTGTTTCTGAGTATCCGGTTTAGTATCATGGAAAGTAAGAAACTTTATCATTACCCGACACTTGTAGCAGTAAATAGGTATGGTGGTCCTATCTTAGAGTAGAATATTTAATTAAATGGGAAACGAATGACCTTTTTTAAAAAGAGCACAAACTTGTAGCATTTGTAGAAGTGTCTTTGCCTCTCTTGCTCTGTGCGCTCACAGGTCACCAGGCCCGTGTGTCCTAGGCAGGACAGAAGGCGTCTTAGCTGACCCGGCCACCCCTCCCCCACTGTGGACTCCTTTCACCTTCCCGGGTTATCCTTCTCCTGCATCCTGTGAGATTATCTCAGAGGACACAAATCAGGGTTCTCTGGAGGAACAGAACCAACAGGGTGTATATGAGAGAGAGAGAGAGATTCGGGGTTGGCAAGTCTAAAGTCTGTAGGATAGACCAGCAGACTGGAAATTCAGGCAGAGTTCTTATGCTGTAGCCTGGAGGCAGAATTCCTTCATTTTAGGGAAAACTCTGTTTCTGTTCTTAAGGTTTTCAACTGATTGTACGAGGCCCACCCTCATTATGGAGGATAATCTACTTAAAGTCACCAGATGTTGACCATATCTACACAATACCTTCACAGCAACATCTAGACTAGTGTTCTACCAAACAACTGGATACCATAGACCAGTCAAGATGACACATAAAATTAACCATCACACCTCATATCCGTCTCGAGAACATTCCAGAACTCTTTTGAATTCCCAAGGGAATCAGGTCCCCACAGCCACACTTGGTTGAGCACTGTGGAGAGCCGGGGGTGGGGGGGCGGATCGTGGTAAAAGGTGGGTTAGTGGAATAGCGTTATTAATACTATTTCCCAGAGGCAGAAATGGAAATGTCATTTTCCTGTGTTCAAATTTTAATAAAATATCCAAACTATAAACACTGAGAGGATACGACACGGATTATTTAGGGTTTAAAGGATATTGCCATTTAAAATCAGGCAGCAGGTTGCTACAGCTGTGAAACCAGGTTATGAAAGTGTGAGACTCTGCCTGTCCTTTGTTCACTCAGCCACACCATTCACACCGGGTGGCTAGACGTGTGTGTGGCTGGAGAGACAGGCCTCCTGCTGCCCCTGGGCGTGGTGAGGCCAGGGTGCCACCTGCGCTGCAGCCGAAGGGGATCTATTTGTGGAAGGCGAGCTTTTTAAGGCTCTCCGGACTCTGTGTTTTGCAAAGCGCCAGCCAGTCCTGGAGAGATGGGCTCCTCGGCCCCAGAGCCACAGTCGTCCTGTTGCTTCTGTCTGCAGAGCCCCAGCTTTGCTCCACCCTTCTTGCCCTTGCTGCCATCTCTAATAGGGACATTCATGGCTTCCTGACTTCCGGATTCTTGGTCTCCAAATCCAGGAGAAATGATTTCTGGGATTCCTTGTTTCTTTTTTGGGGACAGGGTGACTGCGACTCTCTGTCTACGGAAACGTCCTCTTCCTTCCAGGGTGAGTGCTAACCCTTGTCTTCAGTTAAGCTCTCCTGGGCCCCTGTAGCCAGGGCTGACCTCCCCTGCCTCTCATCTCCTTATTCTTTCCATCATTCATTTAAAAACTGTCTGATCTGGCTGTTGTTGATTTTTAGGTCCAGATTTTGTCTCTTCAACAAGGTTGGAAACTCTTTGAAAGCTTAGCTCCAGTGTCATAAAACCTGCCCTGTACTGCACCCCGCTCTCCTGCAAACACACCCCCTCCCCACCTCAAACACACAAACAGCTACACCCACCCAGGCATGTACACACACACACACACACACACACACTGTTCCCGGATAGAGCAGAGATATAAGAAATACCTATGAGTGACGCTGATGACTTAAACCGCTTCACAAACTGGCATAAAATTTGACATATAATGACCGTTTTTACAGAAAAGAAGTTCACTTCAGAGCGTTATTTTATGTAGTTTTACCACATTAAAATTGCATTTATTGAGCAATTACTATGTGCTAAAGACTATCCTTTATGTACGCTGTCTTGTTAAACCTCACAACAGCCCTGCAAAGTAAGAATTCATATGCACATTATTTAAATGGCCAATTGTGACTTACCATGCTTAAATAATTTGCTCAAGGTCATGCAGCTAATAAATGGTGGGATTGGGGGGTTTATACTTATTTGCAGCAACCAAACCATATCTGTGTACAAAGTACAGTGTTGGCAAGGGGAGGAAACCATGAGAGATTCCCTTCACTGTGATATACTTCCATGTGGGATGGTAGGAAAAGGCAAGTCTGGGATCAAATGGTTTGGCCCACATATGCATTGGAGGTTATATAAGCCTAGGCAAAATCTTAAAGTCATATGAGTCTAGAGGTTTAGATTTCTTAGTCCACAAAATGGGGGTGAAACTAATTTTCCTACCCTGTAAATGGCATCAACATTGCAAAGTACTGACTATAGTTCCAGGGTTTACTTAGAATCATCTTCTATTTGCTTTCGTGGAGCATTCTTGACTTTACAATCTACCCAAGATGTAAATTCTACATGAGATCTGGCATTTGTCTCTGGACACTTTTTGCATCAAACAAACATCTTGCCTTTCAGAGGCTGAAATCCAAAGATAGATGAATCATAGGAAAGTCAGTCCGACTGCTTTTCAGTTTTCTTCTCAATTCTTATTGTAACCACCTCTACATCATACAGAGATCACTTCTGGTCTATTATTGTCATTTTCGATTTTAGTATATGATTTTGTTTTTCATTTATATTTTTATTAGGAAGTAATTTTTCTTCATGCAGTGCCACTTCTGAGGCAGTACACATTTGAACTGGCAAAGTTTGTCATACTGACATTAGCATAGTAAGTAGAAAAAGTCATTCCTAGTTTATCCTTGATTGGTCAACAATAAATTGACGTACCAATGCAAACAGAGAATGGAGAAGGGGGTGCAGAGAGAGGAAGTGGACGGGCATTTTAGAATTCATCAGGATATGAATACTAGAGTCTCTTTCCCTCTCTCTCTCTCTCTCTCTCTCTCTCTTCATAACAACAACAAGAAGCACTTTTGGGGGGAAGAGTTCTTAAAGGTGTACTGCACATATGAGAGACTCATGTTTATTTTTTCTTCTAAAAATGGACCACTAAAATCATCATCAAATGGGGTACAGACTATTGCTGAACCAGACTGTTCAAGTGTCTGCCCACCCTGATCCCCTCACCCCACCCTGGTTGAATCCATCACCAACCACCACGATCAGAGCATCCCCTACTCCTCCCAACCCCCCCGACTCCCATCTCTCTGTCCATCCCGTACCTGACCTGCCAGGGTATCATGGGTGAGCCTCAGAGGGGCCCACCGGCAACTATGGACACTAAGGCTGTTCTAAGAAGGAGTGTGTCATGGTGGGAGAAGTGTGACTCCAGATTGCCAACTCGTCCTGGTTTGCCTGAAACTTTCCCACTTGTAGCACTGAAAGTCCTGTGTCCGGGGAAACCCCCCTCAGTCCTGTGCAAACAGCTGGTCACCCTATACCATAATCTCTGTCCATTGGAGCAGGCCCTACCCCATGTCCAAGAGATATACATTTTTAACTAGAATGGACTCAAAATTTGACTGTGTTGGTTCTCAGATGAAATTATGAGCCTAAAGGTTTTCTGAAGTCGCTATTTTTTGTCTTACAAATCTTCTATGGTCTTATTAAACCAAAGTGATGTAAGAAAGTAATGTTTTTGAGTTGTGCCTCGCCCCTACTACTGTGCTGGGCTTTTTCTTAAGAACCTGCATTAGTCCTAATGATACTTCCTTTTTCCTTCCCTTATGCATTTGGAATGACAGGTACTTCTACGTCTCTATTGCCTCTGCTCAAAGACATTCCTTGTATGTGTTTCAGGGATAACATTTAAAAATAAAGCTTAGCTTCTCTTTAGAGCAGCTCTGGTAGAACCCGACTCACGTTTGTATTGACCGATGGCTCTCCTAGAGCAGCTGTGAAACCCCATTCTCTAACCCTCAGTCGTTTTCTTTAGCCTTCCAGCGGGGTGATTTCCAGGTGCCACCAGATCAGCACCCAGTCGGGGCCGCTCAGGATGCTTTTCTGTATTAACAGCTCCAATCACGCACACACAGTGTCTCGCCCTGTCCCTCCACCGTGCGCTCACCCTGAGACCAGGATGTGCTGCTGCTCCTTGCCTGATAATCACCTGTAGCCCTTCAGAACCACCCCTCCGTGATCTCACGCAGCCTCCCTGGAGAATGAGGGCACACACGGAATATCTCTTTGTGAGTCACAACCAGTGATCCTAAGCAAGTCACTTAATCTCTCGGGGTCTCAACCTATTTTAAATAGAGGATTAAAGTACCCAATGCGTAAAATTGCTAGAACATTAAATGACAAAATGTTCATTATGAAAGCACACTGTAAACTCTGAATCGCATACCAATATAATACATGACTATGCTTATTGGATTTAGTTGCCATATAGGATAAAAATAGACTACCATCTGGCTTAGTAAGGATTTAGTGTTGACCTGAGGGGAGGCAAGACCCCAATAACTTCTGGAGGCTCTGCTCTTATATTTTGAAATAAGAGTAGATGCATTTAGGAAAAGGAAATAGTGAACAGACTCACTGTTTTATAACAGTAACAAATGTGCATTGAGTTAGCCTCCCATGCTGGGTCGGTTGGTCAGGTGGGTCGTTAGGTTACAAACAGGAGGGAATGGTGTATCAACTCAACTATGGTGGTACAAAGACCCCTCACAAGAAGTCCACAGCCAGGTCCTTGCTTACTTCAATGTGCACCTAGCCTAGGGCACAGTAAAGGCAGGGATGGAGGGTGAGGGGATGCAGTGGGATACGAGGCAGCCCTCCATTTCCAAGGAGACCTGAGAGCCAGGAAAGAGCTAGCAGATGCTTCACGAGGAGCTCTGAGTAGGAATTTGCAGGACATCTAAAAGCAAAAATATTTGGTGAGATCCACTCAGGATGGGGGTTCTTGCAAATCTGACAGGGGTCTCCTGTGGAGTCCCAAGCACCTTTATTCAGATGCAAATGGGGAAAACCCCCAATCACACTGCTCTCTTTGGGTTTTCAATTACTACTAAATACAGGGTACTGTATTCTGTAAAGTGTTAGTGACACAACTATCTGAGTAAATCACTCAAATTTTGTTTTAAGTACTGCCCTACATGGGGTTAGGGTCTAATTCTCCTGCCTTCATGGTAAAATTCTCTGTACACCATCCAACTTTAACTAACCACTAGTAGGAACACTGTGTTAGGAATACTTTAAGTTCCAAGCAACAGAACGTCTGACTAAAAGTGACTTCAACCCTAAAGTGGTTTAATTGTCTCACATAATAAGTTTGAAGGTGAGGGTCCAGGTTTGGTGCAGAAGTTCATAAAATGTCATCAGGATGCAGACTCATCCTTCCAGTCCTCGGGGTATCAGCTTTTTATCCGCAGGCTTGTACCCACAAAATAGCTGTCACTGAACCGACATCATATCTTTGCAAAGGTACGTTTAATTTAGAAAGGAAAAAAAAGCCTGATTAAAAAAGGGATTTCCTTTTACAACAAAGGCAAGTATTTCCTGGACGACCCCCTAGCAGCTCCCTCAAACCATCTCATGACCAGATCTGGGTCAAATAGCCACCCCTGGTTGCAAAGCAGTCTGGGAAAACAGGTATGTGGCAAAGATGAAAGCTTGTCGTAATTGGCCTAAACCCATCATGAATCATTGTCTGGGGCTGATCAGATTGCCACCCTGAATACAATCAGGGTTTTGTTAGCAAGGAAGAAGGATGGGATAAATACTGGTAGACAGAAGATTTTACCACAACTGAATAAAGCAACTCTAAGGTTTTAAATTCCAGTGGTGATGTAATCACCTTTATTTTGCTACAAGTAAACTGTCTGTCTTAAGACCCAATGACAGTTGTGATGGATTTTAATATGTATGACTTAACAATAGAATTTGAAACAAAAGTAGAAGACATTGGACTGGTGTTATGAACCAACAATAATCAGACTGAAGGGGAATTTACTAGTCTATGTATCAACTATCTCTATATATTCAGAGCCATGAACAAGATCTTGCAAATGAGTCCAAATGAATTATTCATATACATTTCAACTTCAGTTATTTATTCTTATAAGACGAATGCAATGATAAATTTCAGTGAAATATTTTTGAGGAACAAGATAGGTAGTGAATTTCTGTGTGGAGATTTATAAATATTGGCACAAGACGGAAGGAACATTTCCATTAAAGCAAATGGCTTATAAACTGTGTCAGTGAGTAGCTGATCTCATAGGTTAAGTGCTATTGGGAAATCAGCCCCAAAGAACCTAAAGCAGGTGCTCATTCAGATTGTGAGTTTCAATCATGGGATAAATTCTCAAGTTTACTTCCTGTATGGAGACGAGACACCTTGAAAAAGTCACATCTGCTCCTGGTTACATTGAGTGCCAAGAAAGAAAAAAAACTTAGCAAAAGGCATCACCATTATTGGAAATACCTCTGAGCAATTCTTACTTTCCCTTTGCTTTACTTTCTCTATTAATTTTTATCCTTCTTGCCGTGGTGTATGCAGCTGTTAAACCATCTCCCATCCTGTCTGATGCAGGAAGTAGGGTATAAACAAACACATCCAATCAACCGAACTCAAAACTTATAGTCCACCTGTGTTCAGTGACATTGCAAATATAAAGAAAAGTCTCCCCACCCTTGTACAGGCCGTTTAAACCTTTGTGAAAGTTGTTCTTTGCATATGTGAAGCATCCCTCAAAAAGCAATGAGAAATACAAGTATATACATTTCAGAGTTCCACATCCAGAATGGCAATATGAGTTGCTATGTGGGCCTGTTGCTCTGCGAAACAAGCATAACCGAAGAAAACGATAAAGAACAACAAAAATCATTCAGACTCGCTGGAAGTTGTCCTGAGGGAACACAGCAGATCAAGAAAATTTACTCAGGAAAATCTGCCTAACATCTGTAAGGACAGTGAGAGTCTTTGGCATTTGAACCATGGCTTCTTCTTTCTCTCACCTTCTTTAAAAGACATAAAATTATATAAAGTAATAATTTTGCAATATGATTTTGGATTTCTCATATATTATATATGTGTAATATGCTTAACAGTAATAGTACCAAAAAAAGGGGGAAAGAATATAGCTATATAGGAGTAATGTTTCTGTCTCTCACTGGAATTAAGCTAGTATAAATCTGAAATAGATTCTAAGTTAAGACATAAAAACACTAAAGTAACCACTAAGAAAAGAATTTTTAAAATATAGGGAAAATCATTCAAGGAACAAAAATGTCACACTTGGCAATATTTAATTAATGCCAAGGAAAGCAGGAAGGAGGAATAGTGGAACAGAAAGGTCATATATGGAACATAGTGAAAAAAGTTAAATGTCAGATGTAAACACCTATATCAATAATAACATTAAATATGAATGGATTTTGATTGGATCACAATCCAATCAAGAGGCAGAAATTGTCAGACTGGATAAAGATACAAGATTCAAGTGAATGCTGTCTACAGGAGCTACCTAAAGTGTCTTGAATCTAAAGTACTCAAAGATGTAAATAGGTTGAAAGTAAAAGGATGGAAAAGATATACCATACAAACAACAACTATAAGAAAGCTGCAGTGAACTTACTGATATCAGGCAAAATAGACTTTAAAACGAAAACATGTATTAGAGATAGAGAGGAACATTTTATAATGATAAAAGCATCAATTCATCTGGAAGATAAAACAATTACAAATATATATGCATTTAATAAACAGAGCTGCAAAGTACATGAAGCAAAACCTGACAGAATTAAAGGAAGAAATATACCATTCAACAATAACAGTTGGAGACATTCATACCCAACTCTCCATAATGGATATAGAACAACTAGGCAAAAAATCAACAAGGAAATAGAAGACTTTAGTAGCACTGTAAACTAACGAGACCTAATGGACATCTATAGAACATTCCATGCAACAGCAGAATATACATTTTTTTGAAGCGTACATGGAAACTTCTTGAAAATTGACAATATGCTACTCTGCAAAACAAGCCTAAATGAATTTAAAATGATTGAAATAATGCAAAGTATGTTTAATGAACACAATGGAAAGAAATTAGGGGTCAATAACAGAAAGAAATTTAGGAAATTCACGAATATGTGGAAATTAAATAAATACTCCTTAATAACCAGTAAGTCTAGAGGAAATCATAAGGAAAATTAGAAAACACTTTAAGATGAATAAAAATGAGGACACAACATACCAGAACTTATGGACTGCAGCTAAAGTAGTGCTTAGAGGGGAATGTATAGCTGTAAGTGCCAATAATAATATAGAAGAAAGATCTCAAATTAACAACCTAACCCTCCACCTTAAGGCACCAGTAAAACAATAGCAATCTAAAGATTAGGGTGGAAATTAGCAAAGTAGAGAATAGAAAACAATGGAGAAAAATCAATGAAACCAAAAGTTGGTTCTTTGAAAAGATAAAATTGACAAACTTGAGCTAGAAAAGTACGTGTATTTCAAGAAAATGAAATCAACGTTTACCTTATAATCTAGAGTCATCTCCCTGAAAATTCGGTTTTCTAGATAAGATAGAGTATAGAATGTAAAGTTGAAGGTCACAGCATAAATAATAAATGCCTGATATGGAAAGCATTTAACTGGCTTATATAATAGCTTCCTGTGCAACAGGACTCTTTCTTTCTTTCTTTTTTTTTTTTGCGGTACGCGGGCCTCTCACTGTCGTGGCCTCTCCCGTTGTGGAGCACAGGCTCCGGACGCGCAGGCTCAGCGGCCATGGCTCACGGGCCCAGCCGCTCTGCGGCACGTGGGATCTTCCCGGACCGGGGCACGAACCCGTGTCCTCTGCATCGGCAGGTGGACTCCTAACCACTGCGCCACCAGGGAAGCCCAGGACTCTTTCTTAACAGGGCTCAGAACTGATGCCAGGTCGGCAAATCCTGTCGCCCCTCTAAGAGGAGGCACTGGGTCCAGTCAAGCCCTCCCACGTGGTCACTGCTACTGTGGACCTTCCCACAGGGTCTGCACAGCCCAGGACACAGCTGCACCAGCCCCCTAGACCCACACCCTCCTCTCAGAGGGCCCCTTTGCCATTTATTTCCTCGGTCAGTGTCACTGCTCCAGTTGCCCTGGTGGGATGCAACACACCTTTTCTATATGTTATACTCTGGGGTAGGTTTGCAGTAAGAACATGAATGAAGTACAGTAAAGGGTGAACAATACCCACAGTGTGTTCGGCTAAATGCCATGCTTCTCGGGATGCCAGATGTAGCAAGAAAAAACCCCAAAAGAAGCCCAGTTAAACTAGAATTTCAGATAACCAAGTAATTTCTTGGTGTAAGTATGTCCCATGCCATATGTGGAAAATATTTATACTAAAAAATTATTGTTTATGCAATATTCATATTTAACAGGGAATCCTGCATTTTATCTGGCAACCCTACATTCTCTGGAAAGGAAAAAATCCAGGAGATGCCTTACAAGGTGAGTTGGTATTGGGTGGGGGCCGGGGGGCTACATCTCTCTACAAATAATTTATTTTTTATTGAGGTAGAGTTGTTTTACAACGTTGTGTTAGTTTCTACTGCACATCGAAGTGAAGCAAAGTTCCCTGTGCTCTACAGTAGGTTCTCATTAGTTATCTATTTTATACGTATTAGTGTATAGATGTCAATCCCAATCTCCCGGTTCACCCCACCACCCCACCCACCTTGGTGTCCATACGTCTGTTCTCTACATCTGTGTCTCTATTTCTGCCCTGCAAACCAGTTCATCTGTACCATTTTTCTAGGTTCCACATACATGCGTTCATATGTGATATTTGTTTTTCTCTTTCTGACTTACTTCACTCAATATGACAGTCTGTAGGTCCATCCACATCTCTACAAATGACCCAATTTCATTCCTTTTTATGGCTGAGTAATATTCCATTGTATATATGTATACCACATCTTCTTTATCCATTCGTCTTTCGTTGGACATTTAGGTTGCTTCCATGACCTGGCTATTTCTACAAAGAATGTTTTTACTGATGGGACTATGTTCAGCCTCCCAGGGACAAGCAGGACCAGAGGTGAGATTGTGGATTCAGTGGCTCTGAAGCAGTGGAAGGAGTGACACAGGCCTCTGTGCAAGGTGGTTTGCCGTGTGCAATCCTGATTTTGGACCAAAATCCCACCTATGTGAGAGTTCAGCACTCTTCTATCTACCTGTCCTGAAGAACTATCTAATATTTCCAAGGTATTTTAATTCATCACAAATCCTCTACACTGGCCACATGCTGGTCATGAGGAGAATTTCTTTGACTTTGAGTGCCCAGGATTGAGCTATGATAAAGTGATATTCATAAAAGCACACTTCTGTGTTCATGTGTAAACTTTTATATACTGTCTTCTATGCTTACTCTGACTAAGACCTGTGTAATAGTAATATCAGACGATTGTAATACCTCTGAAGAAATGGAGACAGCATCCCTAAAAATTGAGTTTGATCATACAATATGTTGTGGTTCAGTGTCCCATGACGGCTGTAGTTAGAACTCCAAGTTTTGCTCTATTATGCAGACAGTAAAAGACATCTGGCTTATGTGGGAACAGGAGGAGGGGAGAAGAAGGGAGAAAAGAGAAAAAAGGGAGAGAGATAGTACACAACAAAAAGAGACAAAGAGACATAGAGAAAAGGATGCCCAATGCCTAATTTCTCATCAGGTATAATGAACTTTTCTTTAACAATTAAGATTTTAGTCTTTTTAGACTTGGAAAATCTTTGAAAAAAATCAAATCATCTTAGGAGCACAAGTAGAAGCACCATGGAATTCAAATGGCCAAGCCAGAGTGGTTTTTTTTTTTTTAATTTATTTTATTTATTTATTTTTGGCTGTGTTGGGTCTTCGTTGTTGCACACGGGCTTTCTCTAGTTGTGGCGAGCGGGAGCTGCTCTTCGTTGCGGTGCACTGCCTTCTCATTGCTTCTCTTGTTGCGGAGCACGGGCTCTAGTCGCCCGGGCTTCAGTAGTTGTGGCACACGGGCTCAGCAGTTGTGGCTCGCGGGCTCTAGAGTGCAGGCTCAGCAGTTGTGGTGCACGGGCTTAGTTGCTCCGCGGCATGTGGGATCTTCCCGGACCAGGGCTCGAACCCGTGTCCTCTGCGTTGGCAGGCAGATTCTTAACCACTGCGCCACCAGGGAAGTCCCCAGAGTGGTTTTGATACAGTGATTCTCTCTCTAGAGTTGATATATCTTCCATATGTAAATACACATAAGTAAATATATTTATCTATAATTAAATATAATGAATTAGGTTTTGCCCCCAAAGGGTTTACGGATAGTCTATCAATATTTTTTGTGATATATATTTGTGCCTCCTTGAAGGTGATTGTAGAAATAGGAATAGATCCTGAAGCAATGGGGTTTGTTTTCTGATTCTTTCCTCACCCAGCACGATCTGCTCGGTAGAGCGAATATCCCTGCCCTCGCGGAGCTGATGCTCGCTCTTCCCACACTACCCATGCTCTCACACATCAGCTGCATCTCATGATAAGCATCAGAAATTTATTTCCCTTTTGGTTTGATTCTGTGCAGGACTGGCCTCGTGGCATGCGGTCTGTGTCATCACCGAGGCCCCGGCTCAGAAGGGCCTCATGCTTAGATTAATGCCCCGCTCTCTCCAGCCTGGAATTCTTCACACTTTCTGTATAAGGCCCTCCCCTATTTTTTTTTTCCACTGGATCCAGTAGCCAGTTCCAAATTGAATCACTCCTCCCTTGTGCTTCCAAGAACTCGCCGTTTTTTCTTCCTCATCACATCGGAGGATGTAACTAAAGAACGTGGTACTCTGCCTTCTGTCCTGACCACTCTTCTGTGCATTAAATCTCGGTTTTTATAACCTTTGGGACCTGGATAGCACTTCACAGCCAAGAACTTTCCAACCATCAGACTTCATTGTGGTTTGGCTGACTGTGGGCATGTTTTACCTCCTTACTGCAGTTGGTAGAGAACAGGAAGAAAAACAGGATGCCCAGGTTAGGGATGAAGGCGGCAGGAGAAATCAGATTTTCGTAACTCTGGTCTCCGGTCCGGCAAGCCGGACAACCAAGAAGCAGTCAGGAGCCGCCGATGTGAAAATGCTGGTGGCTGGATGGTCCGACCTCCGCAGAAGGGCACTTTATCAGTGCTGCAGCCTGGAGCCGCCGATGTGAAAATGCTGGTGGCTGGATGGTCCGACCTCCGCAGACGGGCCCCTTATCAGTGCTGCAGCCTGGAGCTGCCGATGTGAAAATGCTGGTGGCTGGATGCTCCGATCTCCGCAGACGGGTACCTTATCAGTGCTGCAGCCTGGAGAGGCCGTGGAGAGCTCGGTCTGGCTGCCTCTTATTAATTTGTTTTGGATTCTCCTGTAATTTACACTTGCTGCAGATTTGTGTTTTCAATAAACGACTAGAGTAAAACACATCACAGCTTTACTTGGCCAGGGTTGGCTGAAATCCACAGCTGGGGCTGGTATTCTTCAGGGCATGATAATCTTCTACCTTTAAGATACTCATCAAATCTCTAGAGGTAATGAGGGTTTCCCTTACTTGTGGGATTTAATCCATCCTACCTTGTTAGCAAGCTTTCTTCACCTCAGTCTGTTTTCTTGTTTGTGTTGTATCTGTGTGTGTGTGTGTGTGTGTGTGTGTGTGTGTGTGATATACATATAGATATAGCTCATGTATATAAATGACGTATATATAAATCACATATTATACATACATAATTTTGGCACAAAAGAGGTCTCAAAAATGTTTGTTGGATTCGAATCTATATTTTGATGAATCAGAAACACTGTTCTCTGAAAAGTTTAGAACAGACCCTGGCTATCTGTCTCCTTGTTTTCCAATTTGACTTTGTCTTTTGTAGGTCCACTGAACAGGCATCATTCCCCTCCCTCTGTAATGGTTTTGTGGAGTTGTATTTTCCGAGTGGCGAAAAGCTTTCAGCTCTAGAGTGAGTGATCAGATTAAACTCAGGTGAAATGCCTCAACAGGTTATCAGAAAGATCAATTTCCTATTTTGCAGTCTGTAATACCCATTTTAGGTAACTCACAAGTATTCTTATAATAAAGGCTATTCCCCTAACAAAATTAGAGATGGCATGATCTTCCCTTTTTTAAAAAACAAAACCCACAGCTTTCTCATAGAGAAAAAAAAAGTCTAGTACCCGTGATCACAATGGCCATTTAAATATACAAAGGCAAGGCTCCCCTAGCCCTAAACATACCCGCTTTCCCTTTTTAGAGCTCTAGACTTTCCCTCTTCATTCTCAGACATTGAAAGCAGTTCATAGATTTTCAGGAACGATGATACATTTTCAAACATTCCCTGGAAAGGGTGTAACCCTGCATTTCTCATTTATCTACTCCCCTTACATCAGCCTGACACTTGCCACCCCAGACATTTTTTCCTGCAGTTCATTCAAGGGTGAACCAGAGAGAATTGTCTTCTTACCCAGAGGGGAAACCTGTGAGCATCAAGGAACAAGCAAGGTGTCCTCAAGGAAGCAAGCTTGACAAATAAGACACGGCTCCATTATTTCTATGCCTTCTCCAAAGCTGTTTTGTTTCTAATCCATTTTTTCCATACGTTTTGACTCCTTCGGAAAAGTCTTGCTACTTTCCTGAGAAAAGACTCAGAGGGGAGCAAGCTTTCCGAGCCCACTGCTCAGTGTGTGCAGGCCAACATGGGGGAGGCCGGTGGTTTACAGAAATGTGATACACTCTCGGCTTGTCCTTCGTCAAGTCCTGTATCCCCACGGCCACTTCGCTAGCATTGAGACTTGCGGGCATCTAAGGAAACACTTTTTGGAAGCCAATTATTCTCTGGGCTTCTTGACTGCTAGGATGATGTCGTCCACACCCCTCTTGTTTTATTCCAGATGTATAACAGTAACACAGACTTTGGCGGTCATTGCTTGTCTTTTCATAGTCCTCTAAATGGCTTGCACTTCCAAAGGTGGAGCTGCCACCATTTCCAGCACTGACACAATCGGAGGTCCAGTGCATATGGGGGTGGGAGTGGGGATAGGGTAGGTCGACTTCCATTCACTGGGGACCCCAATAACATTATAGACTCAAGGATACGTCTAGTTCTCAAGTTAGTAGCTTATTTAGCACTTCTTAGGGATCAATGAGAAGAGCTTCAGATTCCTTTCACCAAGTTAGGGAAGGGCTACTAAAGGCACTTACAGGGTTGCTCAATTGCAGAGATGCTTGCACAGGTATAGTGACTCTAACTAGCAGCGTCTCCATCATGTCCTACCTCAGTCACCCCACGTGAAAATAGCGTGGTCGGGAAGCACGCATAACTTCGATACAAATCCCCTAGACCCTTCTTCTAGCCAGATGGTCGACCGCCCATCCGTATTATTTCTTATATTGAGGTGCACATATGCTGGGAGTGAAAAGAGTGTGGTCTCGAGAAGGCAGCGTATTAGTTATCTGTTGCCGCCTAACAAATGACCCCAAAACTTAGTGGCCTCAATGATTATCCTCTATTATTTAGGACAGTTTCTGTGCATCAGGAATTCAGTTAGGGCACAGCAGGGGTGGCCTGTCTCTGCTCTGTGCCTCCTGGGGTCTCAGATGGAAAACTCAAAGGTTGGGTGTTGAAATCATCCGAAGGCTCACAACTCTCATATCTGGTCGTTGATGTTGGCTGTTAGCTGGGGGCCCAGCTGGGGCTGTGGGCCAGGACACACCCATGTGACTCTCACCCCCACATGGCCTGGGTGGGGGACTCTCACCCCCACATGGCCTGGGTGACCAGCTGCTAAGTGTGACCACCTCAAGACAGAGAGAGAGCCAGGCAGAGCTGTATGCCTTTATGCCCTGGCCTTGGCAGGACTGTGGCACCCTTTCCACTGTGTTCTGCTGTGTTCTGCTGGCCAAGGCAGTCACCAAGGTCTGCCCTGGCTTGAGGGGAGGGAACGTGGTCCTCCCCGCCCCACCCCACTTTGCAGATGTGTTGATCGTACTGCCTGAGTGTATGGGATGGGTTGTGTATTGGTTCAGTCACCTTTGAGGAATTCAATCTGTTGTGGGTACCTCCATGTACACTGGCTCTCCAGTGGAAGTGAGGGGTTCATTATCAACATTAAATAGCAAAGGCACCTCCTGAATAAATCCTACTGGAACTCTGTGAGACCTACAGGGTCTCCAGGCCTCCTGTGGGAAACAGAGGTCAGAAAGCCCAACAGTTCAGTGAAAGCCCTAGAAGACCTGGCCAACTGGAAACGGCTGATTGCCCGACTCTTTCCCCAGTGACGCTTTTGGATAAACGTCTGGAGAGCACAGGGCTCAGCTAGTGGAGAGCCAGCTAAAGCAACAGTGTAAAAACAATGCCCTACACTGGACTGTGCTTGATGTTTTTAAGCCCTATCCCATCCGATTCACCAGAGAGCAAGCCAGTGGAGGTGTGCATGGCCTTTCACAGAGACTCCGTGGTTAAACAAGAAAGACACTCCTCTGTCCAGGGATTTTACTTTCTGGTCGGAGGAGACGGACAACAAACAAAACAGAATAAACAAAGTGACAAATGAGTGAGAAAACGTTAGCGAGGGATGGACATTTTGGTAACACTGGCCCACCGTGGTGGTGGGGATGCACACGGCATCACACCTAGCACAAGTCTTTAAGAACTGTCACAGCATCCGTGGGTTCCCACCTCTTATTCTCTTCCCTCCCTTCCTTAGCCCAGTGTTCTAGACATGAAAAGGAAACTGATGAAAAGATGAGTAAGAGCTTCTGGGCGTTGAAAATATTTTCACAATATTTTTGAGTTTCTCAGATAACGCTGCATATAAATGTTGTTCTCTTCACCTGGAAGAAGGTAAACTGCCACTCCTTGGGAACCTTGTTGAAAGGCTAGGCATGAGGCTCCACCCTCCCCTGGGCTCCCTTTTTCCTTCTTTTCACCTTGACTGATGAGGTGATCTCTCAGGGGGTCTCACCTCTTCATCTCCCACCAAAACCCCCAACCACATTATCTATAAAAGACAGCAAGGAAAACACTAGATGCTCACAGTTTGCTATGCTTGTCATTCTTTTTAGGTGGTGGGATTGCGATTTCTAATTTTTGGTAAATTGTATTCATTTCAACCTTTTTCTTAGTGTTTTCTGCACTCTCCACAAGTTTTCTTCAATGAGTGGGCATTACTGTGTACTCAAGAAAAGAATACACATTTTTTTAAAAAGCAAATATTGTTATTCCTCAGCTTAAAACACTTCATTGGCCCTTCATTGACTCTCCATCGTCTAAAGCAGAAAATCCAAACCCTCTGGCTTGGCCCCTTCCCCTCCAGGACCTGCCCCTCCTTATCTACCTTCTCACTTCTTCCCGTCTCAAGCTCCTTCCCACCCACATCCCACTCCCTGCCCCAACACCACACCTGCCCAGCCACCCTGGGACCTGCCAGGGCCCTGCCACCCCCTCGCCCTCTGCTGGAATCTCCCCTTGCTCCCTGCCAGCCCCCCTGCACCCCTCCTGGCACACTCTATGCTCTCTTAGGAGGCATTTCAAGCTCACCTCTGCTGACTCTTCCTCTCCCTCTGACCCTCCTCTCTCACCCAATCTTTTTCTTTCCTTTTTTTTAAAAATTTAAGTATAGCTGATTTGCAATGTTGTGTTAGTTTCAGGTGTAGGGCAAAATGATTCAGTTCTCTCTCTCTGTATATATATTCTTTTCCAAGATATTCCAAGATATTGAGTAGAGTTCCCTGTGCTATACAGTAGGTCCTTGTTGGTTATCTATTTTACATATAGTAGTGTGTATCTGTTAGTCCCAAACTCCTAATTTATGCCCCCCTTTCCCTTTGGTAACCAGAAGTTTGTTTTCTATGTCTGCGAGTCTGTTTCTGCTTTTCAGATAAGTTCATTTCATCATTATTTTTAGATTCATCATATAAGTGATATCATATGATAGTTGGTGTGAGGTGATACCTCATTGTGGTTTTGATTTGCATTTCTCTAATAATTAGCAATGTTGAGCAGCTTTTCATGTGCCTGTTGGCCGTCTGTGTATCTTCTTTGGAAAAATGTCTATTTAGCTCTTCTGCCTGTTTTTTAATTGGGTCGTTTGGTTTTTTTTATATTGAGCTGTATGAGCTGTTTTGTATATTTTGGAAATTAATCCCTTGTTGGCTGCATCGTTTGCAAATATTTTCTTCCATTCTGCAGCCACATGTAGAAGAATTAAATTAGAACATTCTCTAACACCATGTACCAAAAAAAAAAAAAAAAAACCCCTCAAAATGGATTAAAGCTGTTTTGTTTCTAATCCATTTTTTCCATACGTTTTGACTACTTCAGAAAAGTCTTGCCACTTGACCAGACGCTATAAAACTGTTAGAGGAAAACATAGGCAGAACACTCTTTGACATAAATTGCAGCAATATTTTTTTGGGTCCATCTCCTAGAGGAATGGAAATAAAAGCTAAACCAAACAAATGGGACCTAATTAAACTTAAAACCTTTTGCACAGCAAAGGAAATGGCCCAAACTCTTTCTAAAACAAACTGCATGGCGTCAGGCAGCCTTTCAGGGCTGTTTCCTCACTAGACTGGAAGCACCCTGACGGCGGGCTCAGTGTCTTTATTATTTATGTAGTTTTTTCTCTCTTTTTGTCTTTGTGGAGTTCTTTGTGCCTAGTACAGTGTCAAACACACAGCAAGCGACCCATACAGTTACTCCCTGAATGTCTGCCTGAGCTTCAAGATGCCTACATAGCAATTAGAGATCACTAGAGTCTCTTTTCTTTTTCCAGTAAAGGCCGCTTGGGAATAAAACCACCAAGAGTCCTACATGCAAAGGAGTATCCCAAACACAAATGACTTTCTTGTGCTGTTGGCTGAGCAAGGTTTCCCCCCCACCGTGCTGCCTTGTGCTCTTCCAGGGGTCCCTTCCTCAACAGCCCAGAGAGCTGGGACTTCTAGACTGTTCTTTTCACATGTTTCCCCAGAAAGTTCCCCGGGGACTCTCTGACTGGTATGCCATAGGTGCTTGTTTAATGCTCACGGCAGGATGAATTTCACACTTAGGTGCTCCATGTGCCAGGAAGTGTCCCATCAATATCAATAGAGGCATTAAAGATGGATGCGCGTGGCACCCCTCGGAGAGCTGTGCAGTTTGCTTCCCGCACCGGGGCATGCGATCGGTGGGGTGGAAGCCAGCACCTCCAGGCCCCCGGCCAGCCGCGGGGCTGCCCGCGTGGATCCGGGGCGTTCTGCTTCACGGCAGCAGAAAGTAGGCCAAGCGTTTGAGAAGCGCCTGCCTTTCTTCCTTCCCACGTTAAACTCCAGATTCTCGGTTCCTTTTGAGTTCTCCTTCTCTGTCGTTTCTCCAGAGCTTTGCCAGTCCTGAGACTGAAGCGTCGCAGAGCGTCAGGCTTCAAGAATGTGAAATGATTCTGTCCCATCACGGCTTTGCTTAATAACGTACTCTGCAAATTCAGGGAGCTCATTTGGGTAAAACACAGTTTTTCCTTTTCATGTGTTTGCTGCTTTCTCCAAACAGACTCTTGGAAAGACTGCAACCTCATCAATTCAACAGTTTGGAATTGAAAATTCTAGAGTCTGGAATTTCGTGTCTCTTCTGATTGAAAAAATAAAAAACTTCTTTGAAGTGTATGAGTTTGTGCTTGGCATTGCTTTCAGCTGGCATCGTTCCGTTCTCACAGACCAAGCTAAAGTGGGAAATACTATGCCTCAACCCTTCCCACAAGATTCTCTGCCTTCTAGACCTTCCGCACAACCGGGACAAGAGTCCTCCCTAGAACGGAGTGAGGCTTCCCTTCCAGCACGCCGACCACAGAGGAGAATCCCCCGCCCGTCTCCTCTTCATCTTCCTAACTACCCTCTCACCACCCAAAGTGACACACGCTGCGGAACACAGCTCCTTCTGAAGTGTCAGAGGCTGGATGATGGGGCAGCCTCCCATCAGTCACATCTCCTCTGTCCTGGGCGGTGCAAGCGTGGGGCAGGAGGTGTGTGACGTTTCAGAGGAGGGGACAGTTCCACCCAACTGGGAGACGCGTGTGCGTTGCTCCGTCCATGGACTCTGCCTTCCTGTCATGGCGATGATGACAGTGGCCAGTTTACATGTCATTTCTGCATTGAACTGGGTGCACAAACACCACTAGACTCCTTTACTACATCCCAGAACAGCAGAAGAAAGTACCACTTGGAGTTTGGGAGAAGTAAGGGTCCACTAAGTACGTTAAAGGGCTGCTTTATCCTAATGAAACCAAACTGACAGCACCTGCTATCCTAAGAAATTAACATGGCTGGGTCTCCTGAGCGTCCTCATCAGCCCGTACTCTGGGGATTGTTCGAGAGTGCCTGGTGGGGACTAAACCATTGCATTATTCTGAAGCTGAAAAGACCAAAACTTTAGGAGCCAAAAAGGGTTTTTGCTTTTTGCAGTAGAGATTAGCATATATCTATTAGAGACATTTGGTCACAGAAAGACTGCCTACCCATTGCCCAGAGGAAACCCTGAAGGCAGCAAAGTAACCCAAAGACGCTCCAGGCTGAGACGCTGTGTTCAACAATATCCTCTGACACATCACTGGCACCGTTGCCCCCAGAGCTGGGCTGTCTTAGGCCTGAGCATTATTGTTCTTGCGGGGGGGGGGTGCCTAAGCACTTCTTCCCAAGAACTTGGGAGCTAAAGACAAAGGCGGTGGGAACATCTGGCCGATCTTCTCTTCCCCTGACCCTGGAGGGAAAAGTACGAGAAGGATGGGAACGGCATGGCTCACACCCTGGGCTGGAGGTTGAGGTCTTCTGCGTGGTGTTTTCTGAGACTGAATAAGTAGCGCTGCAGGAATGGGTGGTGGATGATTGTGGACTTTCTTGCTTCAGAGTGTTTGATGGACTGTGATTGTCCTGTTTAGACCGTGGAGCCAGACCACACACTTTAGGTGGGAAGGGACTTTGCCCTGGAAGAGAATGGGTGTTCCCAACCCAGTCATCAGAGGAAAGGTGGATCCTGGGGTGGGACATCTGGGGAAAGACGGCTGTAAGCGAAGGAGAGTCGTGGCAGTTCTGCTGGTGGGTGGCATCCAGGGCCTGCTGCATGGCTGTGGGCTGGGACCCAGGTGGGGGCTGTCTGGTAGGGCACCCCTGGGGTCACGCTGGGGCCTGTGTCTGGACCCTGAGAGCACACCCTCCAGGAGCAGCTGTGGGCTGAGCTGTGGGCTGAGCTGCACACTCTCTGAGCTGTGCTTTCCTAATCCCAAGGGATCTTGGTAAAGTGTCACCGTGAACAGACTCCTGTCTCACTCTTGATGTGGGGAGCACGAGTGTCAGCGTGGTGGTCTCCCTATAGGGCCACCAGCGACCAAGGCAGCAGTGGGAGCCAGGGGTTAAGCCAGGGGATCTTAGCAACTCATTCTGGCGGTGTGGTGTAGGAGGCAGCTTCAAAAATGGCCCACGATGACCCTGGCATTTACACTCTTATGCAATCCATCCCCTTGATTGACTTGCTTCTAACCAAGAGAAGAGAACAAAGGTGACAGGGAGTTTCCTCCCTGATCAGGTTATATAAGGTTGTGACTCTGTCTTGCTAGCAGACTCTATTGCATTCTTGACTTGCCCTCAAGAAGCCATGTTGGAGAGGCCCATGTGGCAGGAACTGAGGTGGCCTCTGGCCACCAGTCAGCAGGGCACTGAACCCTGCCAGCAACCACTTGACCTTGAGTATGAACCTTTCCCCAGTGGAGACTTCAGATGAGACCCCAGCCCTGGCTGACAATTTGATTGCCTCCTGTGGGAGACCCTGAGGTAGAGGACACAATTAAACCATGCTTAAATTCCTGACTCACAGAACCTGTGAAATAATAAATGTGTGTTTTTTAAACTGCTAGTTTGTGATTATTTGTTATGTAAGAACAGATAAACCGATACAGGTAGTGCCCCCAAAATATCTGGGAAGATGTAATTGGGAGATGCTACTACTGGCAGTTAGAGCACCAGGGAATTACTACAGTGAAAATATGCTATTAAAAGGAAGAAAAATTTATTTTATAGTCACAGGTTGAGGTTAGAAGAGACTGGTTATTGGAGAAGTTGCCTGTGAAGTATTTATCTGCTAAAACTACGCTTCTCACCCTTTGCTCAGAACCCACCTCTACCCTCATTGTCATTCCATTACCTGGACCCTGCCTCCCCGCCTTCCTTGTTGGGTCAGTGCCTCAGCTGGACCATGGGCCTGTCTTTGATTTTAGTTTATCCGAATGTAGTTGACTTCCACTGGCTCTTTACATTCCATCAGGTGACCAAGGGCTGCTCCCCACCCCCTACAACCACCCCGTGCTCAGTTCTGGGTTTGGGGACATCATATCCCAAGTGGAACCAGAACTTCAGAGCCCTCATATGGCTACAAGGGAGATTAGACATGGTATGCAACTGTTCAAGAAAGGCTTATAGCAATTAATGTGTAATCAGTTCAAAATGAGTTAGTCACAGGAGCAAAGAACAAGATTTAAGGGAATATCATACAACTGTTAAATCTGAAGTCTTTGGAGGATAGCCATGCCCCACACAGGATCACTGTTTCCAAAGGAATTCAGGGTAGAACATGGGACAAAATCCAGGCCAACCCATGCTGGCAACGTCACTTTGGCCTGTGGTCCTTTTACCAGATGTGATCTTTTGGTATCTGTTCTTGACTGTTGGCAATTCCAGATGAGAGTCTGGAGAAAGCTCAGGGGAAGTTTGTCATCCAGGAAGTTGCTACCTCCTGTCACTCCATACTTCTCAGCTTTACTCTGTCTCATGAAGACCGAGACCTAATTTCTCAATACGTTTCACTTGGTTGGAATCCGGCTGAAGTGGAGAATTTGGATATTTCAAAGTTTGAAGTTGGAATTATATCATCTTTATTCTTTATCAGCCTTTTTAGCTTAACTTCTCAGATATGGTACCTGATGGACACTCCCTTCGAAGTTGCCTTCTTGATGTTGCAAGTTCTGACATAGCTGCAAGGTTTGATGAAACACCGAAACACCTTTCAGCAATGAACAAAGTGCTGTGTTTAGGAAATTGCCCACATTTTTTGTGTCGTCAAAACTATTTTTCCTACTTAATTTGCTTTATATCCAAGTGTTTGGATTAAGTTTATTTTAAATATAAACTGTTTG
Source organism: Aethalodelphis obliquidens (assembly GCF_003676395.1). Lineage (NCBI taxonomy): Eukaryota > Metazoa > Chordata > Mammalia > Artiodactyla > Delphinidae > Aethalodelphis > Aethalodelphis obliquidens. Next base: position 8,088,891 of record NW_020837947.1, read on the forward strand.
GAAGGCTTCCTTTACTACACCAGTCATTTGTACCTCCTCATTCTGAAGAACCATAAAAATACATCACCACCTAGAAATGAAGAAAGATGAAAGGGTGCGCGTGTGTGACCACGTTCTCAGGCTTGGTCATTACACAGAGGTTCCTAGACAAAGCTTAAATCAGACAATGAGGCCTGCAGCATGCATAATCTCCTGCAAGTTTTTGCATATCGTGTTTTTGGTCTTGGGAAGCTGGTTGGTTTCTAGACAAGGAGGGAAGTGAGCTGGGTGAACCTAGGGGTTAACAAAACTGGGTACTACAGGGCGCTGGTGATGTCATAGCTCCAGACTTAGTGTTGGGCCAGGTAATTCCCAACCCTTCTATCCTGATAAACTTAGTTGACAAACCCTGTCCTCATCCCACCACTGGAACGGGTGAGTCAGCGAAATTCTGTGGAGTGGGGTCTAGAGTGGGGGTGTGCTCATCTGGGGCAACATGGAAGTTCAGACAAAGGGAAAAAGCAAAACTGGACTGTGCGTGCTCAACTTCCTTTCCTTGCAGTGGGTCTCCAGGGATCTGGCCTTGGCCTGGGTTCTGGGAGTTAGCCAAGCATGGAGGAGGGACGTGGCTGCCGACCCAGAGCCCAAAAATCAACGTTCAAACTCAAACAGGCAGAGAAAGAAGAATAGGAAGGGCCTGGGAACAAAGGTTGCAGCATGAGCACCAAGAGCGAGGCCAAGGGTGCAGAGAAGGAGCAGAGGGCAGAGACGGGGAGATGCTGCGAGGTGCAGGGACCTCTGTGGGGCCCTGTGATCTTGTTTCTGGGTGGAGAGGGAGCAGGAAGGCAGACTGAGCACAGCAAAACCCGGGCTTCCAAGCCAGGAATGGAGCCTGAAGGGTTGCCAAGATGGATGAGAGGCCAGAAGCTGATGTCAGAGCCACAGTCTAGAGTTAGCAAGACAAGACCAAGTTCAAATGAGGACCAGTAGCAAGTGAGATGGGCTGGGTAGAGGGAAAGCTTTGGTCTTGACAGGAAGCCCGTTTCAGTTTCTGTCTGGATGAGCAAATCAAACAGCACCTGATGTATGGGTGGGTCAGGTATGTATTGACAGGGTCTGGGCTGGAAGCGATACTTTATGCTTAACATGGTTGCTCCTTGCACAACCAGAGATGGAAAAGAGCATCGATGGCTCAGGACAATTTCATCCTCGTGGTGAGTAAAAGAAACACAAACCATAAGACCCTGAGACCCTGAGTCTGTTGCTTCCCATTCATTCATGGGGAACAGCACCTACCTATGAGAAGGAGCCAGCTTTGAGGGCTACAAGGCAGAGGCTGGATTTCATTATCTGGCCTGGAGCTCCAGGGGCCAGGCTGAGGTCTTGCAAGGGAGGGGAGGCAGGTTCTGAATTAGGACATTCAGTGGACATGTTCTGGAAGCCTGTTTAGTGCTTGTCATCCAGGCTGAACCCTGGGGGTGCTATTGCTGCTGGAAGAAAAACTGCTGAGGAGGGAGAATGCCTATAGGCTAGAGGATTCATTTTTCTTTGCTGAATTTTAGCCATTTTCAGATTTTCCTCTTCAGTTATTTTGTCATTAGGATTTTTTTTTTACCTTATTTTTTTCCTCCTCTGCCACTAGAGGATTCATTTTTCTTTGCTGAATTTTAGCCATTTTCAGATTTCCTTGCTTCAGTTATTTTGTCATTAGGATTTTTTTTACCTTATTTTTTTCCTCCTCCACCGCTAGAGGATTCATTTTTGCTGAATTTTAGCCATTTTCAGATTTTCCTCTTCAGTTATTTTGTCATTAGGATTTTTTTTCTACCTTATTTTTTTCCTCCTCTGCCACTAGAGGATTCATTTTTCTTTGCTGAATTTTAGCCATTTTCAGATTTCCCTGCTTCAGTTATTTTGTCATTAGGATTTTTTTTTTTACCTCATTTTTTCCCTCCTCCGCCAGTAGGAAAATGTGTGTCTCACATTTCCCTTGAATGTCATCTCCACTTTCACCCAAGGGCAGGGGTGGATCTGGTTTTGTGGGGCCTGAAGCTTACACAATTTGGGAGTCGTCCTCTTTAAGAAAAAGAATATAAAAATTTTAACATGAAATTAGGTACCTAGTGAAAATATTAATTTGGCATGAGAAGATAAGCCGCAGTATGTTACCAATTTTAAAAAGCTGTCAAATAAAAAATATCGCTAGACCTAGAAAAATATCCTACTATTTTTATTAATTAGCTGCCTGACTGTAATACCCTTTTCCTACTTTTTTGGCTGCATAGTCTTTTTGTTTTGGAGGTCATTCATTCGGTAGACATTTATTGAACGCTTACTGTGTGCCAGGCCTTGCTCGAGGCTCTGAGGACACATCCGTGAACAAAACAGCTTCTCTGTATCGCTGCGATTTTAGTATATGTGCTGCCGAAGTGAGCACTGGGCTGCATATTCTGATCACCTCTTCATACAGCAACAATTTTATACTATTTTTTGTAGAGAAAATGAAAAGCTACTTCAATCATCTTTTGAGCTCGGTTGTTTTACCATCTGATAGTTTAGAAAAGTTTCCTTCAGCTTCTCGACTCATTTTTGATGATGTTGTGTAAAGTTTTCGGATCATTACCAAACTTGGGAAAATCTCTATCGATCTTCCTTTCCCTGGAGGCTGTTATGGACACACTCAACTTTTTGGATTCCTGCTGCAAGTTCATGCCCTCTGAACACAGGAGTTCTTTTTTTTTTTTTTTCTCCTTACTTTTATTTTATTTTTTTAACATCTTTATTGGAGTATAATTGCTTTACAATGTTGTGTTAGTTGCTGCTGTATAACACAGTGAATCAGTTATGTGTATACGTATATCCCCATATTCCACCCCTCTAGGTGGTCACAAAGCACTGAGCTGATCCCCCTGTGCTATGCGGCTGCTTCCCACTAGCTATCTGTTTTACCTTTGGTAGTGTATATATGTCCATGCTACTCTCTCACTTCATCCCAGCTTACCCTTCCGCCTCCCCGTGTCCTCAAGTCCATTCTCTACGTCTGCATCTTTATTCCTGAACACAGGAGTTCTGATCAATTCTATTCGGCACTGTTCCCAACAAAGAAAAACAAAGCTGCACAACGTGTTTATAATTCCACACACTGCATTATGCAGTATAATCCTGGTAAGAGAGAGTTTTAATTCTGAATAGGCAGCAGGGAGAACTAAATCCTCTGCTCCCAATTCTCGTTCCTGATGCTGGAGGAACTTCTATGGGGTAACTTCTGATTCTATGCACTGGAGCTCACATTCATGTTGCAATAATTCCTGAGTCTTTGTACATCTGTGTCTGACCTGGGGGACTCAGCAGCGGGGAGGCAGGAGAATTCCTGGAAGCTGCTCCTACATCAGCTGGCAATGATGTAATTGTGCGTGGAAACGGCTGTGAGATATATCTATATACGTGTGTGTGTAAGAGAGAGAAACGATACAAATGTATGTATCGCACGAAGCTCAACTCAACTTCTCTTTAGACAGATCACCCGCAGGCCGCTGACTTTCCAGCTCCACCTGATATGGGGGGAGGTATGACAAAGGGGGGAGCTGAAGGGCAGAGAGACAACGGTCTTGGCCGCGAGCAGCCAAAATATCCTACTTGCGTGCACTTTACCAAAAACACGTGATCTTGTGACCGTGTTGCTGAGGTCCACGCAAGGTTTTCTTTTTGTTTGTTTGCGGTACGCAGGCCTCTCACTGTTGTGGCCTCCCCCGTTGCGGAGCACAGGCTCCAGACGCGCAGGCTCAGCGGCCATGGCTCACGGGCCCAGCCGCTCCGCGGCATGTGGGATCTTCCCAGACCGGGGCACGAACCTGCGTCCCCTGCGTCGGCAGGCAGACTCTCAACCACTGCGCCACCAGGGAAGCCCACCACGCAAGGTTTTGGAAGGAACTTAGTAAATGCAGAGCCCAAGTTCTGTGTGCTGGTAACTGGAAAGACACGTCTTTTCTCAATTGTACTCAGGAGTCCCGTTCTCAAGTTCCTAGATTACCTTTTCATTCCTAAAGAGAGCCGTTTTTAATTCCTTGTCTTTTTTTGCCCATTTTCTTATTTTTCTCCAGGTTTTCCTGGTAGGTACTTTGGCTGGCTTCCCACATGGTGATGTAAAGTACTTAGGAGTTTTGATTTATGTTTATTGTTGTTACTTGAAAACTGCAAAGTTTTCATATTCAAAAGTTGATTGTGTTAGTGCAGTACTGAAACGCAGGGAGCAAGCGGCTTACGTTCGGGCCCCGTGGCCAGTGTCTCTGCTTGGGCATCAGCTCCTCCTCTCAAGGATTCAGGACAGTGAGTGACGTGTGGGCTCAGAAAAGTAAGGTTAACACTTAAGTGGTTACATTGTAAATCACTAGATTGAAAAAAAAAAAAGTCTGAAGAATTTAAACCTCCAGGAGTTCTGAAATGTTGTAGTGTATATGTTACAAAATACGATGTTGGCAAGGGTATGGTTGTGTAAGTCCATGCATTCTCACCGGGATCCGATGACTCGGTGCAGGGGGTGCAGAACACTCCGATCTGCGTGGCCTCCTGAGCAACCTGTGTTCACTGCCAGCCACGCACAGCCTGGGGGCACCTGGCCGCTCACAGACCAGGACACGAAGTCACTTCCTCCACAGATGCACCTGCACCCGGGTCCTGAGGAGCGTGGAAGCTGCCCCAGGTCCTGTGGCTCCAGGTAAAACTCATTTAAAAATTAAGTTCCGGGCTTCCCTGGTGGCGCAGTGGTTGAGAGTCCGCCTGCCGATGCAGGGGACACGGGTTCGTGTCCCGGTCCGGGAAGATCCCACATGCCGCGGAGCGGCTGGGCCCGTGAGCCATGGCCACTGAGCCTGCGCGTCCGGAGCCTGTGCTCCGCAATAGGAGAGGCCACAACAGCGAGAGGCCCGCATACCGCAAAAAAAAAAAAAAAAAAAAAAAAAAAATTTCTAATGGCGTTTTCCACAGAACTAGAACAAAAAAATTTTAAATGTGTATGGAAACACATTTCTTTCTTGAGAAAGAAGAATGGAGCTGGAGGAATCACACTTTCTGACTTTTTAAAATATTTTCAACACTAACACAAAAAGAACCTTCAGGAACTCCTTTTGTTCCAAGAAATGGATGTTCTGCAGTGTTTGTTCCAATGAGAAGGGTCTTGGGAGGTAAAGTAGCTGGTTCCCCATTTCCCTTCAGGGCAGGACCACAACTCAGACCCCGGAAAAAATATTTCCCATTGAAGAACCTCCAAGCAAGAAGATTCCAGAACGCATTCATTCATTTAGTCATTTAACAATCATCTACTTAGCATATTTGGTGCCACAGATGAGATGCTGGGGATGGGAAGATATGGGAACCGGCCTGGGAAGCCCTTCCAACTGATGTGGGGCAAAGCAGCTAGACGCACAGTCCTTGGGAAGATGGAAAGAGTGAAGAGCATCGCACATACTGGCGGTCTGTGGCCCAGGTCTGGCTCCTGACGTATTTTGTTTGGCTTGAACAGTGTTGTGCTAGATTTGTTTTTAAAGTTATGGAATAGTTGCCAACCTCTAAAAGTCTGGAAAATTCATGCACACTCATGAGCAACTCACTCCCCACACACATTTACAACCAGATGACCAATGTCTTTTTATAAACTCGGGAGGACTAGAGACAACTGGGCCCACATTTCTGCCTCACTAGGGGCACGTACTTTGGTTCTCCATGGTCCCCCCCACCTCACTGCCCGTGGACGCCCCTGAAGGGCCACCTGTGTTAACAGCCAGACCACTGGCTGGAAGCAGCCACAGATGCAGGCAGTATATGTAAGGTACATTTTCTAACAGCTACGTTTTTCTAAAAAAGTAGAAAGAAGAAGGTAAAAGTATTTTTAGTAATATATTTTGTTTAACCCAATACGTCAAAAATGGGATGCCACCGATATAAAGATTATTGAGATACTTACGTTCCTTATTCACACTAAATCTTCAAAATTCAATGTTATTCTTACAGCACATCCCATTCAGACTCTCCCCATTTCAGTGCCACAGGTGGGGGCAGACAGGACAGCGGAGGGTTACAGCATGGTACAACGTGCAGGGCTGGATGGTGGAAGACTGGGCTGGAGAGAGAGGTTGACCCCAGATCATGAGTGGCCTTAAAGGGGTTGCTTTTTGTACTTCCTTTTATCAACAATTAGAAGCCACTGGAATTCTGTTTGGGGCCTTCAGTTCAATGCTTTGAAAATCCTTTCTCGTGTCTAACGTTTCTCCTCTCACATTTTAAATCCACTTACTCACAGGCTTCTGAATGCATATGGAGAACAGTGGAGCAGGAGAGTCTAGAGGTTTCCAGACTCTTTCCTGTAGAGTGCTGGGATTCCAAGTCGGGACCTCAGAGGGATGGGGGATGGGACAGCTGGGCCCGGGCCCCACCTGGGCAGCAACAGGAGGAGCTTCCTCAGTTTTACAGGTTGCGGGTCTTATGTGCAAGATTTTATTTATAGAAAGAGCTCTACTGTTTTTTGTCTTTTTTTTTTTTTTTTTTTACTGCTTGTAAAACCCTTTTTGATATTATCTTCCAGAATACATATAATAAAATAGTCTTTTTCATGTTAGCTGTTTAAGTACTGGGTGTGTTTCCCATTCTCTTCATATGTCTTTTATGGATTCTTCATTCACTTTAAATCCCTTTATCTGGGTTAGTCAGATAAAATTGGGTACCAAAAATACTCAAATTATGCCAAGAGAGGCCTTTAAAAGATATAGTCGCACGTAATGCCTTAAAATCCTAAAGGGGTTATTTAGTTACCATTCATCTTCAAAAATCTCATGTTAATTAGTAATTATGTATCTCATTGTATAATTATAAGATTTTAAAAGTAACTGTTCGATTTTGAAACTCTGGCCGGGCCATGGATACACCACAGAGGCGCAGCCGGCGGCTGGAAGGCCTAAAGCCTGAGTCCCCCGAGAACCCTACCTCAGTTCTGCGGGCCAAACGGGCCCTTGTGGAGCTCGAGTCGAACCCAGAAGAAAAGAGGGAGCCCGGGTCTCCTCGGAGGGTGCGGCCAGCCGGCCTGGGATCTCCCAGACATCAGCCGGAGACAAGCCCGAGATCACCCAGTCTACGGGACGGGGCAGGCTTGGGGTCCCCCAGAAAGCGGCCAGAGCCTGGCCCAGGGTCCCCCCTACGTCAGCGAGACCCAGGCCTGGAGTCGCCCCCAAAGACAGCCGGAATCGAGTCCTGAATCCCTCCGAAGCCAAGTGGGGAGTGGCCGAAGTTTTCCCAGGACCAAGAAGAAGCAGACTCGGAGGTGCCCAAGAGTAAGGAGGAGACCCCCGCGGGGTCCCCCCGACATCAGCTACAGCCGGGCCCGGGTCACCAGAGCCCTAACCGGGTCCCGAGCCCGCTCAGCCGCTGCAGGGCTGACACCCCAGAGCCCGGCTCCCCCCGGGATCCCCGTGAGCCGAGCAAGCCACCGCCGGCCGGGCAGCCGGAGAGAGACGGCCTCGGGCCAGAGAAGCGAGAAGGGTCTTCAGCCCAGGCCCCAGCGTCCAAGACACCGAAGGAGGAGGACGTCCCTAAAGTCCCGAAGGGGAAGCCCAGGTCCGGGCGGGTGCGGAAGGACCGCTCAAAGAAGAACGTCTCCCAGATGGTCCAGGACAAGCCCCTGCGCACATCCTGGCAGCGGAAGATGCAAGACCGGCAGGAGACAGAGCTGGCCAAGGACTTGGCCCGGCACCTGGGGGAGGAGAACCCGAAACGCCGCCCGGAGAACGAGCGGAAGGCGGAGATCGTCCAAGCGACCCGTTACCCCGCCAGGCGCAGGCGGGCGAAGAAGCAGCAGCTGCGCTCCGCGGAGAAGCGGGACACTGGCCCAGCTGCAGAAGCTCCGAGCTCGGCATGGCTGAGGCCTTCTGTGGCCAACCGCCGTGTCACACACGGCAGCCCTCGGGCCACTGGCCACACGCCTCTGCTGACCCAGGACTCCAACTCCGTGCCTCCCAAACAGGGGCTCCACCGAGACGGGGCTCTGAGCCTTCCAGAGGGCGCACAGAGACCCAGAGGTAGCCTGGGACCTGGCAGAGACTGGAGCGAGGAGGGTCAGCTCGCTCCTCTCCAAGTGCCTTCAGACCACGAGGAGTAATTTCTGGTTCCTCAGGGAGCTGGTGACTGGAGGGTGACTCCCCAAAATATGTATGTTCTGTCTCAGAGTCCTGGGTCTAACCCAGGCAAGGAGGCTGGAAGTCAGGAATCCTCCTCTCCACACACACACATCCCCAAAGGCTGCTTTGGGTCCCTCTGCATCCCACTGACCCTGCCACCCAGCGGACTGAATCCAGCTCCGCCCCACTTTTCAACACTCAAGGTTAAAATGGGGAGGTTGCAGGGGGCAGGGTCTATCTAGCTCCCCCTTTCCTGTACCAGACTCTGCAGAAGTCCCAGGGATCTGATTAACTCATGCCATCCAGACTACAGCAGAAATATTTATTGAACGCCTGCTGTGTACAGGCACAATTCTAGGTACCAGGGAATACAGACAAAAGTCCCTGCCCTCAAGGATCTTTCATTCTGATGGAGAAAACATAATAAACAAATAAAATGTAAAAAAAAAACCCAAAACCTGTTAAACTTCATTTTTATTAAATAAATCAGTAACAGATGATCAGAAACAAATTTTCTACAAAGAGGAAGTGGAGTATGCAGAATTGGCTTCTAAACCTTCCAACCAAACTAACCAAGCTCACCCACTCCCTTCCCCAAACCCATTTGTAAGTTGATCTCTTAGCAAAAGAAAGAAAAAAGGCTTCCCATTTTTGTGACTTATATGGAATAAAGAACACGTCTCTGCCTCTAGACTGTGGCCAACTCTGACTTCCCTGTGATGTGTGCCTCCTCTCTGTGTGGTGAGAGGGTGAACTCACACAGGAAAGCTCTTCGGGATTGCTGGGGACGGACCGCTTCGGAGAGTTTGTCTGCCTCCGTTGCTGAGTCGTCTGGTCTCCTTTCTTCCTCTTCTCCTCACAGGCTTTCTTTTTATTTTCATTGATAATTGATCATATCTTACCTGCCAATCAACTGCAACATTTCATGATGGTTCCAGACACTCCTCCACGGCACCAGGCTGTTTGTTTTGGGGAATTCCCTCAATCTGATGCTGAATCTGATGTGTCCAGGCAAAACCTGTGACAGAAACCCACCCAAACCCAGAAGTGTTGGCAAAGGAATTCCCCAGGGTGTGTCCAGTTGAAGGGCTTCTCTAAACCTCCTCTGTATCCCGCACTGTCTTCTGAAAAGGCACCAAAGGAAGCCACGTGTGACTGTAATTTACAATGGCTAGTGAACAAGGGCTGGGCTGGGGAAGGCATGCTCAGGGACTCCGAGGGGGACAGCGCTGTGCCCCAATACAGGTGTTTAGACATTCAGCCATTCATTCCACGAAATGCATTAAGGGCCTCATCAATCCGGGAAGGGATGGGCGCACAAGGCATCGACCAGAAAGTGAATCCAAGGCTGGAGAATTGAGTCTAGAGAGAAATATGGGGAGGACACGAGATGGTGCTCCCATGTGTGTCACACCCACAAGCAAGTCCCAGCTAGATCGCACTGATTCCACCCCTTCGCTCTTGCACAAGAAAGTGTAGAAGAATGCAAGGGAGAGTGCTGCTCTTGTAGGCATACATCTGAATCAGTTCGAATTTCCATAAAAGAGTAAATCATTTGCAAATTTTAGTACTTGAATACCGACCTATCACGTTCCTTAGAAATGATCCCAACAACCTATGTGTTTTGGCAACAAGTTCAAGGGTAAAGCAGAGGCCAAACATCCCAGCAGGAAAAGATAGCACATTAAATGGGGATAGTTAAGGAAATTTTAATACTGTGATTATTTGCAAAAAATATGGGTAAGCTTAAATCATCATGGAACAGTGGAGCACAATGGGGCCAGATACAGCAAGGAGACTTTATCCCCCTAAGCCTGAAGGGAGAAGGGTAAAAGGCTCACCAGTTTCCTGAGGGAGAAGGAGGGTCACCTGGTGGAAGCTGCAGCCTTCGGGGAAGCCACTGACATCTGTGGCTCAGCTCCCATCTTCTGAGCTCCTGCTTATAAATGCGGCTGTAAGCAGAGGGCAAGGGATGATGCTGACGCAGCTCATAGATCCCAGCCCCCCTGGGCACAGAGCAATCTGGATAGTAGTTCAGAGGATTAAAGGGAAAATGTCCAGCACAGGAATCAATTCCAAGAGGAATTGGGTGGGGGTGGGGGGGAAATGGGGGTGTTCGTCAAAGGGTACACACTTCCAGTTATGATATGAATAAGTTCTGGGGATGCACTGTCCAACGTGGTGATTCTAGTTAACAATACTGTATACTCGAAAATTGCTAAGAGAGTAAAACGTAAATGTTGCCACCACCACCATTAAAAAATGATAATCACGTGAGGTGATGGATATGTTCGCTAACCTTATTGTGGTAATCATTTCATAATATATAGATACACACGTATACCTGTAGGTATCAAATTATCACATTGTACATCTTACACTTACACGATATTATATGTCAATCGTATCTCAACAAAGGTGCGGAACAAAAGAGTGGTGTGGAGCTAACCTGTAGGTCTACTTATCGGGTTTAGAGGCATTTAAGGAAGTTGGGATCGAGAGGCTTATTTGTGTAGCTGAAATAGGGGTAATACAGTTGACCCTTGAACGACACGGGTTTGAACTGTGCAGGTCCACTTATAATGGCTTTTTTTCAATAAATGCATACTACAGTATTATTTGATTCACAGTTGGTTGAATCTGAGGATGTGGAACCTCAGATATGGAGGGCCAGCTGTAAAGTTATACTTGATTTTCGACTGTGTAGAGGATCGATGCCTCTAGCCCCCTCATTGTTCAAGGGCCAACTGTATTCAAGGTCAGAGACTTCACGGGACCCAAAGGTATGTTTAGAAGGCTATGGAACCCAAATGCTAGCAGGTAGGGATCCCACTAGGGCGTGGAGGGTTGACTTATCACAGCCAGTAGGAGAGTGAATAGGTCTCTCTGTAGGCTGAACTATAATCTAAGCATTTTGGCTCAGGGCAAGGTGAAAGTCTGTTGATATAACTCTGACAGCCATGTAGACGATAACAAATGGGGTAGGCCAAGCAACAAAGGCAAGTAATGTTATGCCTGAACTTGAAAAGCATGTTCTGGGTATATAAACATACAAAATACATATGTTTGTAGGAATGGAAAAATTACAATAACTTATCCATTTTTCCTGGGGATTTAGGAAAATAAATTGGGTCATTTTTCAGGTCCATTGTTTCTGGTAAAGTAACATATACGCACACAGATGAGTATACAAGTATTTGCAACAGTCTGAGGTTTGCCACAGTAACTTAACTCTAAAATTTACAGTGGTTCTGCTTCAAAGGCACCATATTTACCATGGGGTGCTGTCTTTACTGAAATGCATTTGGGTGTGTGTGTATTCTTCACTAGAAGAACCGCCACAAATTCAGCAATGGCTTGGGAGTGTCAGTTCTGCCAGAATCCAAGGACTTGGACCGATGAAGCTCTCTTCCAGGGCAATAAGACCCTTCACACATATGATATTCTTAATAGAATTCTGTGGCTATCATCTTTGGAGATCATAGTTAAGATAGTTATGATTTTTAGCCGTATTTCCTTAAGGAAAAAAGTAAAAGTCATCCATAAAGTTCACCATAGAACACTTCAACCAAAATACTTTTTAGGAAAATGAGAATTGGCTTTAATAATGGAGAAACTAGTAAGCTATAAAATGAATTCATAATATGGATTTCACCAATTCTGAACTCCTTTGTTGGGCTGTTGAAATTGACCATGCTACATAAAATCAACAAGTTGTAATACTATAATGAAGACAACTGAGGCATTCGGGGAAACTATCGACATCTTTTGTGTTTATATAGAACATCAGCAGCCGTGACAGAGTATTATCTTAAGATACAGTGCATTGAACAGTGTTCTCCCGAAAGATATACTGAAGTCCTAACTCCCAGTACCTGTGAATGTGACTTTATCTGGAAAGAGTATCTGCAAATATAATCATGTTAAGATGAGGTCGACGGGCTTCCCTGGTGGCGCAGTGGTTGAGAGTCCGCCTGCCCATGCAGGGGACGCAGGATCGTGACCCGGTCTGGGAGGATCCTGCATGCCGCGGAGCGGCTGGGCCCGTGAGCCATGGCCACTGAGCCTGCGCGTCTGGAGCCTGTGCTCCGAAACGGGAGAGGCCACAGCAGTGAGAGGCCTGCGTATCGCAAAAAAAAAAAAAAAAAGATGAGGTCGTTGTGGGTTAAGGTAGATCCTAAATCCAATGACTGGTGTCTTAATAAGAAAAGGAGAGAGAGATTTAGATACAGAGAGAACGCACTCAGAAGGAACAAGTCCACGTGAAGACAGAGCAGAGACTGGAGTAAGGCAGCTCCAAGTAACGCCAAGCATTGCTGGCAACACCAGAGGCAAGAGAGGCAAGGAACTTCCTCCCTTAGAGCCTCTGGAAAGCCTGGCCCTGCTGACACCTTCATTTCAGACTTCTGCTCTCCAGGACTACGAGAGAATAAATTTCTGTTCTTTCAAGCCACCTGGTTTGCGGGAATTGTGTTGAGTCAGCTCTAGGAAACTGATACAAACGTAAACAAAAGTTTGAACAAACTAACGTTTTCTGTTAGTAACAGGAAGTCACCAGGGCACTTCCCTCTCTGGCACTCCCCATCCCCAGCCCATGACTGAGTCCTTTCAGTTTCCCCCCCTTGGTCTCTTGGCTGGCCCAAGTCTCCTTCTTCCCAATCACCCCAGTCTGGACCCAGGCTCTGGCACCAACACTGTAGGGTACTCTCTCCAAACCTCCCTGCTCCCCTGCTTCCCCAGGCTCCAATCCTTTCTCCTGCAACCATTTTGTGCTTTTCGCTTCTCACAGAATAAACCCCCAAACCCTTGCTGTGGCGTCTGGTGCCCTATGTGGTCTCATCCCTTCTGGCCTCTCCGGTTCCAGATCATCCCTCTCTTCTCCTTGCTCCCTGCTCTCGGGATGAGATGTTGCAGCCGTGTTTCTGCTCCCGGAATTCTCCGAGCTCCATCCTCTCCCGGGGTCTTTGCTTATGCTGTTCCTTATGCCTGCAGCAGTCACACCTCCCCTGTGGGCTTTACTCCATGTCCTGCCTATGGAGTTGATCAATCTTGCATCCTTTGAGAGTGCTCACAGCTTCCTGAACTCTGTAATGTTCCCCCCTTTTTAACAGGAAAAAAACCCCACAAAAGATGTGCGTTTAAGTAATCTTCATCCTTTGTACCATCCCTTCTTCTCACTCTTGGTCCATCAAACTTGAAAGAGTTTGTATATGATTGACACAAGAAAATGAATTTAGTTATACAATCCCAGGCTTGTGGGATTACTAAGTGATGAGTGCATTTATTGCGAAAACATTTTCGCATTGAAAAAGGAAAGAGACCATAAAAAAGCTCATGCCTTGTCTCTAAAGCTCTTCGTAAACACCAAGTGTCAAAGGGGCGGCTCTTTACAGCTGTCTGGTCTGCCTCTACCCCGCGCAGCTTTTCAGCTACTTTGCTGATAAGAAAGTTGGCTCTGATTAAAAGTGAATTCGTGAGACCCAGTCTACAAAAAAAAATTTATAGGAAACTGCTTTAGCTCAGGAACAAGAATCAAGTTTCCGAAAGACACGCTGCTCCCCAGTTAAATAAACCGTCCTCCCTGGGCAGTGCCTGGCCGAGCTCTGTCCTCTCTCTGGTCTGTCTCCAAACCTGGGCCGGCTTTGCCTTCTCCACCCCCAAAACTGCCCTTCTGGGCAGCTCCTGGAGAGCAATCCTGTCTAGAAGAGTGGCCCCCAAGACACCCCCTCACCCCCACACTCAGGACAGTTTACAAGTCCTTACAGGTGACCAAACCCACTTCAAACGTCGTGCCGGTGTGTCGGGTGCTGCCGTCTCTTTGCGGCAGCTGGAGGCGCTCCGCGGAGAGCAGTACCGGGGCTCCAGCTCCGGGAGAAGATACGGCTGTGGGGGCCGCCTCCTCCCAGGCCTCACCCAGTTCTCCAGGCCGGCTACTTCTGTCCCAAGATGTGCGCTCAGATGTTCACTTCCGTCTGCGGAGAGGGGGCTTCCTGGGAAGGGGCTTGCTGCGGGGTCTATGGTGGGGGGACAAAGGATGATAACGATGTCCCCTGGTATGCTACAAAATAGAGTGTCTAGCAACCAACGTGACACGCACAGCTACAAAGCACCCCCTTAACGATCCCAAATGGTATTGCTTCGCTGGCAGGCTGCCAAGAGCAGATTTGTATTTTATTTGTTGGTTTACTTGTATTTTATTGGTTACTTTATATATTACATTTATTTGGCTGGTGCAAATGTATATTCATGTGCTCTTTTCTTTCTTTTTTTTTTTTTTCGGTACGCGGGCCTCTCACTGTTGTGGCCTCTCCCGCTGCGGAGCACAGGCTCTGGACGCGCAGGCTCAGCGGCCATGGCTCACAGGCCCAGCCGCTCCGCAGCATGTGGGATCTTCCCGGACCGGGGCACGAACCCGCGCCCCTGCATCGGCAGGCGGACTCTCAGTCACTGCGCCACCAGGGATGCCCTATCCATGTGCTCTTTGAGGTTATGTAAAAGATACAGGCCTAAGTGAGGGTTTACTGCAAGGACCCTAAGGGGACAAGGCGTCACATGGGATGTGCGAGCTGGGGCGTGAAAGCAGCTTCACAGCGTCTTGTGTGTGCACCTGGCCTCGGCCCCACCAAGGAAGATGGTCTGAACGAGCTGTCTGGCCACCACCCAGCTTCCTTCAAGGCCATCTCGTGCCCCTCATTGTCTTTGGCTTGTGACGAGGACCACGAAGAGCAAATGCGCCGCTTGGAGGGCTTTTCCCCGGAAGGGAAGTGTGGCCCGGCAGCTGCAGGCATTCAACGGAGGCTTCCATTCTACTGCTTGGCATTCTTCCAAATACCTTAATTCTCACAGCAAACATAAACACCGAATATTATTATGGCAGTTTTAAATATGAAAGAGCAGCAGCCTGCAGGGTATCGGGTCAGTTGTGGATATCGGGAATTGGCACCAGGTTAGGATTTACCCCAAAGCAGAGCTCCGGGGGGGCGGGGGGCAGCTCTGCAGGCCGCCGGTGGAGTCCTCATTATTCACACACGAGTAACTCACTCTTTTTTTTTTTTTTTAACATCTTTATTGGAGTGTAATCGCTTTACAATGGTGTGTTAGTTTCTGCTGCATAACAAAGTGAATCAGCTATACATATACAGATGTCCCTATATCTCCTCCCTCTTCCGTCTCCCTCCCCCCACTCCCTATCCCACCCCTCTAGGTGGTCACAAAGCACCGAGCTGATCTCCCTGTGCTCTGCGGCTGCTTCCCACTAGCTATCTATTTTATATATAAGTCCATGCCTCACTCTTATAAATCCCCACAGAACTGACCGATTCATTTTTGTGTAGCAGGAACTAATTTTCGCAGTCGCAAACTGGAGTGGGTGAAATTTAATTTAGTTTTTCATAATTAGAATAATTAGATACATTTCTGGCTCTGAGCCCCATTCAGTTAAAAACTAAACGTGACCAGACATGATTTTCTTCTAGGTGTGTCTGGGAAACACCGTCAAATGTAGAGATTTCTTCGCGGTTGTGGGTTTAACGGCTGGTCTTAGCATCAGAGTCCCCTGTCCCTTTCCTTCCTGGGTTACGTGCATGTGAGCCCAGCAGGTGGGGTATGGGGACGTCCCCACCTCAGTCTTCATCTGCTTCTGGCTGCAAGTGCAGGTGACGCTTACCCCGTCTGGTCTTTGTCATCAAGATGAGCTACGCCAGGTGTGAGGCCTTCCCGTGCTGACTGGACGACCTGTCAGCACAGATCCTGCAACGGCTCTGAGGGGTCCCTCACGCTCCTGATTTTCATCTCTTTGCTCAGGTCAGTGACCAGCGCGTTTGCTCACTTGTTCTCTCTCTCTCTGAGGGAAGGCAGGGGAAATGATGATGCCAGATGACACCGCCTTTCAAACCCTTTCTGTTTTTTGCCTGGCTTTTGAAGTTAATAGTGAATAATGTTCCATTTTTGTTTTCTGGCCCCAGCACAGTGGGGTATCTTAAACTGAGCTGTGCGCCGGCTGCGGAATGAAGGGGAATGAGGCCGTGTTAGGAAATCCTATGGTGGGGATATTCTATGTTGACGGAGCACAGCCGCCTTCCATACTTTCTTAAGTCTCTGCTTGCATAACCACTAATCAGAGGCTTACCCTGACCACCCCGTTCAAAAAAAAGTCACTGTCAGCCGTCACTCTTTTCCCCTGAACACTATTTTATTTTCCTTCACGGTAGGTATCACCTGCTGACACGTACATTTGTTTATTTGTTCATTTTCTATCTCCCATTATGCCCTCTCCCACAGACATACTGAAATATAATCTCCTTGAGAGATGGACTTCCTTTTTCTCTTTTTGTTTCTTTCTTTAATATAATATTGTGTTAGTTTCAGGTGTACAGCAAAGCGATTTGGTTATACATATGTATATGTATATATCTACGTTCTTTTTTTTCAGATTCTTTTCCATTACAGTTTATTACAAGATATTGGACATACCTCCCTGTGCGATACAGTAAATCCTTGTTGCTTACCTATTTTGCATATGGTAGTGTGTACCTGTTAATCGCACACTCCCAATTGAGGGATGGACTTTCTTATGTTAGCTGCTGAATCTCTAGCACCTAGAATATTACCAAGCATGATATCAACTCTCATTAAGTACTTATTGAATGAACTAATAATTTGAACTCCATAAACTCTCTCACTTAAATTGGGTTTACAATAAAGACCCAGTTTTAGTCTCACAAAGTTACTCTGTTGGAGATGTGCTGTTATACGCCCCATTGCCCCCAATCCACCAGCACATGAGCAGTACAACATGAAGCCTTGACAATGAAAGGGGGTGAGGGTTTCCTTTCTTATCTTCTCACGGGCCATAAGATTTCAGGGCCATCTTTGCCTCTCCACCACGTTGAAACAAAAGAAACCAATAGATAAATGCAGTCACAGTCTACATGTTTCTGTGGCCTTGCAGTGTCTGGCATACTTTACGGAGTAAGTGGCAGTAATCGAAAGTTGGGAGAAAGCAAAGAAGACTCCTGGGGTTCTTCTATGGGATTTGGGTTGGGAAGTTGTTAAAAATCTAGTTGGAAGTTTGAACCAGGAGAGCTAGGTCATCATTTACCATTTGTTAGCCAAATATTCTTTCCCAAGCTAGAAACCACATCTCCCAGCCAGTGGTGGTGTCAGCAGGTTACCCAAGGATTATCTGTCCATCCATTTCCATGGTGAATATACTGTAAATATGGAAAAGTACAGCATTCCAATTTGAATAACAAGATTAACCTCACTCTGTTGATAATTTTTTGCATAGCTTTAAACATAACGGAACAATGGATTGACTCTGCAAAACTGCAAACATTATGTAACCATAGTTGCCAGATATCCAAAATTTCAGACCCAACGCTCTTTAGTAGCATCGTATAAATGGCAACATTTGAAAACATCAAAAACAGTCTTTTACTAAAGACGTGCTCTCTGCTGGTGTTAAGCTGGGCTGCGTGGATTTCTGGTTAAATCGTCTGATTCTTCCAGTTTTCAGCTTCGCACAGATTCCCAAAGTGGATCCTAATATTTTCTTGGCTACTGGCTTTATATCCTGTCAGTCAGCCACTCCGGCTTGTCCCCTTGACTCTGCTTTTATGGTCAGTTTTGCATTTGACTTTCCACTGCTGCTTCTCTGATTTGGATTTATGATGCCCCATAACTAGTTGCGTGCACTAACTAGTGAGGGGTCTTCCATGCTCCACTTGACCTCCGTCTTCTAAAGTGTTCTAAGCAAGTATAAACCCTGTTATTGGTCAACACTTCATCTGGGCTGTGTAGGAATAGGCATATGGGTAGCAAACTGAATACTCAGTGTCCATTAAGAGTTTCATTTTCAACTCAGTAAAATTGATGCCAAAGATAATATGATGTATCTGGAGATATGCATGATTGTTCTCATGCTGTCTATATTTTTGACATTAATGTTAACTCCAACCTGGCAATAAAGTATTAGCAATATCTTCATACCATCAGCTGGCAGAAAGAGCGAATCGGGGCAGAGGATGTAGTTTCAGCCTCTGGCAAACAGGAGCTCCCTAAACAATGGGGTGCCTCTTCAGGAGGAGGGAGGAGGGGAAAGAGGAGGGAAGGCAGAAAGGCAGGGGGCGGGGGGTCCACAGGCACAAGGACCAGAGCTCTTGGACCTGGGTCCCTGACTCCTCAGTAACCAGGTGTGCTGAGACAGCCCTGAATGTGCTGGCCCCTTGGCTGTGGGACCAGTCACATTTTCAGGGGATGAGACGGAAGGGGCTTGAAAATTGTGCAGTATTTTAAAATAACTACTCCATACACAACTACTGTATATAAAATAGATAAACAACAAGGACCCACTTATAGCACAGGGAACTATACTCAATATCTTGGAATAACCTATAATGGAAAAGAATCTGAAAAAGAATAGATATATATAAAACTGAATCACTTTGCTGTACACCTGAAACTAACACAACATTGAAAGTCAACTCTACTTCAATTAAAAAAAAAAAAACTACTCCAGCTCTTTGGTTTCTAAAGTTCTATGCTCAAACTCAATTCCCAGCGCCCTGTATGATTCTAGAGGGAAGATGGAGCTTTTGTTGTCCTTAGGTTCCCTTCAGGGGAGGAAAGAGACATCTGCGCCTCTTTTCTGCCACTGGGAGAAGCTGTTACCCTCTGAGAACGAGGCAGCCCTGACATCAGCTTCTGCCCCAGTGAATCCTCTGTATGGAAGGTAAGTGAACAGTGAGAACACAGATGTCTTAGAAATACTGATGCGTGAACTTATTCGTGTCTGAGCTCTCAGACTCAGACCTCTCAACACAGGTGGCTTGTCTAACATGTCAAGAGGAGAAATAAAAGTGTTACCTGATTGGCTGGCTCCGGTGACTCCTTGAGGTACCTGCTCGCTCATGCGAGGCCACTGACTGTTCGTTACACCACAGGCTTGGATTAATGAGCCATCGGAATTACAGCTGAATAGAACTAGTAATTTCATTCTGAGCTAAATTGAGTGCTTGAAATCGAGGCTACTAACAGAAGCTGAAAATTATTAATGAAAGAAAACTTAATGTGAGTGAAGAGTCTCCACGGGCCCTGGAATGGAATCAAATCCAATCTGAATGAAACACCAGTACCGACCTGCTCCGCTCCCTCTTCCAGCCTGTATAACCATCAGTCAAAAATCATGTGGACGCCTCAAGTAAGGATTTCTTCTCCCAGGTTCCACTGGGTACAAAGCACGGCTTCTCTTCCTTGAGGGGCTGGGACAGGGGATGCATTTCTCCAATGAGGGATGCAGTGAAAGACAGCCTGAGATCAGAAGTCTTTTGACTCTCAGAAACTGTTCAGGCAGCTGGAGGAGGAGAAAAGGGCCTCTTATGGGTTGAATTGTGTCTCCACAGCCCCTACCCCACACAAAAATTATATGGTGAAGTCCCAACCCCTGGTACTTCAGCGTGTGACCTTATTTGGAAATAGGATCATTGCAGTTGTAATTAAGTTCAATTGAGGCCATGCTGGAGTGGGTTCCTCATCCAGGGACTGGTGTCTTTAGAAAAGGAATGCCATCCGAAGAGAATGAGGTGCATACGGGGCAAGGGGGCAGGGTGGAGGCGATGTGAAGACACAGGCGGAATGCCACGTACAAACCAAGGAACCCCAAGGGTTGCCAGGAAAACACCAGAAGTTAAGAGGGAGGCATGGAACAAAATTTTCCTCACAGCCCTCAGAAGGAACCAACCCTTCTGACACCTTGATCTCAGATTTCTGGCCTCCAGCACTGTGAGACAGTACATTTCTATTGTTTCAGCCACCCAGTCTGTGGTCCTTTGTTACAGCCTTTAATACAGCGTCAATGTGGAAAGGCAGACACGCAGCCGCATCCTCGGTCGACTTCGACTCCTTTACTGACATAGAGCATTCAGCCTGGGCTTAGAGTTTGGATTAGTGCTGAAAGGGGCAAAAGTAATTTGGAAATGAGCATACTTGAGGTATTACCTGAGATTCTTTCCACTCTGATTCTTTGTTCCCATTACTTTCCCCACCACTGATGGTGTCGACGGCGTTTTATACAGAAACCTCAGGGGAAGGGATGATTAGCTAAGAGTAGCGTCAAATTCTTGACTGAGTTTCTATAGCAGAGACAAGAGTATTGAAAGCCAGGCCTTTGAATTAAAGATCTTGCGATCTGGGGGAGAGTTTTCTTTTGGGGTTCATAAGCTTGACTTTGACTATAAGCAGGAAGAAGATCTATGGAACTTAGGGCACGCGATCTATGTAAGTGGACTGGGGAAGAGCACTGATGTGATGATGTAAGGACCGTTTTCCCACCCCAGAGGAGAGAAGAATCTCTGCCAGCGATTGGAATAAAAGCACCAGACGTGACTTGGTTTGAGCTTAGATGCTGGTGAGTTCCTGAGGAGAGAGTTCTACTCTGCTTCGGGTCAAACCCCTGATGGTGGGAGAATGAAGGAACTCTCAGGAAGGTTGCAGGGAGGACCTGAAGCTGGGGCTCTGGCTTTGTCTCTGAACGCTGCAGAGGCAGCAGGCCTTATGGGAAGACCCCTGCTCAACAGGGAGTTGCTTTGGTAGAAAAGAAATAGCTGTGTGGAGTAGTGAGGCAACCCCCTCCCAGGCATCTCACCATGGAGAGGATGCAAACGTGCCCTGTTCCCCCCGAGAGTGGTGCAGAGATGCCGGGGGCGGAGAGCAGCGCACCTGCAGCAGCACACCTTCACGAGTCTAGTGTCACCTGCATGACCTGGGGAGTGGGGGAGGGGAGTGGTGTGCAGATGCTTTAATCAGGATGCAGCAGGGAAAGGTGACAATGGCAAAAGTATCAGTTGGAGACCAGAGTGAAGGGGCGGCTGAGTTGCCTGTAATGCTTGAGTCTATTCTATGGATTCAGCCTCTGTGCATGAAGGAGACCCGTGGATGTGGAGGGGAGAGAGGCAAGAAATGAAATGGAGACCCAGAGAGGGAACCTATGAAGGACCACCTTTCCCCTTTCCTGGGTCAGGTACCACAGTGTCTCACTCCTCTGCCATGTCCTTGTCCCTCCTCATACACACGTTCTCTGTTCTGTTGGCCCATGTTCTGTTGGGTAACAATGTGAGCTGGGGTGGGGAGTCATCTTATCTGAGTGGTTCTGTTGTGATGCTTAGGAAGAACCAGGCCAGAGGCTCCATCAGGAGCTATGCTTGGAGCCGTAATAGGCACATACACGAGCACCCTTCTCTAGCTCTCTTGTTCTTGGAATCCTGCAGGCAGGAGGTAGAACTCCATGGATCACCATGTGTAGCTAACTGGGGTCTGTGTTTTGCCAACTAGGTCTTAAGAAGAAAAAACATCTCTCTTTCTCCTTTCCCAAATTGTGAAGGATTATTGATTATGAGCCCTTTTATGCTGCAATGACTTCACATGAACCTAATAAATGGTGAAGGATCCTTGAAATTAAAAAGAAAAGATCCTTCTAATCCATACCTTCTGGACTCATTCTTTGCCTAAGCCTCTCTTTCTCCTCTTATCACCGTGAATCATTATGAGACACGTGTGCACCTGTAACATGAGGTATAGATCTTCTATCGTTAAATAAGTTTTGAAGATCTGGTTCACATAAGTTGGATTGGAAACCGAATAAAATTTGCAGCTCATCATTACTGATGGCCTCGCTAGTTTGCTCCTGCAGCTGTACTGTTTGCTAAAACCTCAACACAGAGATTTTGTGGTTAATAAGAAGTATTTCAGGCTTCATCTGTCAGACCCAAAGCCTATATACCCTAGACAAAGTATACCAGTAAACGGGAATACATAAATATGGCTTGCCATATATGTGGACCACTTAAGGTTAATGCATTTTGAGTGATTTAGCAAGAAGTGGTGGATATAGTTACCACTTTATTCTAATTAGTATAATCCTGGGAAATAACATTTTACAACTGAATGATGAACAGAGTGGCAGTTGTCTTTTATCTCAAAAATGCTTTTGGCCAATGCTATTATCCTATGTTCTGCAGAGTCCAGGTTGAGAAAAATGTCTGGTAGACATTTCCCTCACTCAAACGGACCCCCCAAATCTGGATCAGTTTGCACTGGAGAAGTGGGTTTTTGGGGGCCCAGGACTTTGGGGAGTATTCCTAGGAACGGTCATCTTTTGACTAAAAGCTTTAAACGAACTATGCTCTCTTTCTTAAGTCTAGGTGTTCTACAACTACAAATTATTTCACAGCCATTGTATTTGATAAAGACATACATAAAATCTCAAAAAATTGACAGCAAAATGTACAGTAGATATTATTTTTGACCATTTTATAGATGATAAAACTGAGATTCATGGAAGTGAAGTAACCTGCTGCAAGAAATCTATCACCTGTGGAGGCATGATTCCCTGGACTTCGTTATCTCTACAGACCTTTCGTATTTCCAAAGTTAAAAAATTACGCAGGTCTTGGGGGGAAATCTGCCTCTGGTATTTAGAGCAAGAAAACTCAAACAGAAGTACCGAGTGCTTGTTAATTCAATTCAATTAAGCAGCTATGCGCCAAGCACTTGCTGAATACAGTGGGTATTACACTGATGATACGATACGGGTCCCACCTGTCCTGCAGAATCTTACACAAGCATACCTTGGAGAGCTTGCGGGTTCAGTTCCAGACCACTGCAACCGTGGCGAGCTGCATGAATTTTTCGGCTTCCCAATGCATATAAAAGTTATGTTTACACTCTGTTGTAATCTATTAAGTGTGCAATAGCATTATGTCTCAAAAAGCCATGGACATGCCTTAATTAAACGATACTTTATTGCTAAAAAATGCTAACCGTCATCTGACGACACTGGGTTACCACAAAGCTTCAATTTGTAAAAAAAACCACAACACAAACTCTGCGGAGCACAATAAAGTGAAGTGCAATTAAATGAGGTCTGCATGTGTCTGTGAGGGAAGGGGAAGGGATATGGTTGCGTGAGGCTCGTACGGAAATAATTCAAACAAAGTTCAGACTATAATTGTCAAAAAAGGAACACAAGTGAAACGTCTTGAGGGCCACGTATTAGTAATTGTTGAAGCTGGGTGATGGGTATGTGGCAAAAGGTGTTCATCATGCAATTCTCTCTACTTTTGAATATGTTTCATAATTTCCAGGATGAAAAGCTTTAAAAAATGCTATGGGAATGTATGGAAGGAGGAGAGTTTGCCTCTGTTTGGAATCTTGGGAAAATGATTTCAAAGAAAAAGTGATAATTATGGGAAAGGTCGGAGAGATAGAAAGGATCTCAACAGGTGGAGATGGATTCAAAGAGAAGTTAGTTTCTACCACTTCCTCAGGAATTTCCTGTTTCCCAATCTCATAAAGCTGGCTCTCTTTATTGTTGGAATCCCTGGTGGTCCTGCATCCTTAGCTCTATCTGTCCTGGTGCACTTAGCCCCACTAATGCCGGTAGCCCTGAATCTGCTGGGGGAATCCAAGCGGTGACAGGTCTGCTCTCCTGGGTCGGCCAGAAGCTCCCCTGTATTTTGCAAGAATCTGCATTCTCCCCAGTGCTGCTGAATGGAGGTGGAACAGGCACTCTGTTTCAACCCAGCCCAGCTGCCTGAATTTAACAATTCTAACTGTACTCAAATTTTCAGTAAGTCATTTTCCTGAGCAAAGCTTCAGTTGAAACCATCTGTTCCAACTTGACAGAGGAGGAAACCTCCTTACTCTTTGGGCTCTAACATCCCTTCCATGGGAGCATTTATTCCATGGACTCTGACACTCGGTGACAGGCTGCATCCCCTGTATGGACACCATCTTACCTTGCTCCTTCATCTGCTGTGTGTTTTTCTGTCTTCTCATTTTGCTTAACTTACTGCATTTGGGGTCTCCTTTTCACAGGCTGCAGGTTTGTAGTTCCCATTGTTTTTGGTGTCTGTCCCCAGTGGCTAAGGTTGGTTCAGTGGGTTGTGTAGGCTTCCTGGTGGAGGAGACTAGTGCCTGTGTTCTGGTGGATGAGGCTGGATCTTGTCTTTCTGGTGGGCAGGTCCACGTCTGGTGGTGTGTTTTGGGGTGTCTGTGGCCTTATTATGATTTGGGGCAGCCTCTCTGCTAATGGGTGGGGTTGTGTTCCTGTCTTGCTAGTTGTTTGGCATAGGATGTCCAGCACTGTGGCTTGCTGGTCGTTGAGTGAAGCTGGGTGCTGGTGTTGAGATGGAGATCTCTGGGAGATTTTCGCCGTTTGATATTCTGTGGAGCTGGGAGGCCTCTTGTGGACCAGTGTCCTGAAGTTGGCTCTCCCACCTCAGAGGCACAGCACTGACTCCTGGCTGCAGCACCAAGAGACTTTCATCCACACGGCTCCAAACTCTGGAACTCCACACTCCAGAAGCCCTCCTTTCGACCTGCGGCCTCTCCACTTCCTTGCAGGTCCTAAGCCCAGACACCATCTTTAACCCACTCGTATGTCACCATCCCATGCTGGACCATACTCTGCTTGGACGTACTCTTCACTTCTTCAGGCTTTCATTCCAGACCACCAACATGGTGCGCCATCTCACACCCCATGTGGACACCTTCCTTGTCCTGCTCTACATCCTAATCCCCGCATTCAGCAATGAAGGCCAAACGCAGCCAATCAATCAATCAATAATTTTATTTTTTACAAAAGTAAGCCTGTATATTCTGGAATTAATTTTCTAATACAGACTAACACTGTAAAGTTACATACACACACATATGTGTGAGTGTATACATAATGATTGGTTGATGATCTTTGGAAAGCAATACATTTTTGTTAACTTTATTTTTAATCGATATGTAATATATATTTAGAAATGCACACAAATGTAAAACTCAACAAGACTATTTTTTAAGATACATCTAACTTCTAAATATATCCTTGTGTTATTAGAAATTGATCATTGTTTTCCATGTGAAATACTTAATGCCCACAATAGGAAGTAACAAAGGAGAATGGAAATAATTATTTTGTGAATTGAGCTGAATCTGTAGTTTTGAATGACATCTTCTATTTCTCAGCATATTTTCCCAAGTCCCAAAGACTTCTTGGATAAGGCTGAAACTTCTTGAGTATCTTTTGCCAAAAACTGAACGAGAATAAAGATGATATATTTAGAAGCAAGGGCTTGAATGAACTTCTCACATTCTTGCAAACATAGACAAAATCGCCCCTTTGGTTGAAACTGGGTGACATCAGCTCCTATCTCCTGTCACCTGGCTGGTGAGTGGGTTATTAAAATTAGGAATTCCACTCTATATCAGAGAAAAAAGAACTTCTGGTTTGCTCGTCTTCTTCCTCCTCTTCCTTTCTTCCTCCCAAAGTTCATCCTGGGAAGCCTCTACTTCAGACGAAGGATGTATGTTCTCTTGAGGCTGACAGAGGACTGGTTTTCTTTATGAAACATGAGCTCCTATGGTTGACTTTGACTCTTTGAGTATGTGGCTGCTTTTGGCTGAAATAACAGGCCTCATTCCATATTTTTCATCAAGCAACAGCTCGCCTTAAGCACTTCCTGGGAGTCAAGGTTCCCTGGAAGCACATGACTTCCTGCTTGTCAGGTTTCATTTTTCAGATCTCTGAGCCCACCCTGCCATTTGTAATGTAATTCCCATCAGACTACCAAGAAACATTAGCAGAAATTTTGAGTTATTTTGACCCTATTCTCCAATAACAGCAGAAGAGTTCCTTGGGATTCTTGTGGTTCCTCAGAAAATTAGTCTTTTTCTATTAATTCACTTTTTGTGGATCCATCTAGTATTTCACTTTTTCCTCTAACACCTTAAATAAGTTGTCCCTGGTTTTTACTCTCCATCAGTGCATTCATTCCCAAATTAGGTAAACCAAAATGAAGAACTTGAGGTCAGCTTCATTCTGGAGTATAGGATCTGGTTGTACCAGTAGGTAGAAAGGGCCAAGGTTTGGTTTAATTGCCTGATTCTCCGCTAGAAACATCAAGCCAAACCAGGCCTTGCCCCCCTGATGGAGTGGGTCTGGAAGGCCTTGGATTCCTACTCTTGTCTTAGGGTGGACTGAGTCAAGGATGAGGATTCCTGTATGCAAAGGTGATAGACAACTTGTAACACACCTGAACTTCTTCAAGCCTGGAATCCAAACTTTCTGGGGAGAAGGAATCCCAGGTATCTGGGCAGGTCCTCTGTGGGTTTTAGTAGTTCTCTCTTCATGCACAGAAATTGAAGTTCTGATAATGAGCACTCACTCATCTTGAGAGACCCAGGATTGCCTTGTCTGACTTCAGCCCTTTAAAAAAGTCATCCCTACAAGGATGATTGAGCCTGATCTAAACCTTGGATAAAAGGCTTCAGAATAAATCTGATCCCACTTAGGGATCTCTCTTAAGTCAGCTCTTCTCCCTGGCCTTCTTATTTTTGGAAGACTTACTGTCCTTTCCTTTCTGCCCCTCTGGTCAGCCAGGCTGGCATCTCTACCCCTGATCTATCAGCCTCTCCTGGACACAATGCCTTCTGTGGACTAGCTCATCCAGGGAGGCCCTGGCTGGTCTGCTCAGCTCTTCCAGATACTTTCAACCTAATGGCTTGCAAATAGGTCTGAGTCCCCCCTCAACTGGCAAAGTGTCATTGAATCAACCAAAATGAAGAGCTAAAAATTCATCTCCTTTTTCTGTAAGATCACTCTTAAGATTGTCAACACTGGTTTTTCTATCAATTAACTAAAAAATACATTTTTTTCTTATTAAATGCAATTATTGTTGATTGTCCTATACAGGAGGAATTATAGATAGTTCACACTCTTGGAAATTATGGATGAAGATATGTCAAATTGGAAGGCTTTCAGTGAGTTCCTCTTCAATTACTCCTCTGGGAACTTTTGGACTCACTCTGCTGAAACTCTGAGAGCTCATTCCCAAGAAAACACTTGTGCAGGGGGTGTTAATGTCTTTTATTTATTTATTTTTAATAAATTTCGTATTTATTTCTGGCTGCATTGGGTCTTCGCTGCTCTACGCGGGCTTTCTCTAGTTGCAGCCAGTGGGGGCTACTCTTCATTGCAGTGCACGGGCTTCTCATTGTGGTGGTTCCTCTTACGGAGCACGGGCTCTAGGCACGCAAGCTCCAGTAGTTATGGCACATGGACTCAGTAGTTGTGGCTCGCGGGCTCTGGACTGCAGGCTCCGTTAGTTGTGGCACACAGGCTTAGTTGTTCCACGGCATGTGGGATCTTCCCGGACCAGGGATTGAACCCACATTCCCTGCATTAGAAGGCGGATTCTTAACCACTGCACCACCAGGGAAGTCCCAATGACTTTTAAAATGAAATTTATCTTGAGATTGTTCTTCTGCATGAATACAATCACCCAGGGAGTAGAGAACTTTCTTCTAAGAAGTTTCCATTTAGTGGGTGAGAAAAAAATGATTTGGCATTTGATAGCTGCCAGTCTCATTCCTGTGAGGTCTAAGGCCATGAACTGAATGTTCTTCTTGTCTAACATGGTTCCTTCTTTCAGTATCATCATAAAATGGAGATTCATGTGAATGAACTTCTAATCATGGGAAAGTTCCACAAGTAATAGGAACATATATGGCTTTGGTTCACACATTCTAAAGTAACGCATAAGACCTCTTATTTATGAAGCCCTGGAGTGACGCTGAAGCGTATAGTCCCCCCCGCAACCCTGTGAGGAAGTATGATTACTTCTTCTCTACAGATAAGAAGCTCAGAGAAGATAAAGCCTGGAAGGTTGGAAGGCTGGTAAGTGGCAGCCGCTGAGTTTGATTCGAGTCAGTGCTAGACCCCGAAGCTAGTGTCCTCCCCGCTCTCCTTCCAGGTTTCAGCCACCGCCCCCCACACGTATCCAAGAAGCACCCCTCCAAGCCTCCCAGCCTGCAGTGTCTTTGTGCCACACGACCAGGGATCAACATGGCTAGTTTGGAGTTTGCCAGTCCCAAAGGCACAGCTCACAAGAACGAATAAGCCCCCCAAACCAGGGAGCAAAAGCATTAACATGAAGCACGTCCCTCCGAAAGCGAGCGAGGTTCTATTAGTGACTGTTGAGATTCCTGTTTGCAACCCAGTGTGCTTGACAAATGGTCCTGGCCTCAGGCTGCTCCCAAGTTTCCATGGGGCTGGTGTTGGTTAAACTGCGGCCACAGTTTAGGGATTTGTCTTGTTCTAAGCACGCTCTAATGTGGACCATTTTTAAAGTCTTTATTGAATTTGTTACAATATTGCTTCTGTTTTTATGTTTTGGTTTTTGGGCCACAAGGCATGTGGGATCTTAGCTCCCCAGCCGGGGATTGAATCCGCATGCCCTGCCCTGGAAGGCGAAGTCTTTAACCACTGGACCGCCAGGGAAGCCCCTCTAAGCACCCTCTAAAGTGAGAAGTTTGCTCTTCCCCTCCCACCCCACTCCCATCCCCACTGCTTCCCTTGCTTTTTGAATCCCTGGCTGAGGACACAGCTGCAGGAATCCACAGCCACGACCAAACAAAGCAGGACGTCCTGTTTGCTTTCAGCTGTGGGGAGAGGCCGGGGCCTGTGTCAGAGCGGAGTGGGGACGTGCGCACGCACTTCGCTGAGTCCGCGGCTCTGCGGACTTCTTTGTTTGTCCAGACCCCTGGACTTTCTTTCCTAGGGAGTTCCGTTTACACAAGGACTGCAGGTTGTTTAGCTTGAATGCAAAGATGAAAACAAAGCTTCTTAATGCCAACCCAGGGTCTGCTTTATAGCTCTCTATGAAGAGAAAAATCTATTTACTAAGAGTTGAGGCAAGAACGTGCCTTGAGACTAAAGTACAGATTCCCTAGAGATGTTATAGGGATTTGCTTTTATTGCTCAACTTTGCTTTGCTTTAAAAATTGTCCACTTGTTTGAAATTTCAGTTTCCCCCCCACCCCCAAAACACATATACCTATCTCACTTCACCTTTTTTCAATGCTTGAATATCACTTCCCCAAAGTCCTGATTCCCATACAGTCTCCAGTTAAACCTCTTCTGTCTGCGTTTTGGGTGAGATACATTTTTTTTTTTCACAGAATCCTTTTTCCTATTTGTAGTGCCCAAAGGCTGAACACATAATGGCCGAGAGAGAAGTACATGTACTGAATATTAAAATTTTACAAAGGAAAGAAAATCTGACATTTTCAAAATCTCAAATATGGCTTTGAGGGTTTTTTGTTTTTTTTTTAAAGAATACTCTCTTCTTGTTATTGTTGCCAAGTTACGGTAAAAATCGAGATTCATCCGTTTCCTCATGCACTAGTTCAATCAGCATTTATTAAGCATGTCAGTCTGTATGCTGTGCTCTGAGGCTACACGGATAAACACGCCATGGTGCTATCGTTGAGAAGGGAACACATATGCACGTAGAGAAGAAAGGCATGCATAATAAATAATTGTAATAAGTGTTGCAAAAGAGCGCCGTGGTAAATTGTCTGCAGGATGAGTACCACCGCTGATGGGTGTAAACAGGACACCATCCCATGTCTGCGTGCAGCCCCTCCCATCAAGACGTGGAATCAATTTCCCTTTCCTGAATTCAGGCTGTTCAAAGACCTGATAGACCAACAGGATGAGACAGAAGGGGTGACATTACCTCTGAGCCCAGACATCAAGAGGCTGCCCAGCTTTCCTCCTCTTTGAAGCCAGCCGCCACGTTGGAAACTCAGGCTGGACCCCTGAATGGTGAGGGTCCCAGGGCAGGAGAGAGGCCACATGGATGAGAACTGAACCACCCAGTTGACACCATGTGAGCAAAGATGAACCATCTCTTCTAAGTCCTGCCCAATTCCTGAAGCATAAGATCAGAGGCAGTGAGATGGCTGTGGTTTTGAGCTCCCAAGTTTTGGGTGGTCTGTTATAGAGCAACACTGATGATAACCTGTACAATGTGGAATAAAAGTATGAATAATTCTACCTACATCATCTGGGAATGAGTCAAAGAGGCCACAGTGTACAAGGTGACAGAGAGACACCTTATCAAAAATTATCATTACCAAGCTTCCAAGGCAGGAAACGGATTCATATACGGCGATAGTGAACACCTAGGTGATGCTTATTCCATGCCTGTGCTGTTTTTAGTGCTTTACGCTCATTAACTCATTCAGGCCTCACAGCAAACTTCCGAGGTAAGTGTGCTGCTATTATCACCCCCATTTTACCAGTGGGAAAACCGAGGTTCAGAGAGCTAAAGGACCTTGTCCAAAGTCACACAGCCAGTAAGTGAGGTACCAAGGAGTCAGCAGCAGGCCCTCCAGCACAGTCCAGGCTTTTAGCCACCATGTCTCATTCTGTATAAGCCAGAGTTTGGGAAGAAGCCCAGGCTTTGTCACTTAACTATCAGGGTTCCATTGAGGGGAGCATTCTGTTGATACAGACATGTTTGAGAACCACTGGCCCAGATGATCACCAGGGGTCTAAGATTCTGCAGTTTGATTGGCTGTGCTTTCAGACCCAGCACCGCAACCCCGCCCTCCTCACCTAGCTGACTTCCAGATGCCGGATGCCGCAGGGCACGTGGCCTCTCTTCCCTGTCTGGCTCTCCCATCCAGCGTCAATCTAGCTCTTTTCAAAAGCTGCAGGGGTCAGTGACACAATCAGAACCCTGGGTTTGTCTGTGATCCTTGTGCAGGTCAGAAGTTAAGAGGAGATGAGGGTCCCTGCCAGCAACGTGATTTTTTTCATTAACGCACCAAACCGGAAAACAACCTTGTCTAGAATGTAGTCTCTAATTCAGTATTTTGAAGTATTATTGAGATCTTTCTAGAAAAAGACACTTTTATATAAAGTGTCATTTTACAATTGTATTACATGCTTAAAAGTTTAATTTTTCTTATTTGGGGACCATATTGATCATGGTCTATAACAGCAGTCCCCAACCTTCTTGGCACTAGGGACCGGTTTCATGGAAGACAGTGTTTCCACGGACAGGGGCGGGGGATGGTTTCAGGATGATTCAATGGCAATACATTTATTGTGCACTTTATTTCTATTATTATTACATTGTAATATATAATGAAATAATTACACAACTCACCATAATGTGGAGTCAGTGGGAGCCCTGAACTTGTTTTCCTGCAATTAGATGGTCCCATCCAGGGGTGACGGGAGACAGTGACACCCAAAGTGTGTTGCTTATGTCCAGTCTACTCAGCTTAATTGTCACTTGCCACTCACTGATAGGGTTTTGATATGAGTCTGCAAGTGGTTGATCTATTATGGTCTCTGTGCGGTCAGACCTCTCTGCTAACGATAATATGTATTTGCAGCCGCTCCCCAGCGCTAGCATCACTGCCTGAGCTCCACCTCAGATCATCAGCCATTAGATTCTCATAAGAAGCGTGCAACCTAGATCCTTCGCACGCACAGTTCACAGTAGGGTTCCCACTCCTATGAGAATCTGATGCGCCCGCTGACCTGACAGGAGGCGGAGCTCAGGTGGTTATGCGAGTGATGGGGAGCTGCTGTGAACACAGAGGAAGCTTCACTTGCTCGTTCGCTTGCCACTCACCTCCTGCTGTGCGGCCCGGTTCCTAACAGGCCATGGACTGGTACCTGTCCATGGCCCGGGGGTCGGGAGCCCGCGGTCTATAACATTTGAGAAAATTCACGTCTGAGAATCACACTGATTCCATGGAGTGAGGTCTACCGCCCACATGTGTGTTATCTATATTTGATACCCACTAGAGGCCCCAACTTAGCTTAAGTGCAGTAGGCTTATAAAGTTTTAGTTTCCTCCCATCGGCAATTGGAAGCAATTCCTCCCGCTAAGAGGAGGGTCCAGCGGGGAAACTGCAGTCTTGCCCCACGGTGACCAAGGCCTAGAGGCTCAGGCTTGTCTCCTGCAGCGTCTGGGGGCAGTGGAAACTGTCCTTACTGCTGCCCTGGGGTCGGTTTCAGGCCTCCTCGGACAAACACCTGGAAACCTGCCCTTCTCTCTGGGGTCGCTGCCTCCTTGCTTTTCTACTCCATCCTCCACTGAGTTCCACTGCAGTGTGATGTCTGTCCTCATCCCCATTACATTAAGAGTGTCTGCCTTGGATGTTCACAGCCATCTGTACAGAGAACCAGAAAAAGCAAACCTCCTCATTGGTACCGGCACCGCCCACCTCTCTAGGCTTAAGTCTGATCTACCGTTTGCTAAAAGGCTGCCTTCCCTGGGGGGCAGGGTAGAGGAAGAAGGTCAAGAATCCCGTCATGCCGGCTGGGATGGGCTGAGAGAAGCCTGTCTCCCCCCAGATGGATCCAATCCTGGACCAGACTGAGGTGAACCAAATTCCTCTTTTGTGCTGAGATTACACCATCATGTGGCTTCAGGCAACTCCCCTTTACAAAGTAAAGAGAATCCTATCTGCTCTGTCAACTTTATACAAAAGTTATCAGGATTAAATGAGAAAAGCCAAAAGTAAACACTGTATATATCATGTACCATGTCGTTGTCATCTTAAATGATAATCGCGTGTTACAGAGAGGATTCATTTCTCACGTGAAGGTGTGGCCTTTTTTGTTTTCTGTTAGCGTTATATTTTTGGTAAGAGATGAAGCAGGGTAGGTTTAAAAATACTAATCAGATTCCGGCCTATGTTTCTTCTAGGACACTACTAATAAAAGCCAAGTTCTAAATTGTTTTGCTGCACAGAAGAGAAGCAATGTATTTGACATCGTAATCTTAAAATGAAAATCCAGTCTCCACTGATTCTCCTCTTTTTCAGTAAATTGCCCTTTGCCAGGTCTCAGGAGCCCCCCAGCACGTCAGGGTCGCCGGTTGGTGAGAAGGTGTCTAAGGCACCTGAATGGATCCGGGAGAAAGCCCCCGACCCAGCAAAGGCGGCCGAGAGACTGGCTGCCGGAGAAGTGGACTGTGTTTTATGGGAAAAAAGGTGGACACAAGCCCCGTGGTAGGGACTCCAAACCCTGATTTAACCGGCAAGTCAGAAAGCCTCTGGCCTTTGTATCCTGAGTGATTTCGCTGGAGGGGAAGGCGCAGGACCAGGAGGCCGGCACCTGCAGAGGCAAGAATGCTCATCTGGGAGAAGACAGAGCTAAGGAAGTTTGTGTTGGAAGCTGCGACTGGAACACGTGTTTCCTGGCTTAGAGCAGCGTCCGCAGAAGGGCGGTTACATTAACCAATCCCCCGTCGGAGCAGCAAAAGCCTGTTCCTTTGAGGTTCACCTCCTACCGAAACATGTTTTCCTAGTGTGAGCAGAGATGCCATGTGTCCTGGAGTTAGCAGGAAGGGGGTTTATCTGCTCCACTGCAGCTGTCTTGAGAGACCAGTGGCAGAAGAGGTCTGACCTTCTCCCCGGGACCCAGAGCAAGTTTCAGGAGAGGCTGGTGGGAGTTGATGGCCCAGCAGTGGAGCCCTGAAGCCACGGGGCTCCCTCCAAAGGTAGAGGTCTGTCCTTCTCACCTTCAGGGCAGATTGCAGGGCCCATGG
This sequence comes from Aethalodelphis obliquidens, assembly GCF_003676395.1. Lineage (NCBI taxonomy): Eukaryota > Metazoa > Chordata > Mammalia > Artiodactyla > Delphinidae > Aethalodelphis > Aethalodelphis obliquidens. The sequence goes on from NW_020837947.1 coordinate 8,122,438, forward strand.
TACTTAATCTTCCAAATTTACTTGACCAAAAAGCTTTTCTTTTCCAAGTTTATGCTCTGAAATGCTTCACCATTTTTCAAGGTGATGTCTAGATATGGAAAATTCAGAATATCCCTCCCCTGTTCACGTGGCTGTCTCTCCACACCTGATCACTGCTCCAAGGGAGCTGCTGTCATAGGAAGAAACGTCCCCAGCATGGCAGGAAATGGAGAAACAGTGTGACGTCAACATTCATAAAAAAGAACGGTGTTTCCCATCATTCCAGCATTTGGCCACTTCTTCAGCACATCTTCAAGTTTAAGAACTTTATAAACATTACCACAGAATGCATCACACCCTTAATTAAAAGTTTTGAACTTTGTATTAAGTTGGGTGTTTGATGAATTTAGAGGCTCTTCTCTCTGGAAATGACACACATGCCCCCACAGCCAAATGCCATTCCTGCTTGAAGCTGGCAGGCTTTGGGCTTCATTGCCGTGGTGGCAGTTTTCAGAAGACATCGTGAGTTTCCATAAGACACATCAGCTGAGTGAGGCTTTGGAGGATTACCAACAGCTGAGAGGTACCGGAGCCGTTAGGATGAAGAGGAAGCTTCTGCTGTGTTTGCTTCTAGGCAGCTGCGAAAAAATTATGTGTTGTGCAGACATAGAGAACAGACTGGGGGTTGCCAAGGGGGACAGGGGGTTGGGGAGGAAAGGATTGGGAGTTTGGGATGCAAACTATTACATATAGAGTGGATAAACAACAAGGTCCTCCTATATTCAATATCCTATGATAAACCGTAATGGAAAAAATACATAAAAAAAGAATGTATATATATTTATAGCTGACTCACTTTGCTGTACAACAGTAATTAACGCAACATTGTAAATCAACTCTACTTCAATTAAAAAAATAACGATTACATGTTATGTGCAACAAACATTTCTGCGGGCTCACTGTGAGCCAGGCATTCATCTGAGCACGTTACAGATGCTAACTTGGTTCTCGAAACAACCCACGAGGCAGGTACTCTTATTTCCATTCTAGAAGAGGAAACCCAGACACAGAGGCTGGGAACCTTGCCCAAGGGCTCAGAGCTCCCGAGGGGTCCAGCCAGCAGTGAGGCCCAGAGACGAGCCCCTCCCACACACCGGGAGGCCTGCCCCAAAAGGGCCCGCTCGCTCCCCCAAAAGGCTCCTGAAAGGAGGACGGTCAGCGCTGAGCAGAGGTAATGATAACCCCTGTTAAGGTTTTAAATTATGGATCATTAACTATGGCTTCCCTGTCACCATCCCAGGAGCTACCACCTGAAATGAAGTGTCAGGTGACCTGCGAGACCAGGGTGAGGGAGAGTAAATCTCTTGGGGAGAGAAACCCCAGGTCTTTATCTCTTTTTGGAGTAAAAGAAGGAAGAAGAATTGGCCACGGAGGGCCGGGGAATGTTTGGTTTTGTTACCTTCTGAATCCTCAGCTGAAAGGGTTTCCACAGTTGTTTTCACTGTCACATTGGCTGTTATTTCTTTGTTATTTATTTATTTTTTAAAATAAATTTATTTATTTACTTATTGGCTGTGTTGGCTCTTAGTTGCTGCGCGCGGGCTTTCTCTAGTTGCGGAGATCGGGGACTACTCTTCATTGTGGTGCGCCAGCTTCTCATTGCGGTGGCTTCTCTTGTTGCGGAGCATGGGCTCTAAGCACGCAGGCTTCAGTAGTTGTGTCACACGGGCTCAGTAGTTGTGGCGCATGGGCTTAGTTGCTCCGCCGCTGACATCTTTTGTCAAACTTATCCTTAAATGTGTAATATTTGAGTGTAATTGTAAATAATTTTTAAAATTAATTTCAATTTCTAATTGTTCATTTCTATTATATACAAATGCAGTTGACTCTTTTTTTTTTTTCTTTTTTTTTGCGGTATGTGGGCCTCTCACTGTTGTGGCCTCTCCCATTGCGGGGCACAGGCTCCGGACGCGCAGGCTTAGCGGCCATGGCTCACGGGCCCAGCCGCTCCACAGTATGTGGGATCTTCCCGGACCAGGGCACGAATCCGCGTCCCCTGCATCAGCAGGCGGACTCTCAACCACTGCGCCACCAGGGAAGCCCCAAGTTGACTCTTATATACATTCATTTGTATCTTTGCAGACTTGCTAATCACTTATTATGTCTAGTAGCTTTTTTCTAGATTTCATCTGATTTTCTACATACATGATCATTTTTCTTTCCAATCCAGATGGTTTTTATTTGTTTTTCTTGCCTTATGACACTGGCTAGAACAATGTTGAATGGAAGTGATTTCAGTGGACATAATTGTCTTGTTCCTGATCTTAGGGAGAAAGCATTCAGTTTTTCACCGTTAAGTGTGATATTACCTGTACATGTTTCCTAGATGCCCTTTGTCAAGTTGAGAAAGTTCTTTTTTCCCCCTAGTTTATTGAGAGTTTTTATCATCAATAGATGTGAGAGTTTTTTCAAATGTATTTTTCTGCGTTTATTCAGATTATCATATGGTTTTCTTTATAAGTGTGTTAATATGGTGAAATGAATAGAAAGATTTTTGAATGTCAAACCAATTTTGCGCTCCTGGGATAAAACACACTTGGTCATAATGGCCACGATTCTTTTTATGTATTGTTTATATATTACCAGACTCGATTTGCTAAAGTTTTGTTAAACAATTTTGCATTTACGTTCATGACAGATATTGGTCTATAAATTTCTTTTCATGTAATACCCTTGTCTGGTTTTATTACCAGCATAATGTTAGCCTCATAGAACAAGTTTAAAAGTATTCTTTTCCCTATAATTTTCTAGAATTTGTGAAGAGCTAGTGTTATTTCCTCCTTAAATGTTTGATATAATTTACCAGTGAAGCAATCAGGGTCTGGTGGTTTTGAAATAAAAATTTGATTTATTTAAAAAGCATAAGGTTTTTCAGGTTATTTATTTCTTTGTGAGTGAGCTTTGGTAATTTGTACCTTCAAAGGCTTCTTTTTTGACTTCATCCAAGTTGTCAAATGTACTGGCATAAAGTTATTTATAACATCCCCTAATATTTCCAGGTTCTATAATGATTCCATCCTCTCTAATTCCTGATATAAGTAATTTGTACCACCTCTGTGTGTGTGTGTGTGTATATGACAAATATTACTATGTATATGTATACATATATTTTCTTATCAGGTTGGCTAGAGGTTTATCAATTTTATTGTGATTTCCCTTTTCTGTGGAACTTAAAGAAGATCAAAAATCGGGAAAATAAATTATTTTTTAACCCCCAACAAGCAAACTAACTAATAAACAAAACCTCAAAGATAGGTCCAAAGCATTTGGACCAAATCTGGATGTATCTTTTTCACCTTATAATCATGAATCAAACCCATTCTGTGTAGAACTGCTGTTGCACCTCATAACAGAACAAATTGGATCATATAATTTTATATAATTCTGAAGTTAGGGGACATAGCTCTGTCAGTAATTTCCTTTATATGTAAGGATTGTTTGAAAATAGAAAAAATAGGAAGTGAAACCTTACCCCTGCAGGAATAGTAAAAACTAGTTGCTTCAGGTTCTCTCCTGTTCATGCTGAAGAAGAATGAAAATGTTTCTTGCTTTTGGAAGGACCCCAGAGACCAGCCTTGCTACTGAAGAAGGTAGCAACTTTCCTCTCTGAGACAAACCAGAGAGGGGTCAGGTTACAGCCACTCAGCAAACCTCACTGGAGAGACCAGGATCCTTCCAGCGGGAATAAACCGTCTGCCATCAGGGAGATAAAGGAAGGAAGAGGCCAGGAAACTGGAAATGAGGAGGATCTGTGTTGAGAGAAGTGACAGGAAACACAGAAAAGCAATGACTCTCAACTCTCTGAGAATACTGATTGTGTTTGTTGCTGGCAATGATGTCCAGACCTCCAATCTGACTCATTCCAGTTCCTTTGCTGTTAGAAGTTAGACATGTAAACACAGTGTCTCTAAGGGTGTTTCAACTGCTCATAACATCTGTTGGCTTTAATTAGGCACAAGGACCCGGCCACCTTCCAGCTCAGTCTTTGCAGACCATGATTTTCATACCGCTGATCTGGATCATTCATTTCAAATCCAGACAGAAAAGAAAAGATCAAACAGTGGTTGGCACCGCAGGGAAGTCTTCATCTGAGGGCAGGGACGTTATTCCAGCAGGAAGACACTTCCTGTTATCTATCCCGTTGTTTTATAATATCCAAGACAACCTTCCTTCCCTGCCCCACAAGATGCAACTAGGACTGGACATTTGTAGAGGCCAGTTCTAGATAGATATGGAGCAGGGTTCTGGAAGAATGCTTTACCTTTAAATCTTTAAAAAAAAAAAAAAAAAGCATAAGTGGCTGGAACATTAAAATAATCACAAGGAATACAAAAGGTTGTTTGGAGTAGATTTTTGATTGCGTTAGCCTCCTAGAAAAATCTCTTTATCTCCATAACGCCTGGAAGATCTACTGACCCTAGCAGTGTGGTTTCCTGTTCCCTCTGCATTTGCAACTGGTTACCTTGGGCTGCTCTATACTGGGAGCTTCTGAAACACTCCAGATTCACTATGTCAGGGCTCAGCTCACACCTTTTCTCCCCGTCCTGCTTTTGCTCCAGATGTCTGTGTTTGCAAAAGTGGTTCAACCCACAGGTTGAAACATATCAAGGCCACAGTAATAGCACCACAAAAGGCTCTCAGCAGAAGTGGCTTTCTAGCAACTCCAGGGGTCACACAGCTGTTTAGGGGCAAAGGTGGGGTTAGAAAGTGTGCCTCTTGTCTACTTGCAGGACTCTTTCCAGCAGGATTCTTTCCAGTCTATCCTGCTCTCTAAGCCACTGTTTTTCCAAACTAGGTCAGGGTCTCGAGGGGACGGCTTCCCAGTCCCCTCACGGCCTCTGCGTAGCACAGGGGCCGACCATGTACACACAGCACTCTCGCCTGTGCTGAACCGGTGTTGCATTCCCAGAATTCCACCTCTCTGCCTGCTTTCAAGCACGGGGCAACCTGGTCTATCTCTGGCTGTTCCTCTTCCCTTCCTCCCAGTTCTGGGATGGTCCTGAGTAACAAAAGCCTCGACTGTCCATGTTCACGAGGCAAGGGCTTACCACCCTCCCATGGAGCCCACATGGACACATGTGCACACACACACACACACAGGAGAGCAGCTAACAGCACAGCATCCAGCCATGAGCCAGGACCTATTTGGCCATTCCAACGGGAACAATTCATCTGGGGCTGCCCCCACCCATCTCTGCATTCTAGGTCTAGCAGCTGGAGTGCCTCCAGGATCCTGCAGCATTAGGAGCAGGGCAAGAGTGGGAAGAGGGAGGACATGTATGTAGACTGGTCTGCACAAGAATTCAATGAGAATAGGGGCTGCAGACAGGCCCCCCCAGCACATACGGCATCCTTGAGGGAACAAGTAGACGGTGCCCCATCCAGGTGGACGATTACACACATACAAGGATAGATGGAAAAAAGGCTGCCCAGTGAGTTTGCCAGGGATCAGGGCTCGGCAGACCTGGCAGGGGCCTTGGGAGCCTTCAGCCCACAGGTGTCCCTTGCCAGGGCACCCTCGTGCAAGGAGGAATCTGCCCAAGAGAAGACGGACCCCTCCAGTGACAGAGTCTCTCTCTCCCTCCCCTTCCCCTGGAACATGGGGTATGAGAAGAAAAGTCAAATTACTCAGTGAAGGAAGAAGCCAGTACAGCAAGAGGGATACATAAGCAATGATTTAAAAGATAACAGCCCAATTTTTCCAAATCATGGCACGGATGCTCTTTCCACCTCTTTTACATAAGTGCCCCTGACCTTGTGGTCAGGACAAGGCTCCAGGAATCAGCACTGCTCAGTCACCACATCTGTGGACGAGAAAACACAGGGCGGTGTGTTTTCTCTTTTCAGAGAGCGCCCTAGGAAGACTGCTTTATAAATGTTTTGAGGTTTCCAGCAGTCCTGGGGCTGCCATTCTTACACACAGGAAAGCCGTTAGGTACATTTATTTTCTTCTCTACTATCTGACCAGGCAGGAGATTGTCTCTGCTCATAAAACCATCTGTCATCTCTGCTGCTGGAAAGTTCATCAGTGATTTAGGACCTTCTTTCCTTCTCGTCCCCATGTCGCACATGTGTCTTCACCTTTCCTGGCGAAAATGTCCTCCTCTGGTAAATTTCCCAGTGGCTGGCTGAGGTGCAGCCTCGTGCATTTGGACTTGAGCTTCTTTCCCATGTCCCAGTCAGCCAGCAGCCAGCAGGGCAGTCTAGTGAACAGCGTAATGGAAATTCAGCTGACGGGTGGAGGAGTTCCAATATAAATTTCCCTTTCTCACCACAGTTTTATAGAACTGTGCAAAGATACACCTCAGCACTTTTGCAAGTCCAGCTTTCTTCTGAAAAGAATCAAGCCCACCAAAGCTCTAAACTTTTATGCTGTTATTTTTAACGGTTCAATCAATTACCCGGCACATGGCGCTCCTGTAACCCTATCCTATGCCATAAGAAGACAGTTCGAATAACAGGGTTTCAGGAAAGCCTGTGCCACATCAGCCAGAGTTTTATGTAACCCACCTCCCGCTCAAGGCTTTACTTAGTGTATTTTCTCCTGCGTTCTCAGACACTGATCTTTCTCTTTTATCCTGGTGTCTCATTATTGTGTTTTTTTTTTTTTTTTCATATATGGGGGAACATTCGAGCTCTGACTATACAAGGCAGCATTTCCATAAAGCACTTCCCTAGCCTCTATCTGTAGGTGAATATCCAGCAAAGAGGGCTGGCTTGCTCAGGCGGGGTTTAATTCTATGGGATAGGACTGAAGGGAGAAAGTATTATGAACAAAGTGACAGCCCTCAGTAAGTTCTAGCAAATTCCAAAAATATTTTATAGGCTTTTGATCTCATTATGCCCTCCTTGGTAAAGGAAGCTTACTATGCAGTTATTTAATTTTTGTGTACTTCTCATACGAAAACTTTGAGCTCTCAAGTGGGAAGATCAATTTCATGGGCTTGCCCTTACACTTCAAAGTGAATCAAACAATGGCGAATGGCTAGAACACACTTCAGAGTTGATATTGTAAGTGTCCTTAATTTATGTTTCCTCACTTCTGTGTCAAAACGAAAACTTGACGAAAGGAATTATTTTGATTTACAGGTATGACTGGTCTTATATAATATGAGCTCCTTGAGGGCAAAACTGATGTGCAATTATCTTTTTTTCTGGACACCTCAGAAAGTAGTTTTTGTAACTGGATGGGACCTAACCCCAAGGGCTGGACAGTCTCCCAGACCTAGGAGGTCACAGCATTCCTCGCCCTTGGTCTTGGCGTGTACCTGCACCCGCCCCCCCATCTATCTGCCAGGGCACCGCCTGTTCATCTTTCAAGACCCACTTTTTCCAAAAAGTCTTCGCAGACTTCCCTGCCCCCCACACAGTAGAAATGATCACATTGTCCGTCGAATCCCCACTGCATCCTGTACAATCCCGGCACCATCACGTGCCTAACACTTTTTTTTAAATTTATTTTTTATTTTCGGCTGCGCCGTGTGACATGCGGGATCTTAGTGCCTCAACCGGGGATCGAAACCTCGCCCCCTGTACTGGGAGCACGGAGTCTTAACCACTGGACCACCAGGGGAGTCCCACACTTTATTGCACTTACAGCTTTACGTGTGGATGTCACTTTCTCACTCGGGGTTTCCCAGTCTCTGTGCTATTGCCATTGTGGGCCAGATAATGTTTTGCTGTGAGGCTGCCCTGTGTCCTGTGGAGCATTTAGCATCATTCCTGGCCTCTACCTACTGGATGACCTGCTAGCATCTGCCCCCCCTCCAAAACCGTTGTCAGACAAATGTCCCTCGGGAGGCAAAATTACCCCAGTTGAGAACCACTATTCTGGACTCTGAGATCAGAGGGTGATAACAATGTTTTACTTATCTTTAAATCCCTAACACCTAGCGTATTCCCTGTTGTAGAGAGGGCATTTAGTAAGTATTTATTGAATTTTGAGACTCAAGTGAATTAATACATGTTAATAAGTTATTAATATTCAAAAATGTTATTATTTATTTATCTATTAATTTATCTATTCTTATTTATCTATTATCTGGAACTATTGCCCAATCTCAGCTATAGGTAGTCGTGGTAAGACCAAGTTTCTAACTTTAGGGTGAGGATTAACTGCGAGGTGTCGGCGCCCAGCACCTGTGCTGTGCAGCGTTTGTTGACTCTGAACTTGGGATGACCTCTGAGCGGGATCATAATCATTGAAACTCTGGACTCCTGCACACAGGCTTGTGCCAGAGCCCTGGTAATCCTGGATTATGGATTCTGGACCCCGTCTTAGGTATCGACGTTAGTTATGAGAGCTTGCTCTGACTTCTGACTGTAGGCCTGGCCTGGCTCTCCAGCCTCCAGACCGCTCACGTCTCCCGACTTCTGAAAGGGATGGGCCCCTTACTTGCCGTAAACCTGAACCAAGACCTGTTCCTTCCTGTCTCAGTCACATCTGCTGAGTTAGCCCATGTCCTGGAGTAACTTGTTTTGCCATTTTCTGGGCCCTCTGATGAGGTTATTTGAAAACTGTGTAAACCCTGCAAGATCTTATACATTCACCCTGGTTCTGAGACTCACTTGAAAAGTAACCAGTTCTGTTCAACAGCTGAGTCTGGGGCTCTCTACCGTGTAAAATCGCATGGTATCTTTAGTTTCTGACGCTTCAGTGTGTGAACATGGTTCATGACAGAATTCAGTAAGTAATAAACAATCAGAAGGGGCGTCTCCTTTAGACCCAGGATATCGTAAGAAAGACAATGAGATTGGCTCAAAGCTTGGGCCGCATCAGTCTCATCATGACATCAGTTGCCCCCCTTTGAGCTGGAAATGTGACCAAGTGATCCCCACTCAGAGGAGTAAACTTTGACAAAATTTTATGTAGTTTATATTTTTATCCATCTTGCAAATTCCACTCCTAATTTTCTTTCCGCCTTCCCGTAATAATCATAACAACGTACAACCCGTAATAAGGAGTATGATGTTAGCAGAGATCAGAAAAGCTAACCTGTGAAGGGACTTTCACCGCCATAGCATTTCCCAAACCCAGCGGCTCATTTATTCATTCCCCTAGCCCTCCATTCATTCATTCACCTGTTTACCTATTCATTGATTTGTTCATTCAACAGATTCAGTAGCTGTGATGTGCCTGGTGCAGTGCTAAGACCTGACTTTCAACGGTGAGTGAGAATGACACAGTCTCTGCTCTTGTAGAGTTTTGGTTGAGCGGGGAAGACAGAAAATAACACATAATCATGCAAATAAGTGTACAGTCAGCACTGCAGCCCATGCTACAGCAAAGTCGGGGAAGGCTTCCCCAAGGAAGCAGTGCTGAAGATTTTCCTTTAAAAACCTACTTGTTTCTAGGAACCACCTTCAGAAATTCTAATTCAGAGGTTTGAGATGGGTTCCCGGGAAGGTGCATTTCCTAAGAGCACAACTGAGACTGCGCAGCCCTGACAGGCAGGGAGGCCACGCCCACTGAAATCTCGGTCCAGCGTGCTGGAGAGCTGTAAACAGATGGGTCAGGAAACCAGAAGAAGAAAATGCAGGTGAGGATCAGTCTGATACAATCTCCAGCTCCAAACCCCACTTCCTAGCACATCTGATTCTCTTCCAATCTTCCCCTTTTAAAGGCAATTCCCATTAAAAAAAAAAAACCTATGCTCATCACCTCCAGCTCAAGGACTGATACCAGCTTCCAGTCCTGTTCAATGTGGCCCAAGCTTATTTCTCTTTATGTTCTTTTTGCCACTCACTAGTGTCTGTGTGAGTTCCTGGGTCCCCCGTGAGAGATCCAGTTCTTCAGAACCTTAGAGCTCGGAAAATTTGTTGTGAAAGTTTGTCCGAGAAGAGATGTTCCGGGTTCTCTTTAGTTATTTACATGTGAGCAATCAAAAAGCAGGATTGTGTTAAATGATTTAATTTGCCTTTTTTTCCTTGTGTGATTCCAACCTAAAACCAGCAGGACTGAATCCATGAATGGCCTGATGTTACTAAGCTGTAAAGGCTCCCCATATCCCCCGAGCTGTCAGGGCCTAAGAAACTCTAGACCCCAGAATGCAAGAGCCAAATCGCTAAATCCCTGTTCTGCTACCAGTAGAGATCAAAGATTCTGCTTCTCATTTATAACTTCTTTACTCTTACTTATACCAAAGAAGTGGTAGCCAAACTGTAAGTTTCATGACCTTGATGTCCCAATGACTTGCAGGATCCAATGAGTCTGTATTTATGATAAATACAGCCTTTGGAAAGGCTTTTAATGTGCTATTGAACTGGTGTCAAGGAGAAAATGTCAAAATACTAAAAATAGACTGAAGTTTAAAACCTGGCCTCCGAGTCCACTAAAAGTTTATTCATTTCTCTCATTTTATATACACAGAAGTGATCTCACACTGCCACATGGTAGAAGGAGCAGAGTAATAGGGAAACAGTCAGATGGGCTGCACAGAAGTTCCCAGACCGGGACCTTGTGAGTGATGAGTGGCCCGCAACAGCACAAAGCATTGACTACCTGCTCTATCTGCTCAAATCTTCCCTTTATATAAATGATTTCCAGAGTTTGTTATTTTTATCAACGCCATCACAACTGTATTGAATCAGATCTAGCTGATTTACACTCATTAACATGTGTAGAGCTGGAAGAATATCTAAAGAATCTCTTGTCTAGGAGTCTTCAAAATATGTTCCTCAAATTGCTAACGTTCTTTGCAGGTATTTCAGGGTCTTCCATAAGTTTGAGGTGGAGGCTGAAGGGCAGATGACAGGGGTCCGGGCCCAGGCTCCAAGCCCCAGCGTCAACCAGGAATGTTGCATTTGTATCTGTTACTTATATTAGGATGCTGAATTCAGATTATTTTGAAAAAATTGCTGTAAAAACATTATGCTTCCCAACCCAGTCATGAGGCTCAAATGACCGAAGGGTTGAGAATTCCCGAAGATCACGTAATTGAATAGTGGTAAAGTACGGTGGAAACTTGTGCTTCTGGGCCTCAATACAGTTTGCAGATTTTGAAATTTTAATCTCAATTACAGATTTCAAAACCTTCTGATTAGTCTCTCAAATGTTTCTTTGCAATACTGTATACATTCATGCTGTGCTTTGACTGGGAAAAACTCAGTAAAAACTCATGTTGTTCTAATTCATTCTTGAACAACAAATCCTTAGAATTCCCAAGCTACTTTATTTTCTTAAGCAAAAAACTTTCAGGCACAAACCCAAATGAAATTCTCCAATTTGGAATTCATCTGAGCACTTATATAATTTATTCCAGGGATAGATAAGAGGCTCAGTTAACATACCAATATGGATTAATTGATCGTGACTGACCAAGAAAGATCTTGAGGTCACCACTGGCCACAGAGATAATGCAGCAGTGATTAGCGATGTCTGCCATGGACATGGGAGGAAAGTGTGGTATGACTGCTTCATCTTTGTCATCCCCAGCCTCTTCTGATTACTATGCTTTGGCTTACAAATAATCTTGCAGTTGTTCCCTTTCCCAATTAGATGACGAATTTTCAAATTCAGGGACCATGACTGAATGCCTAGCAAATTGCTATATGTAAATGTAGGTGCTAATAATCACCTACATCAATTCCATCATACTAACTGATATCAATTAGTATGATGGAATTGAGTTGAGTTGAACTGAATAAAATCAAACTGAATCAAATTGAATGAAACGGTTCATCTAGATAGGATCATCAAAGTAAATGCTCAGTGGAGAATGCATATATACTCAGAGGCCAAAAATATTTTCAGCAACACTTAAAAATAAAAATATTCTAGATTTCTTCTGAGAATATCTCTCAACAAGTTAATTTAAATTGACCCATGGTTTCTAATTTTTTTTTTTTTATCTTCAGGGTATCAAAGCATAATCTTGGAACAAAATTAAATCTAAACAAAATTAAATGTATTTTGTAACTGTGCTGTCCTTGGCTGCTGAGTTATCAGTGGTCATGAAAAATGGGGATGTAGATAATGGAGATCATGGAAAATTGATTTGCGAACATTTTTAAAAGAATGATTGGGAACAGGAATGAATTAGATCACAGAAAGGAGCCAACTCCACAGAAATTTGCAAACATCACGAGACTGGATGCTGTCTTTCCACGATGTTATTTCTGAGTTAACTGTCCTTCCCAGGGAGCTTTGCTCTCAGCTCTCCTCAACAGCGTACCATTCTCAGCACAAAGCTGAAAATAGAGTAGAAAGTGTCTGAGTCACAGTGACAGATAACATAGACTGGGTGGCCTAAACAGCAGACATTTATTTCTCACGTTTCTGGAGGTTGGAAGTACCAGAGCAGGGGGCCAGCATGTTTGGGTTTTGGCGAGCGCTCCCTTCCTGCCTCGCAGATGGCGTTCTTCCGGATGTGTCCTCACATGGCAGGGAGAGAGCAAGCTCCTTGGTGTCTCTTCTTATAAGGGCTTCACCTTCATGAACTAATCACCTCCCAAAGACCCCACCTCCTGTCACCACCATACTGCGATTAGAGCTTCAGCATACAAATCCTGGGGTGGAGGGGCACAAACAGTCCATCCTTTGCAGGGTGTGAGAAGAGAGATGGGTCTAAGGCTGACCTTGGGGGCAGTCTGGGCTTTCCAGACTCATTGGAAGAGGGGACATCAGCAAAGGGCAGAAGAGGTGAGACCACAGAGGAGGAGAGAAGCCCGGGGGTGGGGAGTGCGGGGGGTCACGGGGCCAAAGGAGAAGCCGTGTCTTCCCCCTGCAGTGGAGCTGACCCGCCGAGGCACCTCTCTGTGCTGTCTTCTTCCAGGTCAGTGGCAGACTGAGCCCTGATTGGTTACTTTTACTTGCAGCCACGTTGAGTTTGCTTTGCTGGTCTTCAGCATGGGTTTCAAGTACAGACTGTCTCCAGGAAGAAATCTTATTTGTGCCTGGTAGTTATAAATCTCAGCCACTCTGTGACCAAAAATGCACCTTTGATTCTGAGCCTCACTACCCTGATCCCACCGGGTGGCAAAAACTGAATCTCCGTTCATTGGATGCCCCTCCCCTTTTCTGCAGCGTGCATTGAGCTAAGCCATCGTGCATGTGGGAGGAGACAGGTCCACGTTGTTCAGTTCTGTCTGCTCAACAGGTGTCTGCTGAGATCGCCCTCTGATCGTAGGGTCTGTGGTTATCAATGCTTGTAAGTCCTGTCGACTGGCCTCTTGCAGACCCAGGGGCTTAGCTGTTACTTCTATCCCTCCCCCTGGGGCACAGGGATAATTCTGCTCCTGGCTGGGGAACCTTGATGAGACTCGCCTTGTCTGCCTGGGTTTGCTGGTCCCTCCCCAAGTGCTAGCCACTTGGGCAGGGCTCTTGTGGAGCTACCCCATCGAGCCCCCCTCAGATTCTTCCCAACTTCCCCAGGCTTTGCTGCCTTGCCAGAAGGTGGAGTGCAGGACCACTGTCCAGGGAAAAGAGAAGACCAGCCACATTCTTCTCAAAGCTCCTGCCATCCACTATCTTGTTGATGCTTGCACTCTCCATTTCCCAACAGAGACGCTGGAAACGCAAAGCCAGGAGAGATCACAGGCTCCATTATTCAAGGCTGATCTTCAGCACTGAGATCTGTGTCTGTCAGGTAGCTCAATAAGTAATTACAAAATGAGTTAATACCTTAATAAATGAATGGATATCTGCTCTTCACACCACCACATCCCCCTCCCAAGACAATGAACACAGAAGAAGTAGCCATGACATAGAGGGGGAAAAAGGGGAAGAAAAAAACTTAACATTTCCAAAATATTACCCCCTCACGTGTATTTTGACCTGAATTTGTAAGGAACTCAAAGATAAATCTCTGCTGTGCTAATAAATGACCTCCGTATCACAGGAGAAACACAACAGGTGTGGGTCCTTTGCTCTTGCTGCACATGCAGGATGAGTTGGAGACACTCCGCTCACTGTGGTCACCCAGAATCCGGGATGGTCAAGGATCCATGCCAACACTTGCCTTCGTGACCTTCAAAGCAGGAAAAGGGAGTGCCTCACTCAGGAAATTCAGTGCTTCTGCTTGGAGGTGGTGCACATCACTGCTGCTGGCAGCACAAGGAATTTGCCGTCCTACTCAGTGCTTGGAAAGAGGAGAATAGAATATTTGGGAAGAGCCACAGTAATGGCCATTGTCCGCTTAAATAAGGACAATCATGTTCGTAACAAGTAAAGCTCTGGATGTATGGACGCCTTTCTGCAAGAGTCACACAAACCTTACATCCTACTGACCCATCCAGGTCAACTTCTACAGCCACAGGCCCAACTCAGAGGGGATGAAAACATCTCCGTGACCAGAATCCACCCACTCATCATCGTTCCTCGCCTGCTTTTTTTTTTTTTTTTATCGGCAGTCTCTTATGAAGATTCTCACTGCTTTATTGTACCTGAATTTTCTCCTCACTCTGAAAGAGAAAAGAAACTTTGGAGTTGATGAGATTTAAGATTTTCCTTGCATCGCTTCCATTTGGAAGGTCCTGTGTCTCACCTAGCTCTGTGGCTGGTGGGACCCCAGTGTGTGGTCAGCAGAGAAGACATAGCAGACGGTGGTTCTGGGGCATTTGAGTAACTTGGTACGTTTCATAAGCAAAGTACTTTGTATCTTCTCTTGTAAGTGAAAGTTAACAGTTCAATTTTATTTCACATTTGGCAACAGGTTTTGATTATTTGAAATATGGGGAAACTAATAGAAAGCAGAGACCGAGTCCTCAAAAATCTTTTTAGGTCTTTCCACATTCTTGCTCAGTGTGCAACCTATACACCGTTACATGTGTGATTATAGCAGCTCAGTGCATGTGCTCTGCAACAGTTTTTACAGACACCCTAAGGGGATGTCATTAAGTATAAGTTCCTAGCAAATTCTCACAGTGCTCAGGCCTGGCTGCGTGCTGGGTGTACAATGCTGAAAAAGTTATACAAGCAGTATTCACTCAAGAAGGCCTTTCCTCCAAAAGATACTACAACTAACTTGATTTTTCTGTCGAAATGGACATGTATAACTTCATAATTCCAATCTGATACATATATATTTTATTTCCACCTTTAATAAATTTAAGAAGTCATTCTATGATGGCAGCAAAATTCAGGTGATTTTCTTTAAGGAGGGTCTGTCAGCAATATGTGATAAAACATTTAGAGAAGTCTTAGAGGATCTTGGTGGCTTTTGCGGGGGGAGTAAATCTAGAGATATTTGCTTTACACTGGTTATCATGGCAGAAACCAAGGAAGATGAACTCTAAGTATGAATCCTTTATAAGCTGAGAGCTGCTGTATTGGCCCAGATCAGAAGCCACTAAAACTTAGTGAGGTTAGGATTTCAGACTAAATTAAGATTTTTGTTATTTGCCAGTTGCAATAAAAGTGACTTTAGCTTTTTTTCACGAGGAAAAGACAGTCTTCTTGGCTCCAGCTGAATAAAATTTTAGTCATGAGATATAGACGGATCATTGATGTAGGAACAAAGTTTCTATTACTCGGTGGTTGACATTCAAAACTGCAGACAGAGGCTGTGCAAATGTCTTTGGGGTTTATTCAAAACCTAAGCATACGAGCAATGGTTCTGGGTGATTAATGAGCCCATAACAATGCCAGGATTTCATCCACCCTAACGTGGCAACAGACACAGGAAACAGCCTGCATTTAGGAATGGTGGTTGGCTCTCAGAAAGCAAAGAACTAAGGGCAGACTGTTCGTCAGAGAAGAAGAGTTGTACTTTTTATTATCTCTCATGAGCATGTTGCAAGAATGCTCAACAAAAATACTAGAAAATTGAAATTAACAGTATATTAAAATAACAGTAATACTACATCATGGCCAAATGAGGTTTATTCCAGGAATGCAAGATGGGTTGTATATTTGAAATCTAATGATATAATTCACTATATCAACAGATAAAATAATAAAAACTATCTCAATAGTTTGACAAAATTCAATATTCATTAATAACAATAATTCAAAAGAAACTAGGAATAAAAGAGAGTAAGTACAAGATAAAAGGAATCTACAAGAAAAGCTTACAGTTAACATCATGCTTAGTGGTGAAAGACTAAATGCTTTCCTCCTAAAATCAGGAACAAGGCAAAGATGTCTTCTTTCACCTTTCCTATTCATCATCATACTGGAGGTCCTAGCAGAGTGATAGGCAAGAAAAAGAAGTAAAGTGCATATATATTGGGAAGGAAGAAATAAGCCTGTCTCTATTCATAGATGATATGATTGCCTATGTAGAAAGTTCCAAGATGTCAAAAAATGTCTCCTAAAACTAATAAGTGTGTTTAGCATGATTGGGGACATAAGGCCAACATACAAAATCAACTGTAATTCTATATACTAGCAATAAGCAATTGGAAATAAAGTTTTTAAGTAGCATTTATAGTATTGCCAAAAAAATGTGAACTATTTAGACATAAGTCCAACAAAATATACACAGGATTTGTATCCTGGAAACTAAAAACATTGCTGATAGAAATCAAATAAGATCTATATAAATCAAAAGATATATCAAATTCATGGACTGGGAGACTCAGTATCATTAAGATATGAATTCTTCCCAAATTTATCATTGATTCAATGTAATGCCAGTCCCACAATACATTTTTTTGGTAGGAACTGACAAGCAGATTCTAAAATTTCTATGGAAAGGCAAAGGGACTTGAATAGGCAAATGATTTTGCAAAAGAAGGGCAAAGTTGGATAGCTCGTGTGAGTTCAAGACATTACAAAGCTACAAAAAAAAAAAAAAAGACTGTGGTATTGATGTAAGGATAAACCAATGGAACAGAACATAGAATCCATAAATAGACCCCCACATACATATCAACTGAATTTCAATAGAGGCAACTGAATGGAGAAAGGCTTGTCTTCTCAACAAATAATGTTAGAACATTTTTTCTGCATATGCAGAAAGAAAAAGAACATCAACCTATACCTCACATCTTCCACAAAAATTAGCTCACAATGGATTATAGACCTACAACTAAGAGCTAAAATTATAAAACTTCTAGAAGAAAACATAAGAGGAAATCTTTGTAATTTCTTAATTATTTCACTAAAATCACAATTCATAAAAGGAAAAACTTGATAAACTAAATGAATAAAATTTAAAACTTGTGCTATATAGAAGACACTGTTAAGAAAAGTAAACAGTCAAGCCTCACACTGGCAGAAAATACATGTTAATCATGTATCTGACAAAACACTCATTTCCAGACTATATAAAACATTTATGTTTCGTATAGTAAACAAGTAAAAATAAGTAAACAACCCAATTAAAAGAAATGGACAAAATATTTTAAGACACTTCACTTTGACGATATCTGGATGGCACATGAAGAGATGCTCAACATCATTAGTCATTAGGGAAATGCAAATTAAAACCACAGTGAGACATCACTCCACACCTGTGAGAGTGGCTAAAGTTTTAAAATAGAAAAATCCAGGTGCTGGCAAAGATGTAGAACGACTGAAACTCTCACACACTACCAGTAAGAATGCAAATGGTACTCCACTTTAGAAAGCATTTTGACAGTTTCAGACAAAGGCAAACACACACACACTTAACATATGACTAAGAAAGTCCACTCCTGGAGAAATAAAAGCTTATGTTCGCAGAAAGTCCTGTACACGAACATTTATAGCGGCTTTATACACAAGCACCCCAAATCAGAAACTACTCAAATGTCCTTCCATCTGGTAAGTGCATAATCACACTGTGGCGTATTTATACAATGGAACAGTACTCAGGAGGTGAAAGGATGACTCCATGTAGTAACACCAGGTATGAATCTCAAAGGCATTAAGCTCATTCCGAGTGAAGGCAGGCTCAGAAGTCTGTATGGTCCCTTTTACATGACATTCTGGAAAAGGTGAAATTATAAAGATAGAAAACAGGTCAGTTGGTGACAGGGCTGGTGATGGGGAATAGAAATTTGGGGGGTGATGGAATTTAATTATATTGGTGGTTACATGACTGTATGAATTTATCAAGATTCACAGAGATATACGCTACAAAGCGTGAATTCTACTGAACAGAAGAAATTTTTAGGTGAATAAAAACACATTATACATACACACACACTCACACAGGAATGTTATTCAGCCTTAGAAAAGGAGGACATGTTTGAACCCAGAGGACATTAAGCTGTGTGAAATAAGTCAGTCACAAAGGTCATGTACTAATGATTCCACTTATAGGAGGAATCTAAAATAGTCAGACTCATAGAAGCAGAGAGTAGAATGGTGGTTGCCAAGGACTGGGAGAGGGGAAAATGAAGAGTTAGTAGTCTGCAAGTTTCAATTATGCAAGATGAGTAAGTCATAGAGATCCACTGTACAGCATAGGGGCTATAGTAACACTGGATTATATACTTAAAAATTTGCGAAGAGTGTAGTTTTTTTTTTTTTTTGCGGTACGTGGGCCTCTCACTGTTGTGGCCTCTCCCATTGCGGAGCACAGGCTCCGGACGCGCAGGCTCAGCGGCCATGGCTCACGGGCCCAGCCGCTCCACGGCATGTGGGATCTTCCCGGACCGGGGCACGAACCTGTGTCCCCTGCATCGGCAGGCGGGCTCTCAACCACTGCGCCACCAGGGAAGCCCCAAGAGTGTAGATCTTACACTGTGTTCTTATCACATGCGAAAATAATAATAAATAAAGAGGGTGTGAGGAAACTTTCGAAGGTGAGACATACGTTTGTGGCATAGATTGTGGTGTTGGTTTCACAAGTGTAGACTTTTATCTCCAAACTCATCAAGTTTTATATATTAATTATACACAGCTTTTTGTACGTTACTCATAGCTCAATAAAATGGCTTAAAAATAAAAACAAAGAATGAATCTGTACTTGGAAAGTTCTCTGGAACTTAGTAAGGACAATTGGCTCTTATAGAGGTATGGATGGATGTATTAATGGTATTCACCTTGTATTTGAACTGTGAAGCAGATTACAAGGTATATTCCAACTCAGTCAGTACATGAAATATCCTGACTACAGAAAAAGCCGTGAATTTATACCAAGAAAATCTTCTGGACTGGTCAACAAGCTTTGTACCTCTCAGACCACCATTTGTTTTTCATTAACCAGAACATTCCCAAAGGAGAGACCACATTTTCCAATTCAGTATCAAAAGCTGAACAGAGCAGTCGTCACCAAATAAATATTTCCTATACAACAAGGCAGCCCAGAAACGTTGGAAATGGAATTTAGAGAGGCTCAAAGCAGCTGTGCTTTACACGGACATAGAACAATAGAGATGACAGCACACAGAGAAACAAACATAAGATACGCATCACTTAGATATTATTTCACCAAGCTTCAAAAAAAGTCCAGTTTTTCAAGTATTGTTTTAGGGTAGAGTGTGAACTCTGAGATGGGCATGAACTCTATGTGTCTGTTATTCATTCACACTCCATGGCACTTGTTGTCATGGAAAGTTTGTTGAATTAAAGAAAGGATGGATAAACGCTGAACAGTGGAGAAAGCCTGACATTGTTGCTAAACGTCACCAGGTACTGAGGGCACAAGCTAGGTTGCATCCACTCTCCCGACATGGCCCTGGGTCTGCGGTTGGGTCCCGTGAAGTCCTGGGCCAGCGTGGGCATGTAGTGCCCGGGAGCAGCTGGCCATACACAGCCATTCCTGAAGGAATCTCAGTTTAGTAGGGCAGGACCAGCTCCCATAGGGAGCTTTCGAGATCCATCTGTGAACTGCTGCACTTTTCATCCTGAGGCAAATCCATACATTTCCAAACCTTCCAAGGTTTGGTAGTGGGGTTGGGCTTACTGGGGTCTTGTTAGGGCGGCGGGTGGTCCGGAAGCGATGCCTGCGCAGGGCCAGGTGGGAGGGCCATGAAGAGTGCGTGCGCGGCACATGCGCAGGGACGGACACGGGAGGAGACAGAGCGCTCCTGAGTCTGGGCTCACAGGAGGCGGCTGGGAGGAGTAACCCCAGGTTCA
Source organism: Aethalodelphis obliquidens (assembly GCF_003676395.1). Taxonomy (NCBI): domain Eukaryota; kingdom Metazoa; phylum Chordata; class Mammalia; order Artiodactyla; family Delphinidae; genus Aethalodelphis; species Aethalodelphis obliquidens. The sequence continues at coordinate 8,142,425 of NW_020837947.1, forward strand.
GCCCCGCGCGAGGGCGAGGCGTGGGTGCTTTTCCCCCGAAGCTGACTGGACCTTTGAGGGCAACAAACCCAGCTCCTCTCCCTTTGGGCTCAGCAGCAAACAGCACAGTGCTGAGTACCCAACAAACGCTGAGCAAATCCTTGATAAATCGACCTAAATGACAACCTGTTGCTGAACAAAGCCAAGTTTGCCAACCAAGGCAAAACCTGGGGCGGAAAACGCTGAGTTCATTCGAACTATCATTTCTCTTCCATTCCAACCACACAATATGGGGCCCTGAGAAGGAAAGTTTAGTTTTTGTCAGGAATCAACACTAAGAGACATTGGGAATTCCCAGGCGGTCCAGTGGTTAGGAGTCCACGCTTCCACTGCAAGGGGCACAGGTTCGATCCCTCGTTGGGGAGCTAAGATCCCACAGGCTGGGCGGCATGGCCAAAAAAAAAGCCCAAGAGACATTTACAGGGATGAGACAGTGTAGTGTGGGGACCGCAAGCATGTTTGAATTTGACTACGGGTGCTGTTCAACTGAGAGCACCGCTGAGAGGCCGGTGTTGACAGTGATGCGGCTTCTTCTGCCTTGATCAACTAGCAATGTCCGTCTCAATCAGGGAAATGGGAATGGTAGCCAGGTGCTCACACCTGCCATTCCTGCTGCTGGGAGAGCAGGGCCTGTAACTAGCTGTGTGCCTTTGGCAGGTGATTTCAGCTTTCCGGGTCTCAGTTTCCTTAACTGTATAATGATTTAAACTAAATGTCCTTGAAAGTCTACCAGCTCCAAGAAGAAAAGGGAGTGTGAAGGCCCTTTCTATTTAAATGAGCTCTCTAAAAATTGTCTTTAACTACTTTTTGCTAATGGTATCATAATGGGCCGAAAGTAACGAATGATTGCAAAAAATGCATTGTCACTTCCCACAAGTGGTGGATGCCTCTAATCGTGTCTCTGCAGACCTGTTCTCTTCCTTTCTTCACCCTGCTCTCTGTGGCGTGAGCCAACCTGTTTCAACCTCATCAACCAGCCTCCTTGCCACCTGGCTTCCAGGTGGCTTTGGGTAACGAGGACCCTGGCAGGAAATAAGAGGGAAGGTGAGAGGAAGGGGAAAGAGAAAAGGAAGGGAGGAGAGTGAGCAGGAGGAAACCTGGGCTCCCTCCCCGCAGGGTTGCTTGATCCATTGAGTGAGGTCATCACTTCTCTAAAGCTGGGCTTGTCTGTCAGACTCTCCTGGATTCTGCCAACCACTCATCCCTCTGGCCCTCCAAGCTGCAGGTAGTAACAGCCCACTGGTGCACTATTCCTTGTGCTTCCCCACCTGCACCTACATAAACAATCCCTTTCTTAACCCTCCTTTAATTATCCTAATTTGAAGGTGACATCTGTTTACTGGTGGGATACTAATCCATCATCACAGGGCCTTCTACAAGTTAGTAAATAATAAATGTTTGCTTAATTAATGAAATGTATATAAGGTCTATATCTGCTCAGATGGCTGCATCATCTTTGAAGAAATGGGACAACAGTTGCAGACAGCAAGGATAGAGAAGAATTTGTGGAGCAGAAACCAAGGTTTCTGATTGAGAGCAAACATCTGGACCAAACAGATAGATGTGGTACCTGTAGACCAGCGTGGCTCTTCCAGTGTCTCTCTTGCTCCCTGAGCCTCTCTCTTGGTATCACTGATGTTGTTATTCTCCCTAATCTATCATCTATCATCTATCTATCTATCTATCTATCTATCTATCTATCCATCCATTCATCCATCCATCCATCCATTCATCTATCTACTATCTACCTACCTATCAACTCCATAAGGGATATGTAATCTGATGGATGCATCTCAACATTCCCTACTGTCATGCTGTAGTTCCAGAACTGTTCTTGTCCAACGAGGATTGGACAGTGTAGCCAACTTTTGCTCCTTCACAAAGCTGCTTTTCTCAGAAAGGGACAGTGGATGGAAGTGTAAATTGCAGGTGTTCTGAGGGGTCCTGTCCAGTACAAGTAGACTGCAAAGACATGAAAGACAGGCCAGAGAGGAGCAGGAAGGCAAGAAGTCAACATAGAAGTCCATCTTTAGAATCTTTCTCGCCACCTCTTCCCTAGCCTGAGACACAGCTCCCACCCAGGCCCTTCTACTACCTGGCATCAACCAGCCTTCTGGAAGACAGGGGAAGGAGTAAACTTCTCGGGACCCCTATCTGCATGGGTTTTTCCTTCCCTGCTCAATTTTTTTTTTGGCCTAACTACAAGTCTCCCTGCTATCAGATAGAAAGAAAAAAACGAAATAGGCTTGATTTACCAACCTTTTATATTCCAGGTTCTATGTTACAAATGACCTACAGTGTATCTCATCTCCAATTTCTAAATGGAAAAAAGGTCACAGAAACCAAAAACATTGTCACAGAACTGGAAATAAGCTAACAGAGGACCATTGTCGGACACTGGACAGATTTCTCCATGGCAATGGGACTTCCTTGAGAAAATGATCTTGGCCTCAAATTCTCTGAAACAAAGTGAACAGGGCCAGCAGAGTGAACAAAGTAGGACACATGGAAGAAATACACTTAGAGAAGAGCACAGAGCACCAGGCTCTGAGTTAGATGGCAGGATGTGATATAGTAAATGAAATGACAGATGTGGCCTTGTTACCGAACCAAACTTGGGTCCGCTTGGTCACGCACAGTAAAGCCAATCTACTGACACTGGGTTGTGCTGAAGGAAAGTGCAGCGTTTATTGCAGGCACCAAACAAGGAGTCCAGGAAGCTAGTGCTCAAAAGACACGAACTCCCCGAAGACTTTCAGGGAAAGGTTTTTAAAAACAGGGTGAGGGAGGGGGATTGTGGGGTGTGTGATCAGCTCGTGGACATGCTTCTGACTGGTTCGTGGTGATGTAATTGGGAGTCGATATCATCAACCTTCTGGTTCCAGCCAGTCTGGGGTCTCTGTGCTTGCGGGCAGCACACAGTTAACTTCTTCCACCTGGTGGGGGTTTTAGTATCTGAAAAACAGCTCAAAGGTTATGACTCAGGATATTACCTATAGCTCTTGAGGAGGAACTAGAAGTCCTTGACTTTGTTTAATGGCTAAACTATGATTATTGTGTCTTGCCTGACTGTTTTCCTTTCTTTCTGCAATTTCTCACTTCTCTGATTAAACTTATTCTTTGACTAAAAGTTTTCTACAGACAAAAGGCAGGCAGATGACATGGTGGGGGGGCATCTGTTCTGGGAAGGCCCCATAGGGTCCTGCTCTGTTACAGCCTCTGCCTTCATAAAACTGATAATTCAGTGAGCAGTGGAAACTGGTATGGCAAAGTTCCAGGAAAGGTAGACACCAATTAATTTTTCTGTTGGAAGGGAGATTTCAGCTCATCATGAAGTAAATGCCTTTTGTTCTGGGAAAATTACAAAAGGACCCTTTTTCCACCCAAATATAAAGTCAGTAGCCAGTCACTGTTGAGAGGATGGACGAGGCCTGGCTGGGTGATTCTGGGTGCACGACCCCTGCTGTCCCTCTCCTCTCCCCTAGATGTGTGGATCTTGAAGACGGGTGATTAGTTGGATGGGTGGACTTGGATTGGGGTCAGCCCTCCCTTGGTGGGACAGGAACAAGACATTTTCCTTTACGGTGTCAAAGTTTTAGCAACATAACTAGGTTGACTAGGTTAGTTCTACTGAATTCAAAGACCAGAAAATGAGCATTATTTTATTATTGCCTTTAAAAGTCAAGTCTGAGATCCCACATGCCAAGGCAGAAACCCTTCGGTCTCAGGTGTTGCTGGTGCTCCCTCCATGCCCACCTCCCTTCTCTCCAGCCATTGAGGAGCCTCTTCACTGCTTTAGGTCCCCACTTGCCCACGACACAGTCATCTGCTCTATTTGTCCCATTCACTTCCACCAGCTGACACCTGGTTACTGGCTTGTGTGTCTTCTGCCTGCTCCGCGAGGATACAGTCTCCACGAGGGCAGGGATCGTGTGTATTTTGGGCACCCTGCAGCCTGGAAAAGGGTCTAGAAGGATGTCCGGCGTGTATTTTGGATTCAGTTGACATCTGCTTTGTGAAAGAGAGGCATGGTTGTCACTAATGCAGTGTCCACCACCCAGGCCTCCATGGCCCTGGAAGGCAGACACCCTCCTGCTTCCAGCCCCATGGGGTGGGATGGGCTCGGATGGGGTGAGCTGGAAGCCTCCCTTCACCCAGGTCCAGCCTCATCAGCTCCCCATGGTCCTCCTCACCCCGCTGTATTCCCAGGGAGATGGAGAGAGAGAGGTCTGTGGGGCCCTGCTCCTCCTAGAACCCCAACCAGCGTCCTCCCCCTGTCTTGGGGGGATGTCTGCTGCACTGCTCTTACCCGTCTTCCCCCCACTCCACAAAGACCCCATAATACCCACCTTCCTCCTCCCCCACCTCAAATAATCTCTTTATGTGTTTAGGCTTTTGAAAGAAAAGCCAGGGGAGAAAGTGGCCAGAGTCACCCTGAAACACCAAAGCCCCTTAAACAAGGACCAGGAAGGCTCGGATGCCTTTGGAGCTGGGAGGGAAGATCCAGGTAGGAGACGGCTCAAGAAGGACACGCTGTCACGTGCCGCCGAAAGATCACAACAGAAATAGCCTGACCAGTGTCCACAGGATGTAGCCACCAGGAGAGACCTGGGAGAGCTGAGCTGTGAGAGGCCAGGGTGTGGCTGTGTAAGAAATACAGGGGAGTGGGGGGTGAGGGGATGGAATGGGGGTGATTAATTCAGGAACTGAGCTCAAAGCCAGCACAGTGTGAAGGGAGTAGCTGAAGGGGACCACGGGTGTTGAAAAAATTTTTTAATTCGAATTAAAAATTTTTTTAAATGAGAAGCACTAAGCACGTCTGAATGTTGGGGAAGGATCTTTCAAAAGGGAGACACTGCAGTTCCAGATCAGAGTCCGGTCCTGGGCCGGAGGGGGCAGCTCTTTGTGAGGATGGCAGGATGGACGCGGCTGCAGGTGCATGGAGATCTGCCATCTGCCTGGTGAAGTGAGGTGGGGTCTCCCGAAGTAGGAGGGGAAGAGGATAGAGGTGAGTGACGATGCGGGGTGGAGCGTGAAGACCATGGGCGTGGTCTGACAAACAGTTGCAGAAAACCACAGGGAGCTGAGAGGGACTCAGACGGCTTGGCAGGCTGGAGGGGCGCGTGTTTGTTCATTGACAGGGAGGCAAGAACACCTGCTCGCTCACCTCTACGACCTGGCAGCACCTCCTGCAAGTTATTCCCTGTCCTGAGACCACGTGGTCCAACCTCACTTAAACCCTTTCCTTAACACTTGAGGGCATTTCTGTTCTTGGCCAACAAACAATCTCTTCTTGAGAGAGAACTGCTTTCCCAATTTGGACCAAGGATTTTTTTGTGTGTGTTAAATTTATCAGCCTCCATTTCTGTGTTGATTTTATTTCCCTTTTATCATAAATCCTTATGTGCTTAGCTCTCATCATGATGTTTTAAATGTGCACATTGATCATCTTACAATTAGTATTTAAACTCGATCGCCATTCATGACAAGTACACTTTGTGTTTTCATACAATTTTCCTGACTCAGCCTAATCTGAGAATGGGGACATGGGGTGATTGGGAAGATATTTTTAGACTCACTTCTCGTCTCCAACTGCAAGATAGTTACATCTTAAGGAGATGATTATAAGGCACCTACAACCTGTATTCTGTTGCAGAAGTGTGGGCTGATTCTTCTGGTGGAATTGTTTTACTGTTGTTGTTGTTTTAGAATTTTGTAAGAAATACATTTGTGCTTTTCATTAAGGAAGGATTTTTGCATTGTTTGAGTTTTACTTTTCTACCTGACTTTAACATAACTATATATACTGAAAGGAACCATTCACAAGGCTCATTCTGGCCGGATCCACCCAGTCTGAGGCTGTGTATCCTTGAACAGTCCTTTTCTTCAGCTTCCTCATCTTTATTTTTTTGTTTGTTTTGTTTTGGCTGCGCTGCACAGCATGCGGGATCTAGTAGTTCCCCGACTAGGGATCGAACCCGTGTCCCCAGCAGTGGAAGTGCAGAGTCCTAACCATTGGACTACCAGTGGGGTTATAATTATCTGTGTTCTGTGCAGAGAGGCAAATGCGTTTTAACCCCATTCATCACCACATTCTCAAATTCCCCACTCTCCTGAACTGACCAAGATACATGGCTTGAATAGGTCAAAAAGGGGAAAAAAAAAAGTCAAAACTCATCTGGTAAAAGCTGGAAATTATGCTCTAACCAAATGGTTATATTAAGTATGCATGAAGTCCCCTAGAGACCATAATACTTCCCTAGACCACAGCACAGAGGGCTTGACCGACAGGAAACTGGGGGACCCTGATCAACTGCTCAATGCAGAGTTCAGATTTGCTAGTTAGATAATAAATATAACTCAAGTCAGAGAAGGGCCAACAAACATCTATTACGTAGCATGTGCTAGTTTTAAAATCTGGACTTTGCTAAAGCCTTCTTTAAACCTCAAGAAAACTCTTATCTACAGCTATACAGACTGTCTTATAGGGTCAATATTTTAGGCCTTGGAACCACACATGGTCTCCATTGCACATTATTGGTGTTTTTGCTTGGACTGTTTGTTTGTTTTGTTTACAACCCTTTAAATGCATAGAAAAACCATTCTGAGCTCACAGGCCAATTAAAAACAGGCTGAGGGCCTCAAATTGCAAGTTTAGACATTTCCAGCTATGTTTAAGGTTTTTTAGCAATGAACAGCTCAGTATTTTCCAACAAGGCTCATTTGGTAATTAAACTCTAACGTGACATGGAATGGTTTCCAGACCCTCTACTATCTTGAATGTCCCCTTCTTGGCATCCTGCTGCCAATGGAGTCCCTAAAACGTGTCCTCCAGGACCACACAGCACTAGAAACTTGATGTGACCACTGTGGTGGACTCATTTGAACTATTGCATAACCTAATTTGGCAAGAGTATTGAGAATACTATCACCTTTTTGTATAAATTCAGTGTTTTTGTTTCAGTTGTGCTATCATCTGGGATTTGCAGTAATTTCTATAAAGAACTGCAAACATCTCTTTGTAATCAAAGTTCAGCTTTCCAGAATCAAATACAGTCTAAGGTTCCAGGTGGGGCTCAAAAAACATTGCCTGAATGAACACCAGTGAAATCTTTGTATTTCTGGGAAGTAAGGATAAAATCCTTCTGAGGGAAACGTGTCCTTCTGTGTATGAAATGAGTGTAAAACCTTTCAGGGTGAGGCCGACAGGGAACACGACGTTTAGTGTATGAAAGTGTGAATCACGGAGGAGAAATGCCTGCACCTCTATGCTGGACCTGATCCCCCATCTCTTCTGCGGGAGGCCCCAGAACAAAGATGGGTTTATTAGGAAAATTCACTTATATTTAAAGATCTTATCCTTGCTTGTTATTGTGAAGCATGTCTGAATGTTAGTGTGGAAAATAGGTGTTTTTTAGACACCCTTTAAAACAATTCCCCTTTTATGTACAAGAGCCCCAGAAACCCAGAAGATTCCTATTCTAGTATTTTCCCAGATTGTCAGAACGCCTGCATTTTCTTCACTGTCGTTTACCGTAGAAGAAGGAACTGTGGCCACTGGGGAAGATGTCAGCTCCCGCTGCCCCATCACAAAAATCCCGCAGTGACTTGTTTCCTGTTTTATCTCCAAACCTACCGGACACATCAGGCTTCACCTCAACACGCTGCTGGCACCGAAAATAACTGATTCCAGTAGGTGGAACACTTTCTGCCATTACATCATTTACGTAGTGGTACAGCCCCCGGGCCCCAGAAGTGTGTCTGCCTCTGGCTCGTTCCCACTACTGGTTCTTCTACCCTGAAACTTAGGAAAGACAAACCCTCCGTTCCCCAGAGCTGCCTGAGGACGCGGAGGTGCCACTCACGTGGAAAGGACACGACGTTTTAAGAAGAATTAAAGTGTCATTAAATAAACCCTCTCGTGGTGCAGCTGAGAGGGCTAAGATGCTTCTATTTCAAGGAGTAGATACTGAGCTAGGCGGGAAAGGCAAAAGAAGTCTTTTTAAACTGGATTTCAAAATCATCTGGGACCTAAAATCTTAATCTGGAAACTGACTGGATGTGTCCACACAGAGACCACCAGTCCATTTCTCACACGAGGATGGAAGGTGGCAATCACGCAGTTTGCCACCGGCTCACAGCTAGCATCGCTGCATCCCAGTCATTTCCACAGCTCAGCAGCGCTCACAGGAAGAACACGTGCCTTGCCGTTCTTGCCGTGTTATACAGAGTACCTGTTCTCTGGACCCTTCTAAAAAGATGTTAATATACAGCACCTCTGCTCCAAAAAGTCCCACACACATTTATCTAGTGAACAAGTACAAACTTAGCAATTTTAATCAGTCTTTGCAGACAAGTGTGGATATGTATATGCATATATACATATATATATATATATCAAAATTGAGAATTTACAAGTAAGATTTGATACAATTGGTCTAGTGGTGGGTTAAGTCCATAGAATAAATCTTAAGTAGGCTACATTTCCTTTGGTGGCATTTTTAGTAATTCAGTTCTACTGCATAGAAAGGGATCCAAAGCTTAAATTTAGCTACTTTTGGAGGGGTCCAGTGAGAAAAAAGAACATGGGTGGCGTTCCACAAAGCAGGCACAGCGTGTGTACGCTGATCCCTGGAGATGCCAAAGTGTCTGAACTTTGTGCCTAAAAAGTATGAAAATCACACCAGGCGTCCTGGTAGCTGCGCACGTCTGCCGTCTCTGGGATGAGCTATTATAAGCAAAACATGTGGAGAAGCAAAGTCAACAGCAACATTGAATCCTGTGTGTGGTCCAGGCCAAGAAGTAGGACTGAGCTCCAGACCAAAGATGCCTGAAGTGTCCGGTGTCCACCGTGTGGCCTTGCTGACACTGGGGACAGTGAAGCTTGGGACACCATCCCTTCTCCTGCTCACAGGCTCTAGTGCAGGTTAGTCGAGGGGGCCGGGCAGGACGAGCTTCCAGCACGACCGTCCTGTGGTTACCACTTCCCTGGGATGGAAACCCCACACTCATACCAGCCCACGTAGTAGTAGGGGGTTCCAAAACCTATGTTGCCAAAGCTGACTGGCTCCTGGCGGTACTGGCGATAGTAGCCTGGAAGGTAAAAGGAAAGAAAGGGAAAGAATAATCAGTAATATTGTGATTTATAATAGAAAATGTATATTTGGTCTTCATCTCCATTGTTGGCACAGAGCGCCTGAAGCCCTTGGAATTTCCTGAGTGACAAGAGCTATAAAGGTGTGTGGAATATTATTATATTCATAGTAAACCCTGTTCAACCACACCGGAGTTTATGCTAATGACGTGACTTTCGGAAAGCATCTAAGGATGAGGGCTGGTCGCCAGAGGAACCAACCGTGTGATTGTGGGGGGGAACCTTCGGCCCCACCCACAACTTCCAGGGAGGAGAGAGGGGCTGGAGATTGAGTTCAATCACTACTGGCCAATGATTTCGTCAATTGTGCCAATGTAATGAAGCCTCCAGAAAACCCCCAAAGGACAGGTTCGGAGAGCTTGCAGGTTGGCGAGCACACGGAGATTCAGGCAGAGTGGTGCTTCGAAGGGGCCTGGGTGCTCCCTGCCCTTCCCCATACCTTGCCCTATGCATCTCCTCCACCTGCCTCTTCCCAAGTTCCCTCCTTTTATAATAAGCCGCAATTTAGTAAGTGAAATGTCTCTCCGAGTTTTGTGAGCCCCTCTGGCAAGTTAATCAAATCCAAAGAGGGGGTCATGGGAACCTCTGATTTATAGCCTGTCCTTATCAGAAGGACAGGTGACACGGTGGACTGTGATTGGCATCTAAAGTGCATGAAGGGGGGCAGTCTTGTAGGACTGAGGTCTGAAACTGTGGCATCTGATGCTCTCTCTGGGTAAATGGTTTCAGTACAGATTTGAACTGTAGAGCACCCGCTGGTGTTGGAGAATTGCCTGGTGGTGCGGGAAAAGAACCCACACTTGGAATTGGTGTCTGCATCGTAGCATCAAAAGCATCTGAACCAACTGGAAGAATCCTCATCCTAACAACCTCCTTTCGGACAGAAGATTTCTGATAAGTTGCTCTTGTGACAAAAGTTACTTCCAAATAAATACGACCATTTTTGTGTGGAGTCACAACACCCACCCTCAGAGGTTTACCCCAAGGATGACTTGTGGGAATAATCCAGTCTCCACATGTGTGACGCCTCTCTCTCTCTCTCTCTCTCTCCACAGAGGAGGATCATTTTAGTCAATCACAATGGAGCACTCCCAGTAGGGCAGGCCCTGAGTTGGGCAAGCAACCTTAACCAAGATTCCCACAGAATCTGGGGCCCCTGACTTGCCTAGAACCGCAGGCCTCCAAGATTTACCTCTCGGAATCCGCGGTAGACTTTCAGATCTTTCAAGTAAACCTCTCAGAGGAAAGAATCCTGTAGCAGTTCTGACCACTTCTCCTTTCAAGAAGAAGTGATGCTCCAACCTCCTCAAAAAATGTTGGCAACTCAACAACTGCTCTCACTCCTTTGGCCCTGTGTCCTCTTGTAAGATGAAAGGTTACCTGCCATTCCGCCAGTGAGTTTCTGATGAACCAGCACCTCTGTTCAGAGCCCAAACCATGACAGAACAGTCACAGAAACACAGTGAAATACAAATGATGCATTTAATACTAACCCTGGGGCCCTGCAAGATCCTGAAACAATTAAGAGATGTGGTATATTATGTATGTTTATTGTGATTGTTAATTTTCTATGTCAACTTGGCTAGGACATGGCGTCCAGCTATTTGGTCAAATATTATTCTAGGTGTTTCTGTGAAATTATTTTCTAGATGAGATTAACATTTCAATCAGCAGACTTTAAGTAAAGCAGATTACTCTCCACAATGTGGGTGGGCCTCACCCAATTAGTTGAAGGCCCTAGTAGGAAAGGACTGACTTTCCCTGAAGAGAGGGGTCTTCTGCCAGAAGCCTGCCTTCGGACTAACTGCAGCATTGGCTCTTCCCGGGGTCTCTAGCAGGCTTGCTGGCTCACCCTGTAGCCTTTGGACTTGCCAGCCTCCACAATCATAGAGCCAGTTCCTTAACATATATCTTGTTCTGTCTCTCTCTTTCCCTCTCTCCACCTCTGTCTCTTTCCCTCTCTCCATCTCCCGTTGGTTCTGTTTCTCTGGAGAACCCTGCCTAACATACTTGTTTTACTGTTTTGTGTATTTTAATGTATCTTAATTTTTTGAAAATGGGTAATCTTTGTACCACCTATGGTATTTTTTTCCAAACTAAAAAATGTTAAAGATCAGAGCATCTTATATCTTAAAAAAATGCCAGGTCACTAAACTGCTGGACTTCATTCAGTTGTTCTGTTTGTTTATTTGGGGGCTTGGGGCAGTTAGTAATGTATTACATGTTGTTAACTTTGAGATTAATACACTTACTTTCACCTTGCAATGCCATCATGAAATAGCTGATACATGAGCTCCTGAAGCATATCATGGTTGGTTTGTATTTGTTTATTTTTTCTTTCTTGGGACCCTTGTTCATGGCATTCTCCACCTGGAAGGCCCTCTAATCTTTGCATGTATTTTTATGACTCAGCTCAGACTCTGCCTCTTCTGAAAACCTTCCCTGGAAGCCTCAAGCGGCAGCCCCGCCCTTTTTTTTTTTTTTTGTGGTACATGGGCCTCTCACTGTTGTGGCCTCTCCTGTTGTGGAGCACAGGCTCCGGATGCGCAGGCTCAACGGCCATGGCTCACGGGCCCAGCCGCTCCACGGCATGTGGGATCTTCCCGGACCGGGGCACGAACCCGTGTCCCCTGCATCGGCAGGCGGACTCTCAACCACTGCGCCACCAGGGAAGCCCAGCCCCCACCCTTTGAACTCAGAGAGTAACTATAATCTGCACAATTACCTGACAATGCGACAATCATGTGACTTAACTCTTGTCATTATTTGTACTTTAAGTTGCTTGCTCTTAGTTACCTTTCACATATTTATCCTCCCTTCCCAATTACTGACCATGTTTCCTGAGGGTAGAGGTAAGGTCTAATATTCCTTTGTGTCCCTACCTCTCCAAGGCTCACCCTAAACCCAGCATGTGGTAGGAGTATTTTGTTTCTTCCTTATTTTTATGCTCCAAAATTCTGCTAATATCCATCTTCAAATGGATAAACCATTTGCAGAGCTACAGTGAATTTTCTCCTTATGTCAGCCCTCCTCTCCACCCCCCAGTATATTACACTGGGCCTTGGTTCACATTACCTTGAGTGGTAGGGAGGGCTTCTATGTAGGACTGAGGCCCCGTTCTTCCATCCAGGTGTGAATCCACAAATTGACAATGGTCTTCACCTCTTCCCCAACTGTCCCCAATGCTGTAGAATGTATCTGCGTAAAGGAAGGCGATGAGTCACTGACTGCTCCAGAACCGCCGCGCTGGCTGAGGGATTTGCACAAGCTTTGAAGTGGGCACATGACTTCAGCTCTGTGTGTCGCACTTTCCATGTTTGAAAGATGGTGATAATGGCACCGGTTTCAAAGTGTTATAAGGATTCAGCAGGCTCATGTGTGCTAAATACTTAGCAATTGTTCATTAAATGGAAACTCCTAATATTATAGGCATTTTCAGCCCGTAGATGGGAGACCTTTCTACTCTTTGGTTTAAAAACAAGGAGGAAACTCTGATAGGCAGAGAACGTATCATGAAGTAATTATGAAAAGCATGAATACCTAGAAAAATAGAAGAAACTATTTTCGTACATAACTAGAAGTAGGGGGTATGTCTGTAGCATGAGGCGCTGTCCTTGGTCCTGAACCAGAGCTGCACAGTAGGGCAAAGGTGTTTCTCTCAACCCTGGGATACCAGACATGGCTGTGTAGCCTCTCCCGGAGCAAAAGGACAGTGTGCAAGAGGGAAAAAAGAGCAGCAAGAAACGAACAGACTGGTTGTAGGGAGAGGCATGTACATGGAGAAATTGCAAGGGTGGGGGATGGTTGGGGAGATTTTGACATTATCTAGAAATGATGAGCAGCAGCAAGAAACAAAACAACAAAAAACCTGACGTCTGACAACATATAAACCAGCTGAGGGCAAGTTTTCTTTCTTTTTAAATGTATGTACTAGAAAAATTAAAAGTTGTGCAAATTTTGAAATACAAAACAATTTTGGGTAAGTGGGTGAGTTAAAACCAGCGGGGGAGAAATGGTACTTTGAAATGTTAGTAGTTCAAAGTAAATACTTATGTTATTCTTTGTTTTAATCCCCTACCATGATGAAAACAGTGTAAGTTTTGGACACAGAACAAATAGTGCACCTCATATATGTTTCACCATCCACATTGTTTCTCTGTAAAGTTGTTCCAATGGCAAAAATCGTAGGGGGTACTTCTCCTCAATACTTCCAGCTTACACTCATACCTTAAAGAAACTTAAAGGCCATTTGTCTTCATTGTTAACGTTATGGGATTAACAACAAAGAAAAAGCAGCCTTTAAGTTTCCAAGAGAATTTTGGATTTCATTCCTAAAAAGTAGTAGATTTAAAATATATACATATATTCCTGGGTACCTATGTAAATACTAGTCACTCCAGAATAGAGCCTGCAAAACTGGCTTGCACTTGAGCCAGACTGAGATGTGATGGGTCCATACCTCAAATGCATTCTGATGCACCTGCTATGTCAAGTTAGCATCTGAAAAACTAAAAGCTTTCCACACCTTCCCATAGCACAGCATCCCTAAAGACCTACCTTTCAGGTTATCACTGAGGTAGATCTTATACCGCAGTGAATTGCAAAGAACGACTCCCACAAACTTTCTGTACCACGTCCGCTTCACATACTGTCGGCCGTGGCAGTCCGTGTAGCCAGGGTCATGTTTGAAAGCAAATGGGATCCAGATGGGCTCACCACCTGGACGACACACAGCACACCTTCTAAGTCATGGCGTCTCACAGTGTTTATTCTTGCACAAAATACCGGAGAATCTGATTTATTCACTGGGACTTCCCCTTCTCTCAGGGCTTTTCTGAGCAGTTTTCCCACCTCCCAGTGGTCTCTCTCTCTGTCTGTCTTTTCTCTTCTTTCTTTGTACTGAAGTACAACTGGGGAGTTCCTTGTACCTGAATGCAGTTAACGTGTTTGCATTTCTATAAAGGATTCTCAGAGTAAGAAAAAGCCTAATTTAAGCCAAGGAACATAAGCTATGATGGCAAATTTGACCTTGCAGGGCACGTCACCCTACCTCCCCACCCCCAAAATCCCTCAGCACGGGCACCTCCTGTTCTTGTCACTCATAAGACCAGTCTTGAACTTAAGCAATAGGTCTTTCTTGGTTTATTTGAAAAACAAAGTAAAATTTTGTCGTACACTTAATGCATTTTGCTATCTTTTCAGCAATTTAAAATATTCAAAGGGGTTATGAAAATAAAGTTATCTATTTTCATAGATACTGGCCACCCATAATGGTTTTTATAGATATTGGCTGCTATGGCCCTATTTAAAAATTTCCAGAACATGCTTTTCCCTAGATTAGGATGATGGGTGCAAAGAAACCATAGAAGTTGTCAGAAAATTACGAAAATACAAAAACGGTTCAGCGCGTCTACTTGTAACCATAACAATCTCGTATTCAATATTCAACTTGATTACTAGAATGTCAAGTTTATCAAGAAGAGAAACTTACCTGGTGGCCTCACAACAAGCAAAGGATTATCTGTAGAAAGAAAAATAAATAATTGGCTTCACTATTACATCACACAGCCATGCAACTGTTGAAATGGTCTTTTTTTGTAATTAAAAGAACTACCCAAGCTAGAATAGATAAAGAAAGTATAACATTCATTTGACAGATGCCAAGACATTCCCTTAGTTTTTACTTTCTAGGCATTTCCTTTCAAGAAATACTCTTTTCTATTTATATTGTCTTGTTATTTATATAGATGGTGTGGGTCCTTGACAATAATATTTTGACATTGGGTACCACAAAATAATTCAATACTCATTATGTTTTAAAACGTGTCCATCTTGGGAAAACAGTTCAGTGGTTTCTTAAAAAAGTAAAAACACACACCTCCTATGCAATCCATCCATTCTACTCTTGCGTATTTACCCGAGAAATGAAAGCATATGTCCTTAAAAATACTTGTACATGAACGCTCATGTCAGATTTATTTGTAATAGTCCAAAAGTAGGAACAATCCAATGTCTATTAACAGGTGAATAGATACAAACTGTGGCACATACAATGGAACACTGCTAAGTAATAAAAAAGAATGAACTACTTATAAATATGACAACATGGATGGATCTCAAAAGGATGCTACGTGAAAGAAGCCAGACGAAAGAACTCACACTGTGTGATTCCACTGATACAAAATTCTAGAAGGTGCAAATGAATCCATAGTGACAGAAGGCCCATGAGTGGTTGCCTGAGAAGAGGGGAGAGGATGGGCACACGGGGAGGGAAGGGAGGGCTGGATGGTACAGCAGCAGGAAGAAACTGTCGGGGTGATGGAGCTGTGCACCAGCATGACTGCCGGGATGGCTCCAAGGGTATAAACATACCCCAAAACTTCCTCAGCTGTACATCTTGACGATGAACAGTTTACTGTATGCCATTTCTACCTCAATATAGCTGTTTTAAAACATGTCTATATCTTAGCCCAAATAGTGCCACTTAATATGAAATTACATTATAAGGAATTCTGCTTTAGAAGAAGTTCATTTTTATAAAATACAGGCCAGGTAAACATGGGCCATCCTTTTTTTTTTATTTTAATTATCACAGAGTAAAATTACTTTTTTAGGGTACACATCCTATGAATTTTTACCACACGTATAGACTCATGGAACTCCACCACGATCACACACAGAACATTTTCGTCCCCCCAGATCTGCTTTGTGCTGCCCCTTTGTACAGACCATTCATTCTGACATCATCTGCTATCTATAAAATAAAGTGACATACCATTAGCTGTAAGTGTAAATGCTTGTTTTACTCTCCTGCTCTTAGGAAATAATCTAACCAAATGGAAGCGACAGCCACGTTAGTGTGGAGCCGACCCAGCTGGGCTTCTGTAAGTGCCTGTCTTGGGACCATGGGTACCAACTCTCCAGCCTGGCTTCCTACACAAGAAAGGCTGCCAACCCGGCACCTGCCACCATGGGGCAGCTCTGTGTGTACTGCCTCAGACCATGACCACGGGGACATTTCACTGAAGGGCTTGAGAGCTCTGCACACCAGCATCCCAAAGTAGGGACATCCTCTGAGTGATATTGCTTGCAAGATGGACAGTATTTTAATTAGACCCTCCATGTTAAGTAGAGACATTTTCGTCTCCTAGTAAAGGAAGCAACTTAGAGATGTGACTAATTGAAAGAAGCAACGTCCCCTCAGGTCACATGACATTTATGCTCTTCAGCTGTTTGCTATTAAAAAAACAAAAGGAATTTATCTCTGTAACTAAATCTCTACAGATAGATTCAAACTTACCTTTCCCACATGGTTGAAAACTAGATTTTCTCCCCCCCTTTTCATTGGAACTTGACCTTTTCACTTCCCAGGCAGTTCCAATGAAGATTACTTTAAATTTTATTATCCAACTTTTAGCTCAGCAGAAAGAAAATCATGTTTATCTTATAAAATGACATCCAATATGAACTGATTAAAGAGAAGAGGATTTAACTTCTTCAGTTTTTATTTTATTGTAGACATGATTTCAGACTATTTGTTTTCAAGAAAAGGAAAAAAACGAGGACATGAAGTCACCCATACCTGATTCTGTGACAAATGAGACTGAAGGGCTGATAGGTCCATAGCCGTGAGGATTTTTGGCTTGAACTTTAAAATAATACCTGAAATTGGAAGAAAACATATTTTGAAAGAGAACCTTGTTTAATTTTTGTGTAATGAGACAAACACCCAAACTATTCAGCACCTGCTCCGTGGCAGGGTTTGAGTCCTGTTTTTCACAGATGCGTACACCACTGCTATTTCTTCATGTTATTTCTAAACTTTCTCATTTTCGAATAACTTTTCAAAACAATACATGTGACTAATGGGAACAGAGGGGCATACTGGGCAAACAGGCCACTTAGATTGTGTGTGTTATTTAGAGCGTCAAGGGTTGAACTGCCCCGCGCAGGCCCGTCCTTGGATGCAATGGTCTCCTCTTGTCCCGCCTTGAGTTCTACTGACTGGAGGGGGAAGATGGAGCGGTGAAACGCTTACCAAGCAGAATTCCAATTGTAACCTAATTCTAATCACTGGACTGTGTGTGAAAAAGCAGGATGTTTGACAGTGTGATGATGCAAACCCATTGTTGGCAGGGAGAAGGCTAAGCAGTCCTGAGGCCGGTCTCCTCGGGGGAACTAACACGACAACAATGTTCTGGGTGCAGGACAAGTGCTATGCTTGGCTCTGGAGCCGTAAAGTCACTGAGTTTCCAGCTTCTGTGCCTCGAGGAAAGAGAAGCAAGTCCGGCAAGGGGAAGAGGAAAAGGCCTGCAGAGGCTTTGCTGTGGATTAATCTTTTTCTTGGAACAGAGAATGTGCTAGAAAGCACACTGTCTGAATCAGCCTGTTCATCTAGAGGGAGAATGACAAGCAGGTAGATTGGGAGTCCCAGAGCATCTTACTTTGGACTCTGATGAGCTCTAGGACCAAAAGTGGTGATGAGAAAATACTGGAAACCAACACAGTTAAGACCCACTCTACCTACTGCTCCTCTCTGTGTTGTCCTCCCCTCTGGGATTCCAGGTGTCATCTGTGCTCTCTTAGCCCCTAACTATCAACACTTCCAGGTAAAGAAGGTGGGTAAAAAAATCCCTGTGCGGGGAAGCTCTCCACCACTTCAGAGAGTTCAGAAGGAGTCTTGGTTTCCAGCTAGCAGAAGCTACACTTCAATGTTACAAAATCCTGTATTTGATTGTCAGACACACAGATCACATGCACTAATTAAGACACCCTAAATTTTTAAAAGGAGAATTATTTACATTTAGAGAGCAAAGGCATGTGTCCGCGGCACCTCTGCCCTGGCACCAAGCCTCCTGAGTTTCTGAGCTTCTGAGAACCTCAAGGGAGCCTCTGGTCTCACAGTTACACAGAGATATTTGACTTGGGGTTTGATTAAACAGAGAGCAAAGAAAAGCCCATTCGGTAAAATCAAGTCTTCTTTTAAGCTTTCCAAGAAAGTATATTCACATCTCATGTAGGAAAGAATCCTTTTTTAAATGTCATTTTTTTTTATAAAAGAGATATGCACAATTAAGAACATAGGAATTCCCAAATCTCAATTCACTCAGCATTCCGTGTTTCCTCAGTTGTGCGTACTTTTAACTTAGCGGTCGTGGAGTTAAAGGCAGACTCTGCTAGCAGTTCAAGCACTGGGTTGGGCATACATCAATGATAACAGTCCAACTTTACAGATACTTTTTTTTCCTTAAAAAAATAGGAGGGCTTCCCTGGTGGCGCAGTGGTTGAGAGTCCGCCGCTGATGCAGGGGACGCGGGTTCGTGCCCCGAGAGGCCCGCGTACCGCAAAAAAAAAAAGGAAATCGAAACTTAGAGAGTGACACTGATATTCAGAGGCTACAGGGGACCTTTCTGTTGAATATTTCTCAAGCCATCCCTGGAGCCACGCTGCTACCTCTTCCCCAGACCCACAGAGGGAAACACCCTGTGCAGTTGAGGAGATGGCAGAGGGATGACCAATTGCCCGAGAGACTATTCCGATTTCTTGGTTGTATCCATTTTGTTTTACCACTGAAACCTACGTATTCCCCAAATCTACCCTCCTGTCCACACAATAATTCCAGTGCTCCGCAAAGCCCACATGGCCCAGTTCTAAAGATGTATTTCCACTTGAACTCGCCTAATATGTCAAAGTAAGTTTAAATATGCTGAACTGAAAAACAACGTGGGATTATGAAAGGAGTAAAATTCCTGTTTTCGAAAACCACATAAGACTTTTTCTACAGACTAAAATGTACATTTCATACCCTGAAGAGTCTCTGTCTCACCCAAGTAACAAAAGCAATCCATGCCTTGCCTTCTTCTACAAGCTTCTGGCGCCTTCTTTTCAACAGCCTCCATGGTGACAAATCTCTGTACTTTAGGTATGGACTTACAATATGAAGATTACAGAAAGTGATTCAGGGCTAAGTTGGGTGAATAAGGTGGGCAATGCCCACTTAAACTTGTCAAAAAGAAGATCCAGTTACAAAGAACCAAAGCCAGTTTTTACATCCTGTCTTCTCTTGGGCTGGACCGACTTCTGCGTCTCTTACGAGGACTGTGAAGGGGGTCCTGAGAAGCCCTGAGGACTGTGCAGAGGGTGGGGAGACGCAGCCTCTGTGGAATAAACACGTGGACACCCCAGTGAGCCCATCGGAGACGCCCTGCGTTAGGGGAAACGCGGGGAAAAATGAGCGTCCTTACATCGTGGCACGCTTCCCGGGCTGTAAAAGTTCAGCAGCTGTTGGGGGGTCGGAGGAAGCCTCTGTAGCAGGAAGCACACACCCCGCTTTCCAGCCGGCCCACTCTCTCCGCAGGACGCGCGAACCACGGGGCAGAGGCGGCTGCTGCTCCCAGCCTGTCTATCAGGGCGCTCAGTGTGAGTGGACGCAGGACTTGAGCCTCAGGGGACACTAGGGCCCTCTGGGACCGGCTGGTCCAGCCTCCAGCCTCCTCTCCTCCCCATTCCCCCCCCCCCGCCCCCGACATCAGCCTCCTTCTCTTCCTTAAACCCACTGGCTTCCCAACACCCTTTCTGCCTGGAGCAACTTGACCTGCTCACCCACCTTCTCCAGGTGAAGTGCTGCTTATCTTACCCCCCATGGAAGCTCACCTGACTGCACGCTAACCCCCAAGCTCAGGCAAAAAGCCCCCTATCGTACCCTCAGAGCACAGTGTACTTCTCCCTCACAACACTGGCCGGGGAAGGTTCATACTTATGCGTCTATAAACTATGTGTCTCCACCAGGCTGTGCGAGCCATGAGGGGCCACAGTGTACTGTGCACCCCTGCCCCACGTCCTCCCCACGCCCACTGCTCTCTCCGGTGTGGAGCCCGGTGCCTGGCCTGAGCAGACACTCAGTAAGCACTTACCGGTGGATCGCGGACGCTCAGTCATACCTACTGAAAGAATGAATCAACCATCCTACATAACCGGGCCCTGATATTATTCACAACTCAGCACCAGCTTGGTACCAAAAGTTGCCACAGGAACGCTAGACTGCGGAGGGTGCAGGGGACTGGGATTTGCAAGGAGCCATGCGGCCAAACATCCCAAGGCCTCTTTCAGCTGATACTGAGGCTGTGCTGTAAGAACATTCACTCTGCCCACAATAAAAAAATGGGACGTTGACTTCGTTTTCTTTAGTTTTATTCTTTTTGCAATGAATCAACTTTTCGTTACTATCAGAGAAGAGCTAAGAAAAGTGCTCTCTCAGTTTCCTGTTTTTTATTTGCTGAATCTCAAAATTTATAACAGTTTATGAAAGCGCAGTCCAAGGGAGCCCAGGACATTAACAGGCCCTGAGGAAAGTTCTCCGCTAGTGCAGAAGTCTCTCAGCGCCCAAGGATATTGTCCAATTTCTATCCCTTTCAACACATTTCTGTTTAAGGAGAGTATTTTGTTCCAATCTCCTCTGTGTTCCTCTGACTCTATAAAAAAATGGGAGACCCTGGGTCCAAGTCACTCTCTTAGAACACTTCGCTATGGAAACACAGGGGCTTGACGTCCGCGGTGTGCTAGAGCCATTCTACAGGCTTCAGAGAGCCGATCGCTAAACATCAGGCGTTCCGCAGAGCCAGGGTAGCTCAGAACTGGCCACGGTGGGAGAAACTGGCAAATACCATAAACCAGTGGTTATTGTTTTGATTTTTTTTCCCAGAGAGCCAGTCTACAAGCATACCACAGCTCGACCACTGTGTTCTTTCCTGATGGCTGTTACCAGCAAAACCAGACAGTATAAAAGAGGAAATGCACACTCATGCTGTTTGTACCCTCGAAGCAAGTTCTGCGTATTTCACGCTGGGGGCTCACTCTCAGATGGCCCTCTGGCTAGCGAGCCACTGCCCCGACTAGGTTGCACGCTTCTTGTAACCGTTATTAATGTGTAAAATACATCTTTCTTGAATGATCTGAACTTGTACAGTATAGAGTCTGAGTAATTGCTGCTCCATCCGTGTCACGTACAAAGCTTGCGTTGCCTAAGCCACCATGGGGTGAGTACAAACAGATCAATCCCCTTTCAACACACAGAGCAACCTTTCCTTCCCCAACGGTGGGTAGTTTTAGTCTCCGGAAAATAGGGAACAAAATAGAAATACAATAATCTAACAATTACGGTGCCCACAGTGCTTTCCCCTAAGAAAAATACATGACATATGGTGAGCATTCATTGACAGTCTATGAGAGCTAACTAGAGAACTCAAAAGAAACCATAAAGACATTTTTGATTAATCCTTTTCTTTTCAACCTAAGGATATCCATGACCAGGCACATAGGTCTCGTTTTCTGTTTGTAAATGACTGACACCTCATACCTTGTGTTTGGCTTCAGGTTCTCAATGGGCAGGTGAGTTACTGATGAAGCTTGGGTGGACCACTTGTTCCTGATGAAGTCTTCATAGGATGCACTGTAAACCAAGTAACCTACAAGTGGAAAGGAGGCAGAACCCAATGAGCATCAAGGAAACACATCACACCAGAGGCATAACCCAGGGGAGGATGATGGGAAGGAAACAGTGGCGTGGAGGCAGCTCTGTGTGAGAAGTCAAGAAGGGGAGTGTGTTGGGTCAGATGGGATAGAACGCTGGTACCCACTGGTGAAACCAGATGCAGATGACAAAATTAAAGACACTTCCTGATGACGAGCTGGTTCCCTACTTCTCTTCCGTGTCCTCATCTCCCACGTTCCCTGGCCTTCCTCATCTCCTTAGAACCGATAACATCTGTGAGCACGCAGCAGAAGAAAGGAGCAGTGACCTCCACACAAGTATTTAAGAAGCTCCTGGTAGAGATATATACAATCGTCCTTCAGGTGAAACGAAGAAGCCGTGATGGTGAATGCCGTGTGTGTGGCTAAAAGACCCCAGACTTACGGTGGGTGATCTCCTCACCTACTGCTATCGGCTCTCCTTTAGTTTCTAGTTGTTGAATATCTCTGCCTGCCCTTGACCTCGATGTCTAGTGACAACAGTCAGGCAGCTCTTTTCTCTGCCTTATCTGCTGTTAATGGGCCTCAGCAGGCGGGCCCTCAGCCCTGACACCTGCCCAGCCTTCAAGGCTGCCTCGTTAGGCCAAGGGAAGCTCATGTCACAGCTTCACACATTCTTTACTTACGTTGGAAGGAAATCGTTGTCAAGTACTTTCTACGCGCCAAACATCATGCCGAATCCTTTGGATTAAGTCTTACTTCGATGAATTCTCCTGGTCCTAGTACATAGGTTTCCCTGCCCTCATTCTGACACACGAGGAGACTGGGTCTTAGAGAGGGGGTAAAAAGCCAGTCCAAGTTCACATTCGTTAATTCATTCAACAAATATTTACTGTGTGCCTTCTACGTGTCAAACCCTGCACTAAGTGCTGGAGGTCAAACGGCGACTCGTTTTATCTGTAACTCCAGGAGCAGTAGGCCGGCAGACACACAGGATTACACAGCCGTGATGAGAACTAAGGAGCAGCCCACGTGCTGGGGGACGGGGGGTGGGCAGAGCTCCCCCAGGGCCCCCAAATGGGGCTGATGACTGAAGGACGGGAAGCAGCTAAGATGCATGGTAGGAGGTGGGGTGGATTCCAGGTAGAGGGAATTCCTGGGCAAAGATGCTGAAGAGGGAGGAGCCAGGAGAAGGCGGAGCCTCCGAGTGGCAGGGTGGGAGGAGGGGCGACAAGAAATGAAGCTGAGGAAGCACAAAATGGAGAAAATATGCAGGGCCCTTTGGTCACGAAGGCTTTTGCTTTTCATTCTAGAAGAAAGGGAACGCGTTGAAGGGGTGACACAATAAGACCGTCTTCAGCGCATCTCTCTGGTGCAAAACGGAGGACCGACACGGTGTGGGGCATGGATGGGATGGTCTAGCTAGACAGCTGTCACAATATCCAGGTGAGAGGCGGCGACAACTCAGGTTCCGTGGTGTTAATGGAGGGAAATGGATGCATGCAAGAGAAACCTGAAAGGTGAAGCCGACAGGATTTAGTGATGAACTGAATATGGAGGGGAAATAAAAGGAGATTTTAAGATGACTCCAAACCTTCAAGCTTGCAAAAAATGGGTGGAAAAGTGAGGGCTCCTCTGAGATAGAAAGCCCAGGTGAGCACGTCTGGGGCTCTGAAGGATCATGAGTTTCATTCTGGACACGCTGAGTCTGAGACGCTTTGGAGACATCCCGGTGACGATGTCAAGTAGACATAATTTTACTGTTTGAGGCTCAGAGGAGAGGCAGGCTGGGCCTTGAGCTACAAACCAATGACTCCCCTCCCAGATGAATTAAAACCGTGTGCGTGGGTAACATCCTGGAGCGAGAGAACGCAGAGTAAGAGGAAAAGAGAACTGAGGACCAAGCCCTCGGCAAGTCCGACCTTTAGTGTTTGGTCAAAGAGGGTGAGCCTGCGAGGGAGACTCGGGTTGAGAGAATTGGATCGCAGGTCAAGGAGGAAAAGATCAACAGCATCAAAAGCATCTAAGAGGCAAACGACTTCATTTAGCAACCTGTTCTCTCTGACTGCCTCCATTAAGACCTATTCTGGTGATGGAAAGAGTGGATTAGAGTCACACAGCTAATTGCCGAGCACACAGGGAGCAGAAGCAGAGGCACTGGGCTCTGAAGCCTTTCCACGCTGCTTTCTGGAGGAATTCGTTCTTCTCTTTTTTCAACAAATATTTCATGGCGACCTGGGAAGGGTTGCTGCTCTCTCCACAGGGTTCCCTCCTCCTCTGAGGACAGCCGCATCAAGCCACACATGCTGCATATAACAAAGGCACATCCGCACACATGTGCCCGAGGAGCCCCGTTGTGACGGGTCTGCCCGGCTAATCCGCCTTGAAATCAACTCCATCAGAACCCTGTGCTTCGTCCCACATGCTACGCGGGTTTCTCTGCTTATCCTTGGGTCTGAATTTTTATAATGTGCTATCTGAGCACGTGTAACTCCTGCTTTCTCTGTTCTTATCAAAACCTGTCCTGAAAAACTCAGAGGCCATCATGTGGGTGATTTCCTATGGAGTCACTCCTGATGGAGTAACTGCCTCATTCACTGGGACTGATCAGGGAAAGCAACGGCCTACTCACTCTGCAGGAGTTTCATATCGTTTGGATACCACCTGGTTACATGTTGACTCAACCGCCTGTGCAAGAGAGTACAGCTGGTGGAAACCAGCAGAGCGCTCAATATCTCATGGAGGACCCAATGCCCTGCAGTGGGCCCAGAAGTGTGATGTTCTGTTTGGGTCTAGGAGGTATCTGTGTATCCACTTTGCCTCGCTGTTCTACAGCGAAAAGAGCTGGTGGTTGTTTCATTTGCTGATGAAGAGCTCCCACGATATTCTCTTTTAGCCTCTGGGGTCTAAACAGCCCTGCAATATGCAGGGCTGTCGTGTGCTGAACTATTCCACAGTAAACAGCTTCGCAGTATCAGCACAACCTTCTATCGGGAGTGCCCGAATCCCTATAAATACTTCAGCCATGTTATCTATGCTCGTGGCATGAGTACTCGTGATTAGGGCACTGCGGTTTGGTTTAGGGTTAGGTGTAGGGTATGTGTTGATGAGATGACCTCAAAGTCTCCAGGAAGGCTTGGGATGTGAAGTTAACAAGAGCATGTGTTTCAGAAGCACGCCCTCTATGGGATGATACAGGAACTGCTTCGGAGTTAAGTCCGGTGACATTTACCGGGAGTTCTCTGAAGGCTCCTCACGCGGCAGCCCTTGAGGCATGTCTAAGGTGGCTGGCGCTCTCATCCTGTATCCATCCTTCTGTTTTTCAGAAGCCCCGTGGCTCAGGGCACAGTGGTATATTTATTCTAAGTAACATCTGTTATGCAAGAGATCAAAAGCTAAATAGCTTAAGCTAAGATTTTCCATTATTTTTTTTCTGTATGCTTACTTGCTTGCTTTTCAAAATTGCCATTCATAAAATCATATTCAGTTAATAAAAGGATTTTCTGGCTGCTTTGACTACAAGCTTTCCTCCTTCCGTTGATTTATTCGTTTTCTATTAGGAACATGCTGGACTTCACAGAAGCTGGCCTCTGCAGCCTCTGCAGCTCACAGGCTGGGGGCGACCGTCACTTACAGTTAGACCAAGACTCCGCCCCCTTGATCTGTACCCTCGCTCTCCCCTGGCCCTTCCGCCTTACCCGGCACAATAGCCAGGCACTCTTTCCTGTGTTCTTTATCCTGGTTTTTGGGCTGCTGTGCAAACTCCATTAGAAAAGTTGCTCTTTGGGTGTGCTTGGATATTTTCTTATCATTTTAAGAGATAATGTTGGGGACATAAAGCAAAAGCACTAAAAATTTTGAATTCGATGAACCACACTAGCATAATAGTGACAGATAATATGTCAAACTCTGACTTAACGGCACCATCCCCAGTCCCGAGTCACACACACACACATATGTTCCTTCCTCTTATATAACTAACTGACCCAAAAAGAATCATTTGCAAAAGAAGGGTCTATTCAAAAACACATTAATTCTTTACTGTAGGAACTTATCTCAACAAATTTATCCTCAACTATATCCTTGGCAGAATCAAATGAACTCATGAACATCTCACAGGCCAAGACCTAGGAGGAGGAAGATCCCTGGGCACTTTGCCATCACATCTGGGGCCCATCTAAGGAATTCAGGGACACGGAGACTGGTTTGGAAGCACCCAGCAGACATGGAAAGAAGGGAAGAGGCTGTCACGACCCCAGGGTTGACTGTGACTCCGGGTAGTGCACAGTAGGAGCTCTTTCATCACCCATGCTGTGGGATCTCATCTTAGTGTGGCTCTGTGGACTCCCTGGCTATTTGCAGGATTACAGAGTATAAGAGATGTAACGACATTTTGCATAGGAGGAAAGCAAGGTCCAGAGAGATGAGGTAGGTAGCTCAAAGTCATAAAAACCAATTTGGGACTAGGATTCAGGACTTGTGACTTTCATCTAGTGCTCTTCATACTACCCCACAAGGCTTCCCATACTGCCTCTATTTCATCCTTTTAAAAGAAGACATCTGCGTTCATCCATCCAATTCATCCAGTTCATGCATCTGTCCATCCATTTAACCTACCCTTCCATCCTTACATCCATCCATCATTCATTTATCCAATCCATCCATTCATGTACCCATCCATCCATCCATCCATTTTCCATCTATCCACTCATCCATCATCCATCCATCCCTTACTGTCTGTATTTCCCACCTACTGGTTGACAGGAACTCTGAGCATCTGCCTTGGACACACCTGTTATCATATCTCCCGGGGCGGATTTGTCCCAGTCCACAATGACAAATGAGTGGCAGCCTTCCACGGCGACCACAGTGATGTTGCGGGGGGCATGCTGAGGAGGCAGGTCACTCTTCTTCAGGTCGTTTGGAATGATTTCATCCAGGCTGTCCACTTGGAAGTGATCCAGAGCGTCAGTCAGAGAGCATGGGGCAGACGGGTCTTTATTTAGGTACGTCACGTAAGGAGCTGGAAGAGAACAAAGATACCCAGTCGGATTGCTGAAGGCTTTCTCTGGAGGCAGAAACATGATGTCTGCTCCAGGAGTAGACCCCCCGATTCAGCCTCTTCCTACTAAGCATCCAGGGTCATCAGCCCTGACGCCAAACTCGGACGCGCATCCCTAGCCCTCTTGTATGGATCTACATATTTATATCTTTCAACATCATGGTGTCAAAAGAGCTTATTGCCCCATCAACGTCCATGATTATGACCTCGGTGGTTTTGAAACATCTCTGAGCTACAATCTAGTACAACATACGCCTGCAGCATTCTGCCATTCCTACGCCCCAAAACTTAGAAGGGTGTGAATCAGCCCGACTTAGAGTTCTCTCAACCTCAGTTCATTCCCTAGGCTGTCTTGGGACCAGAAAAAACTATACGCTGATCAAGATACACAGCCTTAGCCTCAGTTCTGGGTGGCCTTCCCTGGGACTTCAGGGACTCACATAACTACCTGCAATGTCTGCACAGGCCAGGCCTGAATACCCTTCTAACAACATTACCACTCAGGACGATGATAGCTACCTCACATTTATGGATAGGCTCAAGCTTTCTCTATACACGTGATCTCAGTAGATACACGGGCCCCAGAATTAAGGCAGGACAAGAACTGATAACCCACACTCCAGCTGAGCCTACGGATGCTGACAGAGGCCCCCAGAGCAGCAGGCAAACAGAAGCTTTTCCCTCTAGTCCACAGCTCTTCTTATTACATATGCTCTAGAAGTTAGAAAATCCAAGGAATTGGATTTGAGCTTTATACATTCAAGACCCCCAAGTGCTCCCAAGTAACAATTTCTAGAACTTTCTAAACGTTCCATTGCATCTTTTCGTACAGGTTCTCATTCTCAGTGGCTGTGAGGACTGAAAGCAATTTTTAGATCCCCTATATTCCAATACTCTGTATAAAATTAGGCCTTTCGAGCTCGTTCATGATCTCATCAGGAAGTTTGGGGGAGCCATCTACTACGCTTTATAGAGTTATAGGCATATGAAAATAGCCAGACAATAGTAAGCCTTTCAGGCTTTTAAGAGTTCTTTGGAGCAGTTAATAATAGCACTGAAAGCATTTCTATTTCTGTCACGGAACTACAGAGAGAAAAGTCAGCACATTCGGTGGACTCAGCCAGGCTTCTGCGTGCCATGGCCCAGCATTACCATTTGTCTCAGGACTCCTCCTTCTAATTAAGATTCTTAAAATTCAAAAAAAGAAAAAAAGAAAGCACTTCAAACAGATACACACACACACACACACACACACACACACACACACACACACACACACACACACACAAAGATTCTTGTTCTTCAAGTACGTGTGGTTCAGACACTCAATACTACATCTTGGCTGGCAAGAGTTGTTCTCTGCTGATGGCAGAACATTTGTTTTGGAAACAGAAAAGTGTGATATTAGTTTAAGCTGTTGCCTGTCTCCACTCAGTAATAACTTATTGTTTTTCCACTTAGTAATATGTTAATCTGTCTTGTTAGCAAAGTTCATTAAGGGCATGGGAAAAGAAGACTCCCAAAGGGAATGAAACACAGTTTAGTGAAACAGAATATCCTCCTGAAATTGTTTTAATAATTGAGAAAGAAGAATAGAATCAATTTCTAGGTCACAAGTCCTTGAGGCTAACAAAAACTATAGGAAATAAACTGAAGGGCAAACGAACCTATTTACAAAACAGAAGTTGAGTCTCAGATGCAGAAAACAAAATTGTGGTTACTGGGGGGAAAGAAGAGGGAGGGATAAATTGGAAGATTGGGATTGACAAACACAGTACTATACAGAGAAAAGATAATAAGAACCTGTTGAATAGCACAGGGAGCTCTAGTCAATACTCTGTAATGACCTATATGGGAAAAGAATGTAAAAAAGAGTGGAAGAAAAAACTGAAGGAATGGGCTTCCCTGGTGACCACTAGTTAAGAATCCGCCTGCATATGCAGGGGACACGGGTTCGAGCCCTGGTCCGGGAAGATCCCACATGCCGCGGAGCAACTAAGCCCGTGCACCACAACTACTGAGCCTGCACGCTACAGCCCGTGAGCCACAACTACTGAGCCCGTGAGCCACAATACTGAAGCCCGCGCCTAGAGCCCATGCTCCGCAACAAGAGGAGCCACCGCAATGAGAAGCCCACGCACCACAACTAGAGAAAGCCCGCGCGCTGCCACGAAGACCCAACGCAGCCAACAATAAATAAATTAATTTAAAAAAAACTAAAGGAAAACAGCTTCAGCTCTTTGAAACTCTAAGTAGCCCAATTCAGTAAACCGCTCATCTTTTAGGAAGAAGTTAATGAAGTGCAGGCAAGGCCTAGTGGAAGTCTCATCTCAGAAAAGTTGGCTACAGTAAAAATACTCATACTCCCTGGACTGGTGATTATCGAAAGTGTTCCTTCCTCTTTGTCCACACAAGGCAGCCTCTCTGAACTCTGTTCTGTCGGATCCCAAATGTTCTCCTGCATTCATCCCCCCTCCCGACTTCTGCAGAAAGCAAGCTCACGTGCATCTAAACAGGAATGACTCGCTGAATCAGCCCAAATGGAAAATTCATCTGGGAAAATAAGCCACTGCTGCAAGTGCCTTGGCCAGTCCAAGGGATCAGCTGTGCTCTTCTTCAAGGAACGAAAGTTAAAACCCATGGCTCTCTGATTCAGGAAGTTCTATTTACCAACAAATCGCTTCTTTCCAGCCAGATCGAACTCTTCTTCAGGGTAGGAACTGATGGAGCCTTCCGGGGGGATGACAGCAGGAGTGGCAGCAGGGGTGGAGGGCTTGGTGGTGGCCGGCAGCCTTGAGGTCTCAGCTTCATAATCTGAAACGATGCGATGGTTTTGTAATTGGGCACTTCCAGAAAAGGGGCACCGTGTACCCTCAAAAGAGACCTTCTTAAGATTGATCTCTACACGGAAGCACGTGCGCGCACGCACCCCACCGCTCCGTGGAATAAATGCTATGCCTGAACAGACTTTGATGCTAACAAAACAGTATCTCCTCCCACTTCAGTCCTCTCGGAAAAGCAGCTCCTGGTGAAAGAAAGGAAGGAAGAAAAGAAACATGATGACCAGAAAAATGAGATTTTTAGAATCAAAGCTGGACAGAAACTTAGAATTCACCCCGTTTTGCAGGCTCCTGTTACTGGTCCAAGACCATTCTCTGCCTAAATAATTTTCCCTTTTAAAGCCATAAAAAATTCACATGAGAAAAGAAACTTGATTTTTTTAAAAATTTATCTTCTGTGTATGGGCTTTTCTCTGGGGAGGGGTGTAGGATTAATCCTATTCAGAGAACTAATCCGTTAACAAAAATGAAAACTCTGCTCCCTTTCAACAGCTCCAAACCATAAGAAAGGTGCTATTTTCAAAGATGCTAAGAAAGCTTCCTTTGCTTTCTCACATCTGTTTTTCTTTTAAGTCCATTGTTTTTTTTTTTTTTTTGAAAACTGGGGGATTATACCACTACATGGAACGATCGTGATGGCATCAAAGGTGACATTATTCCCACATTCGTGATTTAAGAGCCTTGGAACTACAGACAGCAGCAGGCAGGCAGAGCACAAAAGTGGGGACAGACATCCCGAGTGTCAAAGGCCAGCACTGGGGTGGGGACAAGATTTCCACGTGAATTCCTTCAATTTCGGAGGCAACTTACAAAACACACAGAACCATCGCAGGGTCGTAAGTACAATGACAGGATTAGTTACCATTGATGGAGTGAGTGTTCCAGGTGCCATGCAAGGCGTGTGTATTCTTTATCTTAGAAACTTACCTTGACATGAAAACATGCTATGATTAAAAAAAAAAAAGAATCAGCACATCTAGAGCACTGCATTTTTTTATGTAATTAGAAAAGGAGAGGAAGGAAAGAATGAGAATGGGAAGAGTCAAGGCTGGAGGCCCAGACCTGGTTAAACCAAGTCATTTTACTAACGGTGTGGATGGGGGACAGGAAGGCTCAGAATGAAGCAGCTCCAGGATCTCTAGAGGAGGGAGGGGCTGAGAGGGAGGGAAAGGGGGGCTCAGGGAACTGGTCTGGAAGCTGCATCTGTGTAGCAAGAACACTGTCTTCCTTTAGGTTAACCTGTATTGGGGGGTAGCTTGGAGGGGGACGGTATAACCACCCTTCCCTAAGCATTGCCACCCACCCCTGAGTTCCGAAGGAAACGGAAATTGAAGTCATCCACTTAGTCATTAAAATAAGATTCTCCCATCAGAAAAGTATGCAAATAATGTGTTTAAAAACATTAGTACCTTCATCATAGATCACGTACGCCTCTTCCGTGGGCACCGCCGTGTCGGTCTCCAATCCTGAGAACTCATCTAGTGAAGGAGGAGAGGGGAAGGGTCAGCAAACGCCCCAGGGTCTCTTCTCAGCATCACGCCGAGGACACAGTGATCCAGCCCCATGATGGTTCCAGGGGAGCAAGCGCCCCCTGCCAGGGGCTCCTCAGCTTCCTCAGAAGGAAGGGAGCTGGAACCCAGATTTTCTCTCCTTTGTACTCAGAAAAGGGCCCTGGGGCGCCCTCAAGGATCGAAACAAAGATGCCTCCCCAGCATCCCCGACCAGCTCAAGGGGCTGTTCCTGACCTTCCTCCCACCTCTGCGGCGCCCAGGCTCCCCCTGGCCCGGGATGTTGCAGGCCTGAGAACAGGCATTCTGGGAGAGCAGAGAGTGGCAGCTGGTACCCAGGATGGGGACAAAACCCCTTCTTCCGGGAGCTCCTTTGTTCATGGCACCCTCATTCTCTCCAACCCCTGGATCCTGCCACTCACATGTTCCAGAAGCAGGGTGACCTCCTGCCTCTCCTCTTTCCCAATCCGGCTTCACTGCCCCTCTAAGCTCCCACCCTCTCTCACCGACTCAGGAGGTAAATCTGTACTGATTAGACTTCTTAACTTGCATATGAAGTTTGGAAATAATATTCCAATGACTACAAACTCCTTTACAAACGGGTAGGGCTCTATTTACAAAACCATGAGATCTATTGTGACTACAAAATTATCCTCTAAATGCAATTAATAGACTTTTATATGTGATTTTTTGATGTCTTCCAGAAAGCCCTAATTATAAGAACCATGGTTAAAATGACTATTATTAATGACTGAACTGATATCACGAGCATGGATGACAACTTGGTTAAGAAAGGTGAGTGAAAGCAAAAACCACATTTTTTGTGTCCACCATCTGGGTCCTTTCAGCAGAAGCTTTTTTGAGAAGGTGGGAGGAGATCAATATATTACTTCTCGACCTGTGGGAGGAAAACGCAGCTGCAAAAAGGAGACCGTTTCTTTGTAGCCGGTAAGATCTTGAGGCACCTTAAAAATTCAGAGGAATTCCTTTCTTCCTTTTGACCTGAAGCCACAGCAATTATACGGAACTCTCAATTCAAGGCACACTTAAAAGGCAGAGGGGGTGTGAGGGGACAGCAAGCAGGAACTAGGATTTATCACTTGCCTTCTGGGCATCAGGCACTGTCACATATATATATTGTTCGAGTTAATCCTCACATAAGATAAATGGGGTTCATTATACCCACTTCTCAGCCAAAGACACAAAGGATTTATACCATGCCTGGAGTCACACAGCTGGTAAAGGATAAAGCGCTGAAACAGACTTGGACTTGAAGGCCTCGGCTCCAAAGACTATGTTCTTCATACTTCATCACTGCCGCCCCTGTTTAAAAGTTGGACTAACCGATCTTTTGCTTGTAAACCTTAAGGCACTTTATTAGAATCGTCATTCCGCAGCATAATGAAAGGGGAATTGAACTAGAAAGTATACCGACGCCCTTCACTCAAAATATCACAGGCACCAAGTTTGAATGGTTTTCTTGCTAGGAAATCACTGATCATTCCTGAGAGATACACCAGTGTAATCATTCTACTAGCCTTGTCTGAGCCTACTTTGAATAACTTCAGGAGTGCGATGCTGCCGAAACAAACTCCACCGGCCGAGGACAGTGGCAACCTTGCCTCGCCTGTCTGGCCCCTCTGCGATGAAAAGCCCCGCATACACCTGAGGCCCGTGACACGCCCCTCACCTGCCTCACCATGGAGGTGGTGACGCTGGGGATGTTCTGACAGGTCCAATGAAAGTCAACAAAGAGAAGTTGTAAATGATCTGCCTTTCAGGATGGGCATTTCGAGACAAACGATTAGACACGATGTTTTTTTAGGTCATTCCAATGTCAATATGTCTGGATCCAAGAGGAATGACTTCCGGGCTGGTTTCAATTAGACAGTTTTCAGGTTGACACCACCTAACGTTTGGAGTTACCTGGCTCTTGTGTCCCAGAAACCATCTTCCTCCCTGTGTCCATTTAACTTTCAAGAATGTAGTCTTGTTTCACCTCATTATCAGCTCAGGTTCATTTCCTTTCATTATTATTCTTGCTCAGGTCAAAATGAATAAACTGTACAATGTTTGCATCCCGGAGTGAACGAGAAAAGGGGAAACTATAGGGTTTCTTTCATGGATTCCTGATACTAAATACAATTCCTTGAGGAGCTGAAACGCTCTGGTCCAGCACCAGGCCACAGACACGATGCCTTTCACCTGCGAACTTGGATCACTTCTTGAGATGAGTGACAGTTCAGTCTCTGGCAAAAGTAAACATCCTACTGAGTGATTTAGTGCTCCTTTTTTTGTTTTAAGACCAAATAAAGTCAGGCATAATTTTTCTAAAAGAGCACCATCTTGATTCCAAGTAAAAGAAACTTGCAGATGTAATGAAATAGTTTTACAATTTTGGGGGAAAAGCTGACCCTCAGAATTTGCCCCACCTGAATGCCATTTTGAAGCATTTGGAGCTACATAAAACTGGATGTTTTATAAGCCAACCCAGAATCAATGTCAAAAGCTTCCACCTCTTCATATAAAAGTAGCTACCAGCCACCAACCATGTGGTACTCAAGGTTATTTTCTTGAGTAGTTTATCCAAACAGTCATGAAAAAAAATGAGCGTAAAATGTTCGGGTCTTAGCTCCAGAGATATATTTTTTAAACTATAAAAAAGATTCTCATTAGAAGTTTAGAGAGAAGGTAAATTCCAGCCGTTTGAAACCCAAGGATATTTGCAAATTATTTGGTTGAATTTGAAGTGAATTTTCAAGTGAATTTTCAATTCCAGCTCAAGTGAAATTTTCAATTTCCAGCTCAAGTGAATTTTCAATTTCCAGCTCAAGTGAATTTTCAATTATTCTGTTTGTATTTTCTGTCTCGAGAGTGAGCTGTGGCAGGAGGGAACTGTTTTCCACGATGACTGATGGTCTTCTAAAACATGCCCCCAAGGTCACGTTACAAATTGTTGAAGACGTTCAGCTGGCTCGTAACATTTCCAGACACACACGATACCATCAGATCTGCTGTCGAAACGGAACCTGAAAAACAAGGATCGCTGGTAAAAGACTTCTCAGTAGAAAACAGAGAATGCCTATGGCTTGGGGTATGATGTAGATATCCAAAGCTGCATAATTAGGTACCACGAGGAATCTGAGATGAAGCAGAGGACGCTATCTCTACTGCAAGGAGTTTATTATTTAATAGAGAAGTCATAGCAAGCAAAAAAGTGTGTGTGTGTGTGTGTGTGTGTGTGTAAGAGAGAGAAAGAACACCAATACGCTGGAAACAAGCATATAATATGCATCTATGCTTACAGGAATATGCAAACAATATGGCCTCTATAACAAATGCTTAAATTACTGGAATGATTTAATGACACAAGGTTATTCCCAAAACACTATTTTAAAGCAGTGTTTTCAAGGGAAAGAGGGGCATGATTTAACCAGGGGAGCCGAGACTAAGAGACGTGAAAAGATGATTTTAAAATTGGAGGGCTAGAAACAAAATGTTAGGACTTTGCCAATGGAAGATAATGACAAATGGTCGGCTATATGGGGGTCGAAGAGGGGACTCTTGGAAGGGGAGGTATTCTCTCAGGGATCACAACACAGGTTCTAAATCATCATCCCTACAACAGCAATTTCAGGTCACTAGGTTGCAAAGTGCCATGGCCACAATTTGCCTGGTAAATAAACATTGGTTGTAAGCACATGGAGCCCCAGCACTTGTGGGTGTACATTATAAACCGAACTACAGTCGTCCCTAGATGTACACTGGGACTTGGTCCAGGAGCCCCTGTGAACGCTCAAGTCCTTTTTATAAAATAGAGTAGTACAAGGAATCCAAGTTTGGTTGAATCCGTGGATGTGAAACCCGCGGTACAGAGGGCCCACTGTACACCGAATACAACAAAAAAAGTACTGGAGAGAAAACACGAACACGAGAGCAGAGCAAGAGGCAGGGAGACACGGTACAGGTGGTACTGGGAGTGAAGTGTGAGGGGGAGCGTTGGGACTGTCGCTCCGCTGACATCAGCATCTGTCCTGAGTCTCACTGTCCCATTTACAGGATGTGTTTCTGCAGGTTGAGGCCACTGGAACGTGTTCAACTAAGAAATGGCAAACTCTACTGTACTTTAGAGATAATACAGAGGGTTTTCGTGAACAATTTTGACTGTGATTTTCTAATTACGAGCCGTCTTTAGAAGCCAATTCCCCCTTAAGATGCTCCCTTCCTCTCTACCTCTCTCCAGGATTAGCCCTGACAGTTGCGTTCCAGTGGTGGAGGAAGCGGGGACCGTGCTTTCTATTTCTGAGGCAAGCGCAGGGCTTGGCTGGGTCACGTTCAAGGAATGTGTGTCGAGCTGCACATCTGGGTAGGAGGCACACGGAGGCTGGTGTAAGGAAGCCCAGTAAGGAGGAATCATTTGAGTGTTGGGCCAATAGGGTCAGCCTAGCAATGGAGGTATGAAGTCTAAGAAATGTGACGGAGGAAGAAGCGGTGGGAACTGATGAGACCTGACAACAGAGATGAGAGAACCAAAGGAGACACGAGACACCAAAGCCTCAGGCCTGCAGAAACGGATCTTTATCCCATCTTGCTCTGCCGTAAACAACTTGGTTTCCTGAGGAGAGGGAGCTGTTTCTATCTACTGTAATTTCAGGTAGATGGTGCATTAGATTGTGAGGTTTCAGAGGCACAGCTACATCACCGACTTTTCTGTGTTTCCCACAGAACCCAACCCATGTGGAGTAGATGATTAATGATCATTTGCTGACATTATTTTCCAAAATTATGAATGAAGCCAGAAAAACAAAAACAAGAGCTACTCCATCCTCTTCAAATTACCACACGGGCTTTCTCATAATGAAATCACTGTACAATGATAAAGAAACATTTATCAAATGAATTCCCTAAATCAGGGTTTGTCTAGACACAAGACTTAATCATGCTCACTTTCAATTTCAGAACCTATACACACAAAGTATAAAAAATAGCTATGTCAACATCATTAGTTATTAGGGAACTACGAATCTAAACCACAATGAGGTACCACTTCACACCCGCTGTGAATGAAAAAGACAGATAATAACAGGTGTTGGTGAAGATGGAGAGAAACTGGACACCTCATACGTTACTGGTGGGAATAAAAATGGTGCAGCTGCGATGGAAAACAGTTTGGTCGTTCCTCAAAAAGCTAAACAGAGAGTTCCCATTCGACACAGCAACTCTACACAAGAGAATTAAAACCAGGAATTCAAAAAAAAAAACAAACCTGTACATGAATGTTCATAGCGGCACTAGTCATAATAGACAAAAGGTGTTAACAACGCAAATGTCCATCAACCGATAAATGGACAAAATGTGGTCTCTCCACACAATGGAATATTAATCAGCAATAAAAGGAATGACGTACAGACATATTCTACAATGTGGAGGAAACTTGAAAACAAATTATGCTAATTGAAAGAAGCCAGACACAAAAGGACACATTTCACATGATTCCATTTACATGAAATGTCCAGAACAGGCAACTATAGAGGCAGAAAGTAGATGAGTGGTTTCCCGGAGTTGGGAGGAGCAGAGAATGGGGAGTGACTACTAATGAGTCTAGGGTTTGTGTTGGAGGGTGATGAAGATGTTCTGGAATTTGATAGTGCTGCTTGTTGCACAGCTCTATGAATCTGCTAAAAACTGTACACTTTAAAAGGGAGAACTTGATGGTATGTGATTTCTGTCTCAAGAAAGCTATTATTCAAGATGTTTTTTAATAAAAACAACTATGATTGGAAATGATACTAGGAAGAAAATGTTTAATAAAGTTGTTAGTGGAGCAGCAGAAATAAACAAGGAAGGTAAGCCATACAGAAGTATTTTTAAAATCATAAATTATAGTACATTATGATATTGTTTGAGGATGATAGGTTGCTCTCCCCAAATTTAATTGCTTTTCCAAGACATTGTACTTATTTTCGAAATGCTGTCTAGAGGTAAATTGTTACTTTTTTTTTTTTTTACTACCATTGCATTTCTTTTTTATTTATTTTTTTATTTTTATTGGAGTCTAGTTGCTTTTAGAGATAAATTATTATTAACACTTGGACACTAATTTGGCTTGGGCTAGGCTATCAGACGAATGGACAGGAGTGAAGTAAAAAATACATATCTCTAGCATGATCTGCAAAGGAAAGAAGAAACAAAAATACCAAGAAAAATATTGACCTTCTAAAAAGCCCCGAAATACAACGGAAATGCAAAGAACATGCAATAAAGCCTACATCAGAGGAGACAAAAGAAAATGTAAAATATTAATAATAACAGCAGTAGTAATTAGAACCAAATCCAAAATAGTCACTCTTCTGTTTACAACCAATTATTAAACAAATATCTGTTCTAATTATACTTCAATTAAAAAAATGAAACACATCAACGTACGCAGAAGTAAGGAAGATACATAATATTTTCATACCGGAAACCCAAAGGTAAATTCCAATTTGTACTCACTGGGTTAGCTGGTAGTGTGAGAATTTTCTTCCCAATCATCCTCTTCTTCAGTGTGTTTCTTGTTCTTTGGTGTGAATTTTTCAGATATGTCAAATGTTCCTGTTTCTTCAGAACTTGTCCATGGAAAGACTAACTTCAAACAGAATTCCCAGTTTGGAGACAGCATTCATGTTCAAACTGATTGGGTTTATCAGGTCAATGATGCTATGTAAGAATTCGGGGCATGAGTGTGATTTCCTGAAATGAAGGGTCTTCACTCTGCGTTAGCTTAAAAAGACAGAAGCTTTACAGCCTGCATTGCAATTCATTTCAACCCGAGGGAAGGGGGTGAATTTGCCTTCTCCAGCCTGAGGCAAATACAGGATGACACAGCAGGGGCGCAGGACAGCCCTGGCTGGGTGTCCCAGAGCAGGGAAAGGGCTCAGTCTTAGCCAGTGGACGGCCCCTGCTGCCACGCGAGGATAAGCGTTTTCCAAAGGGACTGCTGATCAAACATGCTTGGGAAATGCTACTTTACTTGAAAATTCACAATGAGACTATTCAACAGTTAGAGTCCAACAGTAAGAAATTCCTTTAACCTTGTTTACATCACACAGGTAATCACAGAACCTATTTTTAAAAATTACTATATAATAATTATTATATTTTAATTATTATTATAACAAGTACTAATCTACTAATATCCAGTGGGACACACTTTGGGAAGCACACTGGTCCAAACTAACAACGCCCCATGTTTCAGCCAGATTTTTGACTTGGGTGGTGACAAAGGTTGCCAGATAAAACAGAGGATGCCCACCTAGATTTGAATTGTAGAGAAGCTTTCATATAAGCACGTCCCACGCAATATTTTTGTTTGCTGAGTCTGGCCATCCTAGTTGTGACACAGCGCGGTCAGTAAACCCCGTGAGCTATAAGTGCCTGCAGCTGCCTCTCCACTGTGCAACCCCACTCACCGCCCCGCTGTCTCTGCGGCCCTAGTCGGCAACGCAGCGCGCCATCGCATGAGTTACCGGCACAACGAAGACGGTTACCTTCCTCGGGGTGGCACTCCGGGATCCCATCTGAGCCCACGACGAGGTTGCCATCCTCGTCATGTCGCTCCAGGGTCCCGGGGCGACAGGTGGGGATGCGAGCGGCGGGCTCGGGGGCGGTGGTAGTGGTGGTTGACCGCGTAGTGGTTCGGGTGGTCGCTGGGCGCGTGGTGCTGGTCGTGGTGGGCTGAGGGGGCGTGGTGGTCGGGGGTCGCGTGCTGGCGGTGGAGGAACTGGTGGTTGTCTTGACGACCCCCAAGCCCACCAGGGGCTTCCCTCCGAGGCTCAAAATGGGCTTATCCTGGGGACTGGCCAAGGGTTTGCCATATCGCCCCTGCCCGAAGAGGGGGAGGCCATCCGGGCTCACCACGGGGGTCCCTCCCAGATCTGAAACAAAAATCAAACAAAATCTGTGCAACAAGGTGAAAGGACACAGGGAAAGCAAAAAGCAGGTGGAAAATGTCTTCTCAGAGGCTTCTATTTTCATCAGTAAAAGGCAAAGAAATAATTAAAGGGACATCAGGTGAGGGAGCAGTATCTGCTGCTATCCAGAAATTTCTAGGCTATTTATATTATCCATTACTCTGTACTACCTTATATAAATATATAAATATTTCATTGTTATGCCCCATTACCTGCAATAACTCGAAGCCTCCAGTAAGGAAAGTAATTCTTTCCCCCTCTTCATTCCTACCCCTAAAGAGTTCAGTGTTACTGTGGACAGTAAGGTAGCAAATTTATTCTGTAAAGGGCCAGAGAGTAAGTATTTTAAGCTTTATGACACCACTACTCAACTCTGCCACTACAGGGCAAGAAAGCCACGGACAGTACACCAACAAATGCATGTTTCCATGCTCCACTGAAACTTTGTGTGTGGATAGTGAAATGTGAATTTTATACTATTCACATGTCACAAATGTTATCATTCCAGGATTTTTTGGCAGTCATTTAAAAATGTAAAAACGATTCTGAGCTCCCAGGCTGTATAACAGGCAGCAGACAGGGTTTGGCTTCAGAAGCTGCTTTGCTGACTCCTGCTCTCGGCTGCCCAATCCCAAGGATGAAGTCAAGAGCCACCTTTTCTAGAGGGTGGAGAGTCTGTAAGAAGACAGTTGGATCAGGGACTGAGTGCCCCCTTCTGAGGCACTTCCTTTCCACATGGCTCAAGGGCCCCCATTAAAAATGAGTAGGGGGCTTCCCTGGTGGCGCAGTGGTTGGGAGTCCGCCTGCCGATGCAGGGGACACGGGTTCGTGCCCCGGTCCGGGAAGATCCCACATGCCGCGGAGCAGCTGGGCCCGTGAGCCGTGGTCGCTGAGCCTGCGCGTCCGGAGCCTGTGCTCCGCCACGGGAGAGGCCACGGCAGTGAGAGGCCCGCGTACCGCAAAAAATAAAAAAAATTTTAAAAAAATGAGTAGGAGGAGAAAGAGAGAAGTTGTCCCTCTACAGCTAAGTCAGGACACTTTTGCTCCTTAAAAAACACTCTCACTTACCCACAATGGTTCGACCATCTCCTCCTAGTTTAACTCGAAGGGGATTTCCTTGTGAATCCTGGAGGTGCCTTCCTTCTCCGTTCAATACTAACCCACGATCAAGATCCACGACCTAAATCCATGACACAGATTAAAAGATATATTGAACGTTTCAAAATGTTCACCTTAATCCAACTGCATGAACATATGTGAATAGGAAACATTATTTTTGTCAGCATCATTCATAAGGTTTAATAAGAATAAAGTACGAAACAGTCACATTTCATATTATAATTGCTTATCTATATAATATGTAAATTGTTTTAAGTTTCTCAAATATTCAAAAGATGTTCAAAATACTTTTACCATTTAATATGTTGTAGTATGTAAAAAGTAGGAAACAACCTAAGTGTTCATCAACAGAGGAAAGAGATTAAATAAATTATGGCCCATCCATCCAGTGAAATACTATGCAGCCCATGAAAAGGATTTGGAAATTCTATATTTATTGACATATCCTGATGCAGACTTAGATTACAGGACCGATTATGTTGCAAAACTAAAATATATTCATTTGTGTATATAAACTTAAAAGTGCAGAGAGAAAATTCTGGACAGATTATATCCCAAACTGTTAACAGGGGTTATTTCTAAGAAGTGGTTTGGGATGTGTATTATCTTTTTCATATATTTCTGAATTGTTTTAACTTCTTGCCATGAACATGACATGTTTCTATTTAGCTGTGAGTGTTAAAAATCAAAGTTGCTATAACAAAACCAATTTAATTTGTAATTAAATTGCCTAATACAGTATGCATGCAAAATGTTCATATTCTAAGGAATTATAAAACTTGAACAAAAGGTATTATTACCTCTGTTAAGAAACAACTCATGCTCTACACTGTTGGTTCTCCAAGTGTGGTCCTGGACCAGCTGCCCCAGCCTCACCTGGGAACTTGTCGGATATGAGAATTACCTGGCCCTACCCAGACCGCACTGACAAGCCCCCCAGGGATTCCAATGCTCACCAATGTTTGAAAACCATGACTCTGCACAATCAGGCCATTGGAGGAGCCCCTGCAAGCAGGCCACTTTGTTGGGTGCTGTCTCAGTAATTAAAATAAAACTTATTTATATAAACCCTCCTTTTGAAATCTACTCCACACCGTTTCAATTCAAAATTGTTTACAATGACGCTTCGCTTTAATATGCATCCTTCCTTCCATAAATTTCTGTTCCTTTGAGAAATGATAAAATGGATCTTTAGGTCACCTGTGACTGAAAATTCTTTGAAGTTCTTCAGTACGTTTTCCTAAACCTTATTGTTTTAAATGGGAAGTTTTGACTGGGAATTCTACTATAAATAATTTTTTGACTCTCTGAAAAAATATTTTAAAACTCTGAACACTGTCAGGTGTTCTGCCTGTCACCCCCAACCCACCAAAAACTCCTAAACATTTATCTTAACCCCACGAAGTTAAAGTCATTTAGCTTAAACGTACATAAAGCGCTAATACTTGTTCTTTATTTTGGTCAAATTGTTGGAAGATTCAAAAGGTGATCTGATTAAAAACTGCCTATTTGATTCCGGGAGTTTTGGTTTGTTCAATTGTTTTTACCCTGCTTCCTTTTACAAAGGATTTGAGACAATTTACAGAAAATATGTATACTCTTTAATCGAACAATAACAAGAAATAAAATAAAGCTCTCAGGCAGGAGTGGGAAAACAGAAGTTCATCTGAGAGGCTGGGCCTCAGGTTTTCTGTAACTGTTTGGCCCAAACATTTGTGTGACCTTCCTAACCAATCAAAGCAAATGGGAACAAAGGCCCATGTCTGACCTAATTAGTTATGAGAAGAAAGCAAACTCGTTACTCAGGAGAATCAGGGATTTTTCTGA
The DNA here is from genome assembly GCF_003676395.1 of Aethalodelphis obliquidens. Lineage (NCBI taxonomy): Eukaryota > Metazoa > Chordata > Mammalia > Artiodactyla > Delphinidae > Aethalodelphis > Aethalodelphis obliquidens. The sequence continues at coordinate 8,184,394 of NW_020837947.1, forward strand.
GCACTGGAAGAAACAATATAGTATAAGTATATCGACACACAAGTGGTTAAAACTAGAGAAGAAAAAAAAGACCGCTTCGTTTTTTATTATACAATGCCCACCATTTTTCTCTTTCCAACAGCATGAAAATAACCGGTATGTGTAAAGAAGTTTACCCTACCCACTTTGTTCCTTGAGGACCATTGATAATTCTTTGTCCACTTGGTTTTCCATTACTACCAGGAAGTACTCTCCCTTCTGCATTTGGTCTTCCATTATAACCTACACAGTACAAAAAAAACAAAAAACAAAAAACAAAAAACAAAAAACCAAAAAAACAACAAAAAACAAACCAAAACAGAAACAAAAAAAAATCCAACAACAGAACCTGGTAAATTCAACATTCCTGGAAAGTTGGCTTCATACCAAACTATATCTAGTAACACATCTTTTCAAACAGGAACACTAAACAGAATTTTAAACCAATAGCTCAAATATATTAGATAATGATAGTCTTAAATTGTGACTTGTACATGACACATATGAATGCCTATGAAAAGTATGGTAAAGTCACAGTTTTCTGACATTACTGGGGGAATAAGTGTGTTCAGCATAAGTAAATTTTCCAGATAAGGCTTAAGACCTTAAAGCTAGTAGCTGTAGCTTTATTTTAGCCAGTTGGAAGGTAGAGGGAAGGAGAGTCGGAACGATGGGGAAAATTCTCTCTAAAGTGTACGAGATGCTGTCCTGCTCTCCTCCACAGATTATACTCAACACGCTCACTGTTTCTAGCTGCTTGGGTCCCGATCATCAATTGCAGAGCATAAACCCAGAGCTGACTCAAAGCTCGACTTCAGTGGGGCTGCTTGGGTAGTATTTGTTCAGAGAGGAAGTGGCAGGCCCAGTTGGCTGGCCTTAGTTGCTGTCTGTCTGCTCCTGGCACCTGCCCTCTCTCTTCACCTCACACCCTTTCTGATCAGCTGCAGTTTGGTTGAGGCCTCCACCGGGAGCATTCTGCTTCAGCCTGGCCCACCAGATAAAGTGCTTGGGCTTCCTGACAGCTATTGGCAGGTCAGAGACATTTCTCTCGCTCAAATAGTTAATGAAAAATTAAAATTTATTGAGTTTTTTCTATGTACAAGGGAATGTGGGTTTTACCTCTACTGTCAGGGTCTTAGGTTTGTGTAAAAGAGTCCGTTTTAATGGAAAACGGACTCCACGTGGGGTACTGTTCTATGTCTTTAAGCTGGGCTAAATTAACAACATATTGCACAGATTAACAAATATTAATACATTCATTCGAAAGTGTTCTAGTAAGCCCTGATTCCATGCAAGGAGAGGGTAAGGCACCAGTTAACTGAATGCAGATTTCGGGTAAATACCTTAGATCCTGCCCTGGGGTCCATGTAGACTCCAGTTCACAGCTGCCTACATTCTGTCCTCAACCTAAGTCACACATCGGCCTGCTACTCCGCTGTGTGACATTCATCTTCAACATGCCTTTTCTGGAGGCTTGAAGCAACATTCACTGATTGCAATGTCTGAGCAATCCTCACCCAAGACATTTGAGTTTGTCCCGGGGTATTTTCAGCTGAGGGTTTTATATGCAGAACAACAAGCACACGATCCAGCCCACACAGGGAGGTACTCCTTCCTGTGGACTCCTTAATATGCCCTGGCACAGGGACAGGTAAAAATAACGTAAAACACAGGAACCTGAGTTTGGCATCATGGCTACGACATATTTTCAGATTTAGAGCATATGTTAAGGAACTCAAAGAAGCAGTATGGGATAGCGGAATGGCCGAGAGCTGTGGAGTTAGTGTTTGGGAATGGAATTGCAGCTCAGCCACTTCACAGCTGTCTGGCTTCCAGCAAACCACTCAGACCCCTAAGCACTGGTTTCCTCATCTGAAGACCAGGAGAAGCAATGCAAACCCAGGCGATGGTTATGAGTATGCGCTCATGTTACATCTGCGAAGCTCCTAACACAATGCTTGGACAGAGCAGATGCTCGATAAAATAAAAGGCTCTCAGGAATTTCTACGAACACTGCTGAGAACCGTAAAGAAAACGTTAAGTTAAAAACAAATTACCTTGTCTGGAAGGGGGTCTCACAGGCGGACGTGAGAAAGGGTTCCGGAATCTTGAGTTCATCATGCGCTGGCGCAAGGAGAGCATAGGGGTGGTGGACGAGTAGATGGCAGGGGCGCGCGTGGTGAACCGCGGCGGGGAGGGGGGGGCCTCCGTGGGACTTGGGGTGGCAGGGCTGCGAGGGGCGTGTCTGGGCGGGAGGTGCGTGGCTCTCGGGGAGCTGCCCGGAGGTGGAGGAAGAGGACGCTTCACTGGGGTGGCGTTCTTGTCCTGCGGGGAGCTCACTCTGGGAGGCGCAAGCACGATAGCAGGCTCTGTCTCCCCCTTAGCGATGTTCCCATCCACGTGCTTGCCGCCCCTGGGGATGAAGGAGGAGGGCCACTTTGAAACAGAGGAAGACAGTGGGTCCTTGTCCTTTCCTCCGTTAAAAAACATCATGTCTTCATCTTCCTCCTCGGCCGAGACCGACTGCTGCGATTTTGACGGCAGGGGATCCCTTTTGGATGGCGTGGCCTGGGACGCACCGTCCTTCTTCCCCACCGCCTGGGGCCCTGCTCTGCCGGGGACCCTGGGGCGGGCTTGGGGGTGGAGGCTGCCGGGCCTGCCTAAGGGTCTGCGTAGGTGACTGTCGCCGGCGCTTCTTGCCTGAGCCTCCACCTGGCGGTGCTTGGGAAGGGACGGGGCGGCGACCTTGGCAGCCGCCGAGTATGCGGGCGCCCGGATGCCCCTGGTCTCCGCTTCTGCGCTGTCGTCGGAATCCTCGCTCTGATTCTGGGGAGACGCGGGAAGCCCCCCCTGGGAGCTCGCCGTGAGGGAGGACTGCCTGCCTCTGGACGAGTAAGGGTCTGAGAAGGAGGCGCTTTCCTGCGACGTGGGGTGGGGACGCCCGGCCTGGGGATTGGAAGGCGGACGCCCTTCTTCCTTGCTCTGCGGGCCGCGGGGCTGCTGCTGGGACGCGGAGACGGCCGAGGAAGCCTGCTTTTCCGGAGCGGCGGACCCGGCACCCATCCTTCGGGGCACGCGGGTCCCGCGGTGGTGCTGCGAGCGAGGCGCAGGAGACAGCTGCGTCTGGGAAGAGCCGCCCTCCACGCCCGCGTCGGTGCTCTGTTGAACATCCTGCGCCTTAGAGGGCGGAGATTTGGCCTGAGGATGCGCCCCTGCCCAGGTCCCCGCGGATTTGGGGTTCTCTTCGAGGGGCTCCTTCCGCTGCGGGCTCGCCGCTCTCTGAGGGCCTCTTCTCAGGTGGTCCGCGCCCCGGGAGACAGGCTGCCCGGAGGAGGAAGACGCGTGGTCATTCGCCACGGTGGCCGGGAGCGGCTGTTCGTCCCCTGCCTCTTCTTCGCTGTCTTCATGGCCGCCCAAGCCTCGCCTGTGGTCAGAAGCTGGGTGAGAATTCACCCTCGAGTGAACCCGGGGGTCCACGGTGGACGGCGGGGAGCTGGAGGGCCGTAACCGGGGTCCTCGGCCGCCGCCAAACCTGTGTGGATATCTGCCGGGGGCAGCGAAGGGCCTGTTCCTGAGCGCACTGAAATGTCCAGAGACAGGCGCCCGGGACCGAAATGTCGGGGCCGTGGCTTCAGCCTGCTTCCCTTTCTCTTCAGCATCATTGTCACCGCCGCCGTCCGAGTCATCTGCGCCTTCAGAGGCCTGTGTCCTTGAGGAGAGACGAGAGGAGGCCGAGGAGGGCTGGGTAGCCCGTAACGGCGCGGTGGACTTGGCGGCTGGGGCCTCGTGACCATCCTTCCAGCCCCTGGAGAGCGGGGGCCCGGGCTGTGGTTGGGTGGGCAGCAGCCGAGATGGCCCCCCGTGGGATGGAGACAGTCTCGCGGGTGGGGCTGAAGCCCTGGAATTTTCCTCCCCATCCTCAGAGTGGGGCGCCCTCCGAGAGGGCAAGGCTGGTTTTGTGCCGTGGTTCGCGGAGCCTCCGTCGCGCAGGGCGCCCCAGGCTGGGTGCCGGCCGGGCGCCAGGGCGGGCCGGGCGTGCCCTGCGCTCCGGGGAGGCGGCTGCGGTGAGCCTGCGGCTGGCCCTTCCTCCTCTTGGTCCACGGAGTCATTGTCATCAGAGCTGGAAGGGCGGTGAGCGGGGCCCTCGGGGGGTGTGGCTGGGACCGAAGAGGCAGAGGGGGGCGCCCCTGGGCGAGGGTGAGAGGCGGGCGACGAGCCACGCTTGTCCGCGCCGTCCTTCCGGGGCAGCCCCGGCGTTCGGGCTCTCCCCGGAGCCCGCCCCGCAGGGAGGACCGGGTGGACAGGTCTACTTGGTGGTCTCTGCTGGGGCTTCTGGCCTTGGGTCTCCGAGGGCGAGGTTGGCGGGTGCCCTCGGGAATCCAGCACTTCCTCCTCGGTGATTTCTGTCGACTGAGGATCCACCCCTTCACTCTTCCGAGGGGGAAGCTGGGGTTTCCTGGGCAGCCCACCGTTAGCCAATATTTTGTTCTTCAAGTCAAGAAGCAGGTTCTTGACGTTTCTCCCTTGGGGAGAAACAGGCAAACGAGTGTGTTTTGAGGAAGCTGGAGCTTTGGGCGAAGATGAGGACGGCTCGGGCTTTTCAGGCTCGTGAGGATCTTCCGTGTCTGCTTTCTGCTGAACATCAGACTCACTGGTAGGGGCTGTAATAGATTTAAAAGAATTTGATGTCAAAGAAGAAATATGAAAGATATGCAACGGAAAATGAGTAAGGTGGCAGTATGGAGGTGTTTAAAATTAGTCATAATAATCGATGACTTCTCCTCCTTTAGACCTGACACTTGCTTTCCCAGTTACAGCAAATCTCTTTTAAAGTTCTATTTTGCTTTAAGTAATATAGTCCTAGAAAATACGTGTATTGAGTTTCTGTAAATTGAATCAGGCTATGTATGCCACGTCTTATTTGAAGCCGGGCTTTTCAGGCTTGTGATGAGTACTTGCAAGTAATTGAAATGAGTACTTTGGAAGTAATTCATTGATTTCGTAAGCACAAAATCTTATATAGGACTTTCTTAATATAACTGTCAAGATATTACAAGTGCATTATAGCCATTCTTGACAATGTAGGCAAGAAATACACACAAGCCTGGCACAAAATGTTGAATGATCTATACTGAAAGCTATACGGAGATGTGTCGTGTATAATTTGCAAATGACTGGGGCGAGCTACAAATTTGTAATTTTTGAGGCATTACAAAGAGTCCCCTATTCCGCATAACATGTCCTTACTTGCTTTTTTCTTGCTTAAAATCCTTTTTATGATGGATACATTTGTAATCCCACAATAAAGCCTAAAATAAAAAGACCCCTGGGGTAGGCAAAACATTGTATTATGTGTACCCTATAATTTACCCTTTATTGAGAGCAGGATGGAATGCGGGAAGGGATGCTGTAAGGGGAGAAGGACTTATATAGCAATGGGGGATCCAGAGAGAGCAAACTTCATCTATTTCAGGTTTTTTTAATGATAGAACTGTGTAATATTGCAGTATACTGTGGGTCCTCACAGCATATAATGAAGGAGGAAGCTCCCAATATCTGGTGTAAATGTAAACAAGCAGGAAAGAAAACACAGTCCAGGAACACCCCACTCCAATTTTGGTTTTTGTTAACCTGCTGGGGTTTGATACTGAGCAGATAAACAAGGTAACTGAAATTCTTCTGAGTAAGGCTGCACCCCAGAATAATGGCATACAAACTATAAAAATTTTATGTGCCATTTATTCATTAAAATGAACTAAAAATGTCACATTCTGCCTCTAAAATTTAATGTTCTTTCCCTGTCATCATAAACCCCAAATTACACAATGATATAAGATGGATCACATAATGAATATATTAGTCACATAATTACTACATAATTCATAATTACTATTATAATAGTAATTAATGCTGTTAGCCATCAATAACATTTTAGCGTTTGGGGAGACCAATTTCTAAAGGGACCACAAAAATAGTACAGACATCAATATGGTACCTTAACCCCAAAATTCATCCACAGAGCAGTTCTAAACCCAAGAGCATGATTCAAAGTAACACACCACAATTAGCAGTAACGAAGAGAGAGAAAAAGAGAGCCACAAATACACGATGCTACTTACTTGCTGGCAGAGCGACAACGAAGGCTTTGGAATGAGGCCCCATTCCTCTCCTGTTTGCGGCCCGGATTTTGAAAAGATAGCGTTCCCCAGGCTGCAGACCATCCACTAGGGCAGAAGTAGTCTCTCCAGGATAGGTGAGGGACTTTGCTCCAAATGGTTTGAGAGCCGGGGCGTATGAAAGAATGTATTCTGAAATGATTTGGCAGACGGTTGGAAGGAGGAAACTGAAAACAGTCCTGTGTCCAGTAGACAGACTGTATGGGCAGGATGAATTAGAACGTGCATTACTAAAATTAATTCTCTAGCGATGCACGCCAAGTCAGTAGCTGGAGCATAAAGACACAGTAGAAGGTGAACTGACAATTCAATCAGGCTACCAGACGGGCCTACGGAGTCAGCTAGCAACCTTCCATTTACAGCAAACTAAGTACATGGACCCCAGGAGGCCAGTCTTCATACATTTACCAAAAATATTTACCCTTGTGTTTGGGTTTTTTCTTCATTGTGTTTATTTACTAATTTACTGTGACAGACTGTATGCAGAAGACAAGAAACCACAGGGGAAAAAAATGACAATTCCTAGGAACTGATTCTGAAGAGCTGCTGACACCTTTAAGAGTTCCATTTTATTAATCTGGGCTATCTGCATTTGTGCATTAAGCCAGATAAATTCCATATTTGGAATATAATTTCACTTTTGTAGGAATTATGAAAGTTCTTAATATATTCGGATAAAGATTTTTCACAGTATTTAAAACTGTGAGGAAAAGTTGCTGAGTCACGGATTTATGTGATGTTTCATGTCTCCATCCTTAATTGGCTATATCTATAAATATATAATGCCCTGGGCCTTTGAAAATCATAGCAAATTCAGTCCAAGGGACTCATATATCTCTATGCTTATATGGAACTGCAACATAAGGAAGCCACATTTTAAAGCATAATTTTCACCCTCAACTAAAAACTGTCATGCCTATTTTCCTGCCAATGAACTCAAGATTTACAAAACTTATCAAATTAATATGAGTAGGAGGTAACCAAGAAAAATAATTTAAATTACAGAATGACCAAGCAATTATCATACTTCCTAGGGGAGCCTGGATGATCTGTCCTTTTCCCTAAGCTCTAATCTTTAAAAAGTACATTTGTCTGAAAAACAAAAAAAACCAGCATTCTTTTCTCATTGAAAATGAACGAACTAGTCATTTGTGGTGGTCAAAAGTAAGAATTAAAAGAACCCACTGTCTACAAAATTTCGTAATTCTGATTTTTTTTGTGTGTGTGTGGATTCAATTCATCTGGAAAAAATTTAACCATGTCAAAGTATATTCTTTTATTATGTTTTCTATTTCTCAGGCATAAAAAAATGCCCCGGGATAATTATGAATTTACAATCCCACCACTACACCTTTAGGTTAGTGAGGTACATGAGTTCTTTCGGACATAAAAACTCAGTAGCTATTTATTACTTCTGGCAATATTTAATTGACTACCAGGGAGCTTCTTTTGCCAAAGAGCTATAAATATAAACTAAGATGTGGGAGAGGGGAAAAAAATAAGTGGCATGGTAGGTAATAAGGTCACCAAAGGAGCAATAACTGATTTATTTTTAATAACTTCATAACTTTTTTTTATAAAAAAGGTAGTCAGCTAAAACATGTCTTTATTCAAGTTTCAGAAGTCTTTTCAGCATCACAATAATGATACAGAAGCCAATGTTCAAACTGTCATAAAAAGAACGATTAAAAAGGGGGTATCCTAACTATTTTTTCTCTTCATTTGTTTCTGATTTATTCCACTGAAAAACTGAACAAGAATAGTACAATATATTCTTTCAAAACGTGGGAAGTGAGAAAGCATTAAGTTTAGAAAATACTGTCCTACCTCCACCTTCCGTAATTTCTACCGTTCAGTGAAAAGATATCCTTATAGGTCAGAAAAGATAACTTAAAGTTGACTATAAAACAGAACCACCCAATTTCTTCAATTAAGAAATTCTCAAAGAAGATCAGTGATAATTTTCTGAATTTTCTTAAGCTTACACAAACGTTCCATATTATAGTTTTCTTCCAAAATCAAGCAACAATAAAAAGTAGCCTTAGAGTACATTTGTATAGGTGATGTCAGGGGAACCCTCAACACCACCCTTTTAAGTGTCTCCAGATAGACTTCCAAAAGGTTCTTGAATGTTTTTACATTAAAAAGAAATTATCTGCGCTTTTATTTAATGTTCTCAACAGACCATTTTAAAATTTAACTAGCTGTGGATATTCTATGCTATTTTCATTTTTTTAAATCTACAGTATTTTTTTCTATTTTAAGGTCATATTTTCCTCAACCAGCCCCCCCACCCAAAATCAATTGTTCAAAATGCTGACAAACAGGGGAAAAGTCTATTTAACATTTTATTTTATTACTTGATTTTCAAGCCCATTAAATATTTATAGTCCCGTTCGAGACATTTATGGTCCCATGGGATTTCTGCTTACTCCTACCTGCCATGATCTTACTGGCACCATGAAAAGGCCCACAGCGTGAAAAACAGGGTGTCCTTTTGTTTGGTTAAAGGTTGTGATGTCACATCCATACAATTAAAAACAGCCCTCTTGATAATAGCATCAAAATCCCTGCACAGAGGCAAGATGAAAAGTCATCTTCACGATGACCTGGGTCTTACTGACAATGAAAACCCCTCATGAAACATCCTTGTCCATTGCCTCAGCACCCCTGATAGGTACGGTGCTTCCCTGTTGCTTGTGCAGAGTCACCAAGCCTGCGATTAGAACCAGTTTTTATCAGAGTCAATGTACACGGCTCTCTTCGGGGTATTTCACGCCCACGTGCTTCTTATACCTTAAGTAATGAGGTTCCTACCTTTCACTTTCCCCTCCGTCTCAGGCAGTGCGTCCCAAGCTACCGTGACAGCCGTAGGTTTGCCATTGACTGGCCAGACGGTTAAATTTTCAGGCGCTGTGGTAGGAGCTACAAAAGGACAAGGATCCCAGGTTTAAAAGTGCCCTCATGGGTATTCTAAAAGGAAATGACATGTGGTCCCTACATACACACTTTTTATTGCAGAGCTGCTGTGTTAACTTTCATTACACACGAGAGAAAATTCTCCACTTGCTCTTGGCATGATTTATATCAGTTTTCCCAACTCATATAGTAAGGTTAGACATACACAGGGAAATGCTTTTAGGAATTCAGAATTTCCCTCGTTGCTGAATATCGAAATATACAAAGAAGATGAAAATCCAGTTTCAACTTCTTTTGAATAAGGTTTCTAAAGACACAGCTTAAAAGAAAATAATTGTAGTCTTAAATATAGAACAAATTTCTCCCCCAAAAGCAAACATGACCTCAGCCTTAAAAAAGAAGAGTCTCTCCTCTATTCTAGAGCCATGTGTTGTCCAGGGGCATTCACACATACAGTGGGGATTTATGGAGGCCCCCCGTGGTTTTAATGTGCTCCACGTGTCAGAATAACATGCTCATGAAAAGTGAAGGATACAACATGGACCCAAGGAAACTTCTTTGTGTTCATACATAGAAACGCTTCCAAAATTTAGGGTTAATGTTACTTTGAAAAATGCCACTGCTGGCCTTTATCGCTACTGGCTTCTTAAACTGTCTTTAAATCTTCTTTTAGTGGTAATTCCCAAGTTGAAAGTCCAAAGGCCATTTTGAATACAGACCAGATTCTGGTGTTCTCTGGAAGACAGATGTACTCCATTTGCCGTCTCGTTCACCCTGTGAGATGCGGACTGCAAATTCATACATGGTGTCTGGAATCAGGTCCTCTATCAGCACTCGTCTGTTGGAGACCTGCTTGTAATCCCACCTTGCGGACTCCCCCTTTTCTCGGTAGCGCACAGTGTACTGTCTGTAAGAAAATGCAAGGCAACAGCACACCCCTCTGACCAATTCTCTGCACCTGAACACTGGATTCCTTGACGTTTTCCCTTCCCCACAAGTGATGACTTTTGGAGGTAAGTAGAGAAATCAAAGAGGAGAAAATTCTAAACTTTTGACTTTGTTATTGGCTCAAAGGATCTACTTAAGTTCCAGGAAGATGTGTCTAAAATAGCCCAGAGGAGATGGACCTTATTGTCTTTTCAACACCAAAATGTCTTATTGTTCAAAAGGTCAAGCAGCGATTAAAAGGAAGGGATAGAAGGGAGACTGTTTTTCTGAGGCAAGGGCCTTATTAGGGGTGTGTGTGTGTGTGTGTGTGTGTGTGTGTGTGTGTGTGTGTGTGTGTACGTTGTGTGGAAGAGGCGATATTAAGAACCAGAACTGGCCCGAAGTACCTTGGCTCTCCAGAAAAGGAAGACAAGAAGACTCATTTCATGCCAAAGCAGGCATGTTTTCTATAAGGAAAGGCACCATGTGGTTTTGAGTAGACTTATTACCATGAGATGGAACAAAAATGTGTAACAGAGCAGGAGAGAGGCGCTTATGAAAGGAACTCTGCTGTGTGATTATCAGGCAGAGAAGTACGGTGTGACCCAACATGGTCATACTGGGCAAGCCCTGACCTAAGACATCCTCAACACTTGACATTTAAGAGTTGCAAATGCCATTTACTGGACTGCTTTTCCAAGAAGTTTTCTTTGTGGCCACTTTACGGTAGAAAGCATTTGATGCATTAAAAGTGTGCTATTCATTACGATATTTAATTAGTTAGGATAAGACTTCAGTTGCAGACACAGCACACCGATTCGCAATAAAAGTTCTGCTAAGAAAACTCAAGCCCTCTTGTTTTCATCAAGATGTTGGAAATCAAAGTCCAGTGGTAATCAGGAACACTTCATGTTGGGGGAGGCCCTATGGCTTGGGAGAGAATCACTATGCATTTTCTGAGGTCTTTGACAAGAAGCAGATGTCTTTTTTTACTAGCAGACAGTGACAGAAGCTCTATCTAGTACAAATAATATATCTAATATATATCTAATGTATACTATCTCTATATATAATATATATCATATATATATACACACACACACACACTCAGCATTATATTCCATTCATCGTCTAAAGTATAATCACTTTTCCTGGTTGCAAATAGGTTCAAAAGTTAATACGTAGTGACTAGACCAAATCTTTGGCTTTCTGTTGGCTACGTATACTACTTAGTCATTTAACACACAAAATTTTTGTGACTCTATTAATCTACCACTAACTAGAAATGGCATTCACCAGTGGCCTTTTTAGCACAAAAATTGTTTTAACCTTATGGTTTTTCCTCCATCGCTATTGCAAATGAATGTAAAAACCAGAATAGCATAAGATCGTGGCTTAGGACAAAATACGTGCACTTTGTTACACACAGAGGAGCTGGACAGGAAGCAGTGCAGTGTCTAAAGAAGAACCACTGTGTGCAAGGCATCAAGCAAACGTCCACCACTCTACATGGGACCCTTCCTGCTGCCACTCTTCCCGGATAACAGGAAGATGGTAAGACTCTTCCCAAGATGGACCCACGTCCCCTGTGCGTGAACAGAACATTCATGAGACAAAGCAAAACACAACTGGGGGCAAAGAAAGAAACAGAATCTAGGAAAATTCCAAACACAAGTTAAGACTTTGAACAGATGAGAGGTGAGGTCCTACTGTGTGTCTTACACAAATCTGATTTGTGGGCAATGTGTACCACACTCGAGATTAGCTAGACTGTCATACAACAGTCTACCCGTCAGCTACAAAAGAGGTCAGCTTCTCACATACGTCCAAAAATACAATCGTTCAAATAAATACACGTCTCTTCAGGGCTGGAAAAACCATGTCTCTCATATAGAAAATAACGACAAAGGAAGAAGGAAAGGTACCTTGATGTAACAACTTTCTTCTGTTTTTCCAAAACAGGATCCACCCAGGCTACCAGCACAGACTGGGACGATATTACCCGGACATTGATGTCTTCAGGTACATCCAGTTCATCCTCTTCTGCAATGACAGTTGTGCACATGGAAAGGCTGTCCCCAACAGTAGGCTCTGCCCTGAGTCCCTCTGGTCCCCAGAGTTTATTTTTTTAATTGCTTATGCTTGAGGTAGATAAAATGAAATGAATAGAAAGTCAAGCAATTATTTGACTGGTCAATGCAGAAAACCCAAAATCCCCACTCTTCCTCTTCTTAGACACATTCTAAGCTGCCTAACCCAATCGACATAAGAACAGTAGCACAAAAAGAGGTGCTTTGCCCTTGGTCAGAGATACTCCAAATCACTCAGCATTTTCTCAGTATACACCGTGAGTTTCTGGGAAATAATGCAACTTTTACAGGAGGCAAAAGTTTAGGGGAAGAAGGGGTCAATTCAGAGCATTTCCTGGGCAATCATGGCATGAAATAAAAATTCTAGCTCAACGATTGCACAAGTCACATTGAGTCCAAGGTCCTTACAATTTAGAATCTGTGATTCCAAGGCAGATTAAAAGTAATATTCAGACAGAAAAGAGAATTCAGTTTGCCAGTTTCCAATGGAATACAGTAACGTCACAAAGTTTATAGTTTTTGTTCAATCTGTAACACCGAGACTCACAAGATGTCTTCAGTTTTGCTTTTAGTCTCTGGGAATTTTTGGGGTTTTTTGTCTGTTTTGTGTTTTTCTTTTCATCTTTCAGGGATCATGTTTCAAAAGGATGTGGCTTTCACTACAAGTAGGGGAAGGTGGAAATATGGAGCCTGTTAGAAAAGTGGTACAGGGACTTCTTCTAGAGCAGCAATTAAAGAATTTAAAAAGTGAAACAACATACATGTGGGATTTTTCTTATATAACGTACCATTCTAATAATTATCAGTATAAAAGTATAATATATAGATATATGCTATATTATATAATTCAAATAAATTGTGAATTCATGAAAATCATTACGCTGTAGGTTCCCTCTTTAAATTAAGGCACGTGAATCAGAAAAGGTGTATTTAATTTGTTACTATATGATTGATATAAAAAATATCTGTTGAATGGATGTGGAAAAAAGTATCCCTTCGTAAGTAACCAATGATCAGGCTACCAGCAAGACACTACTACAATTTTTCTCACCCTTCTCAATGCTACTTTTAGGCAATTTTAGCTGAAATACAGTTTGAGTGCGTCTCTTGCACGCTGCCCCCTCCACACCTACTCGTCCTTCTCTCCCTTTGTGCCCAGTCTCTCACCAAGGGCAGCTTATGCATGGAGCAGACTGTGCCTGTTAAACGGAGTAAATGCTCGGCGCTCCTATCATGACAGATCTGAAGCCATTCAAATATACACAGAGACAGATTTCATCACAAGAACACTCTAGCCTCTGAGTAGAAAAGAAACACACAGGCTTCCAAAATGTGACCAAGCCTGCCCTGCTGTTTCCTTTTATACTCAACAAAATCCATGTGCATTGTCGCTCAGCCAGCATCATTCAGAAACAAACAAGCCCTAGACCATGGCTTGACCAGACGCGTCCTTGGAGACATACCTGAAATCTTCCGCTTTGTTAGGGCAGCCCTGTAGACCGGCTGACTCTGCCCCCGGGAGTTCAGGGACTGCAGTGAGACCACGTACACTGACTCGGAGGCTGTGGACCAACAAGCAAGAGATGAGGTTCTGCAGCTGGTTTTCTGGAAAGCACACCCCTGCTCGTCTGTGTTCCTCTCCTCTTACCTTCTCATCTCTCTTGGGCATTCCTACTTATTCAGGAAAACTACAGGTGAGACCAAGAACTGTAGGAACTAAACTCAAAAAGAACACGATTTATGTCAGGAAATGTGGAAGGGATTTTTACCTGTAATTCCTGAAAAATGGGTTTCTAGCTCATTAGCATCAAAGAAAGATGAACAATGTTTAAAAAAGAAATGAACGGAATATTTGCCCACACAATTCCCTAAATTTTTTTACCTCCAAATATAGAGGAGGGAATGACTCTGTTTTTATTTGTCATCAAAAAGAAGGGAGAGAGACAAGAAGAGCCAGTGCACCAGGCTTGCAGCCCGGATGGGGTGCTGTGCCCTTCGAACTAAAATCCTCAGAACGGGGTCTCTGAAGATTAGCTAAGGGCAAATGGAAGAGTAAATTCATCCTTTATTTCTGGATTGTTCTTTCAGTTAGTTCACCTCCACCCCACCCCCCAAATTGTGCATTGGGCCCACTAATGTCCAACTTACCCGAAACTTGAAAACTTTATTTGGAAACAAATTACAATAATGAACTAAAACTTACAACTCTCAAGTGCTACGGAGTCTGAGACCCCAGTGAAACCTTGGCTAGCTTCCAATCTGACCTTCTTAGTTTACAAATAAGGACATAAAGCCATAAACATGGATTGATTTGCCCAAGGTCACACCCCTAAAAGGACTCCTAATCTTCCGTAAATCTAGTTGCTAATGCCCAACTCCAGGTTCTAGCGACCTAGTTTCCTGTAGCAGCCTTGATCAATTCAAGAATAAAAATGAGGCAACCTGACATACTTCTAACACACATTAACAAGGCGGCACTGAGACCCTAAAGGAAACTTCTAACACTGGTGTCCTGCCTGCAGGAATTGCAGACTTCCATATGGCAGTGGGAAAATAAACCTGTCGTTTTTACAAACAGCACGTCAAGTTAAACATAAAAGGAGACTCGTGCTCAGAAACACTCACACTGAGAGCCCTGTTTATGTAAAGTAAACGTCTGAAGTCTAATCACATTTCAAGGGAAGGGGCAATACTGGACAACCTGCTCCCTCCCGTGTGTGTGTGTGGTGTGTGTGTGTGTGTGTGTGTGTGTGTGTGTGTGAATACACACACACATAGGGCAGGTGAAACTCATACTGTGACATGAATAAATTATTTAGACTGAGGCTCTCACATCTTATTCTGTCAGAGAATTTTGAAATATATGTTTTATAAAAGGGAAGAATCCAGTTTGTAACACTTGAATTCATAGAACATCCAACTAAACTTCTCAACATTGGAGTCCTTTCAGGTCTGTTCATTTCTTGCTGCTACTGGCAAGTACACCAAATGTCAACAAAGAAAACACTCTGCCATTCAACCTCACAATCCGGGAACATGTACAAATAACTAAATGTGAAAAGCAGTGGCTTATCTTTTATCAGGAACCACCAAGAAAAGAATAATTTCCCACAATTGACTCTCTTACATATCTGCGATGCACCTCTTCAGGTTCTTGGATTTGCTGAACGCCCAGGTTCTTGACGTGCTGTGCTCTCCAAGTCAGCTTGGCCCGAGATGATCTCAAAGGAACAGTCTACACTGCAGTAAACTGTAACAATGGTTTCACACGTACTGGGTCTAGTCTCTGTGCCGCGTTAAGCATTGCACATCAATTCTTCATTTAGTGCCGACAAAGCCCCACGAGGAAGCTACTCTCATTGTCTCCTTTTCACAGATGAGGAACCAGCTCAGTGGGGTGAACTGACCCCAGGGTCATGGCCTAAATGCAGGACTGGTCTCACACCCAGCTCTGTGTGGCTCCAAACCCCAGGCTCTTACTAATGCAGGTGAGGAAGGGGCAGGGCCCAGGGCTCACCGGGCACTGACCCCGGGCCTGAGAAAGCACCTGACAGCTGGGTATGCACCAGTCCGTCTCTTTTTCATAGAAATATAATAAAAACACAGTGATATAAAAGCACACGTCTTTCTGTGCTCCTGATTATTGAATAAAGGGTAGAAATAAAATCTCCAAAATGACTGCAGCATCACCAGCCCAGGGACCACAGGACCCCAAGCCCCAACCCTCCCCGTCAGAGCCACCGTTTTCCCTCACTTCCCAACCTTGGCGTAACGTGGCAGAAACTACTTCTGAAGGTCCGTGGAAACGTTCTGAAGGACTCCAAATGTACACTTACTCATTCTTCGTTACTGTCCGGCTCCCACCTCACCTGGGCTGGCTACCTCCTCTCCCTCTGTATTCCCATGCCCCCAGGGACTCCTTTGACCACAGGATTCAACCCTGGTGCCCTCCCTCCCCCCGCAAAAGGCCCCGAGCTTCCTGCCTCCGGTGCCTGCTTTTCCCTCTCCAGCTGCTTTCACAACAGTGAGCACTAAGCACTCTGGGTACCGTCGGCCCTTGTGAGGGACCGCCGGGCAGCTGGTACCCAGCATGGTGCCTGACATGGAAGATGCCCAGGAGGACGTGTTTAATGAATGACTCCAAGGACCGCAGGCCCAGCACTTTTCTCCAAGTTTCCTTAACGTTTGGCCATTCCTTGCAGTACCACACTTTCAATGGCATCTCGGTCATCAATGGAATTAAAATCCTATGCGGGATAAAATAAGGAGACAGGCATCCCCTAACATAGCGGGCCACGCCGACATCCACAGGAATGCTTCACATCATTCCATCCTCCTGGCCAGGATGGAGCAAGTGTCCAGTGAGACCTCCTCCTCGAGGTGACCACTTAGATCGTTCACAATGGCAAGTCCAATGCTTTTTTTTTTTTTTTTCCCAACGCTTTTTATTTGTTGAAAATTCCTAAGCTAGCAGGTGGTATTGGAAGCCTCAGAGTCCTGAGCTGTCAGTTCAGGCCAGGATCAGGGCCCACCACTGACCTCAGTTCCAACATTTGCTCAAGTTCAGGAAGCAAAACAAACAAACAAACAAAAATCCTTCTGCTACACTCAGGCGAGCCAGGGGTTCACTACTGAGAAAACAAAGTGAACAGAACCAGTCAGATGAAAAATTTGTTGACACCAAAGGACATTTTAATGTGTGGTGTCTATGAAAGATGCAGAACAATGAAAACTTTCCACTTACAAAATGCTCTCTCTACAGTATCAGAAATGCAAAACTAGTGACTACTTATCTGCTGATATCCTGGGTAGAATTTGGCCTGAATCACCAAAACAGAGCCACTTAACCTGCACGGTACAACCACTCAAGGCAAGGGGTAGGCCCAGGAATGAATGAATGAATGAATGAAGAGCCCCCAGATTATTCTGTGGCTCCAGGTGTGGAGCCTCTAGCTCTGGGTCTCGCTGCTAATCCTGCAGCCAGGCTTCACGAAGCATGCACAGCTCGGGTTTCTCCATTCGCTCCCACGATCCCTCTTGTTTTCGTGCGGCTTTGAAGCACACAGGTAGCTGGTCTCTTCGGGCTGGAAAAAGTCTGGAGTCTATTTTGAGGCTTCAGTGCCATGCCTGGCTCACCGCTGCCTGTGCCGCCACGTGGAGACCCCGTGAAGCCCCCAGAACGCCAGGCTGACCCTGTGCCATGAGCACCCAACAGGCTTTTCCAATAGTGGGTGTGTGAGCAGAGCAGGGAAGGTAACTTCCGAGAATCTTCCAGGGAGCGAGTCCAGCCTGGCTTCCGCTCGGTGTCTCCACCAGCTCAAATCTGCCCAGGTCAGTCTCTAGCCCCTCACTGCGTAGGCTGGGAGCCAAGCCACGCCTGATGAGCGTCGTGAAGGACCCTCGTTCCCACTGGAGTCTTGGGGAGGCCCAATAAATCACACCCTCTTCCTTGCCTGAGCACTGATCTAATTAGAAAGTGAACAAGAATAAGCAGTGGAGGCCACAATATCCATGGCTCGTACAAACTAAGCTGGAGAACACGGGGCAGGTGTACGTTCTAACACCAAAGCCCAGAGTCAGACAGACCTTGCTGCCCCAGGAGCCCTGGGCCCTCCACGACTCAGGCACAGAGGGGCAGAACAGAATGTGTACTCTGCAGCCTGGCTTCCCCCAGAGGAGGCGGTAGGGGGGGGCCGAGCCACGCTTGCCCAGCGCCTCCTGCGAAACTCATCACGTAGGTAAGGGGGTATGAGGGAAGGGAGAAAAGCAGAAGTGCTGCACGAGTGTTGCAGTGTCTCCACCCCCAAGGAAGCGCCAGGCGTGAGGGATCGTTGCTGCGCCCCTGGGAGCGTGGTCCGGGTCCACTGTCCAGGCCTATCAAGGAGCAAGGCCAGCAGAGATCAGGCCTGGAACCAAGCAAGCAAGCACATGACCTCTCCCGGTCACAGCCTCCACGGCCTGTGCTTTGATGCTTCCTTCACCCGATGAGCGTTTGCAAAGAGGAAGGAGGGCAGGCTGGGTCCATAGGCTCCATCAGCTGCCACCACATTTCATCTCGATGGGATGCGAGGTCCAGTAGCCCAGGATCTAAGATGCAGCTTAGAGAGCAAAACGATGAGAGCAGAGCCGAGATGGAAAAGCATTAGCCCCGCCCCCTCACAGCCAGAAAAATGACCCAGTGCAACTGGGTCAGGAAGCCGCTGAAGGGCACTTGTTGGGCAGCCTTGTCCCACCACTAACAGAAGGTGGAAAGAATGGAGGCATGGACGGAGGATAGAACAGAGAATGAGGTTTTGAATAACTGTAATACCTGGAAAATGAACGTTACAACTGAAATACGACGTTCTGTCACGAACAGGCTTCAAAATCTTGAAATGACAGCCAACATCATTAAAACATCGAATAGCAATGAACATGAAACTCACCTAGCTTTTTAATTTCGTGTGTTCGCTCATCCCTCGTCAGTGGAACATAATTCATCTTCCGGCCACTTTCTCCGTAGCCCAGAAGGAAGCCCCGTGATCTGCGTGGACTCTTAGCTCCAGACAGGTGAGGCGCCTTCCACGCCACGGACAGCTGGTCGTTGGAGGAGCGGACTCGGACCCGCAAGGGCTTGTTGGGCACGTCCTTTTCTTAAAGAGGACATGACACAGAGACCATTAAACAGCAAACCCTGGAGCTCACCATCAAGGATGGAAAGCGTATCCAAAGACTGACCACCACAATTAGCAGTTGGGCTTAAAACATCCATTTTTGGTTACCAGTTCTAGTAAGAACATCCTTCCCCCAAGGGCATCGACACTCCGTGTCCACGTTCCTCCCCACACTGCACACGGAGAGATCTCAAGGACTTAAAGTGAAAACATACTGTGTGTGAGACTGCCAGCCAGAAATCTTGGATGTTTTACAATGTTCCTTTTCATCTATTTCCTCTTGCCCCCTTAAAGCCAAAACTATATATCTTCTATTAAAGCAAAAGGTCAGCGTGAAATACAGCAAACACTTTCATGCTATTTTTAACTGTCCTCCTGGAAGCTTTTCCACTATACAGTTGAAAAAAAAATGGGCTTTCCTTGTCTTTATGGCGAATCACTAAGAACTAAATACCGCTCTCTGGTCTTGATCTTAATTTCTCTTACATGTCCAAGTCTTGCCCCTTCAGACAAACCCAGCTGCTATTCCCCATGTCTGTTGTTGCCTTCCTGCTAAATGAATCCATTTAGAGAACTCTTCTTACTAAACTGAAAATCTCAAGAATCGCTCTAGGGACTTCCCTGGTGGCTCAGTGGTTAAGACTCCGTGCTCCCAATGCAGGGGGCCCGGGTTTGACCCCTGGTCAGGGGACTATATTCCACAGGCATGCCGCAAGTGAGACTCAGCACAACCAAATTAAAAAAAAAAAAAAAAAAAAAAAAAGAATCTCTCTCATTGTTAACATTCTCAAGGCAAGGCATTCCAGTGGCCAATACTTAGTGTTCAACGTTTTGTTTTTACATCAATTTAGAGCTGATAAGCTTGGGAACAAGGGCTGTGGACCATGTGACAACTACACTGCCTGGTTCTGACAGTGGGCCACATTCTAGCCCTTTCTGGGGATCCAGTTACCTAATGAGTTTCCGTATATCAACCCCGCCATCAGTTCTGACTAATTTTATTAAACTGGCAAATTCCCACCTAAGCTAACATTTATTTCAACACTAACACAAAATACAAAAACAAATGTCATGAGTTAGTGAGTTTCAATAGCACAGTAAATAGCCATTGGAGATGGTTATTCCGAAAACCCAGACACCTGGCTCCAATGTCTTGAATCGAACCAAAAGGAATATCCTTTTGAATATTAGCTGGCGCTATCTAATCAGTCACTGGGCACCGCCATTCCTAAAGGCTACTGAGAGAATACCGTATAACGGTTCAACAAATATTTTCCCCAGTTCACAAAGTAGAGATTACTGAGACGTTTTTTGTTTTTAATCCAATAATGTAGTCAATGAACTAACTATACAAAACTTGGTCTTGCACCCTGGTGATGTGAGTGTAACCACTTTTGCTGGGGTTATACTACAATTTCAATGTTATTCCAAGTTCAGGGGTGGGCTCTCCATTTCAAGGTCTAGCCTCTATAAAAATTAGGGACCTCCAAGCAACTACAGAAATGACAAATATGCTTATCGCTCTAATTCAAGAGAAAATAATTTGCCCAAAGTGTTCAGTACCAATAGTCCAAGTCATTAATGCCATGGCACTGATGAACCGAATGAGTTCCTGTATTAATCCTATGAGTTGATTACCCTTATGCGTTCCTAGTGGGAATCTCTTGTTACATACTCATAACAACGTGACATCCAGTGTTTCTAGAAAGGTACAGGCTGGCGAATCTTGTTAAGTGTTGTGGGTGACTGTGGACATGGATTTTCTCCATCAGCATGTGTCACTGCTGAACAGACTTTGTGTGCGGCGAGGGTAAGAATAGTGTTTTAAACATAAATAGGGAAAATATCTTGTAAAAACCATTTATGGAAAGCAAAATCTGGAAAAGGAGGAGCATGTTTAGTCTCAATGAAGCTTTGGTTTGGTTTTTGAAGTTAGCACATTTTTGGAGGACATTCCTCAGAACAAAATACACAACCGAGTTTAACTTTTCAGGGATGGAGTTTGTGTCATTTTCAGATTTATGCAAAGTTATGAAATAAACTTGACATGAGCCATAAGCAGGGGGCTAGAGGTCGAGAGAAGAAATTTTAAAGGAAGCAAAGAACCTTGCTTCATTCTCTTTACATCTTCTAAGTCATGTTTTACTCCGTGCGCCCCCAATACAAACTATCACCACCCACAAAACTGAAGCCCCTCTCACGGGTGATGCCACGGCCCCTCCGAGGTGAACCCCTCGCGGCTGGTGTTTGGTTCCAGAGTGTCCAGCTTTGGGCAGGGGTCAGGGCTATGTCTTTTAAAAAGTCTATAAGGTGAAAACGATCTCTGCCAACAACATACGATGCTTACTTTACTTTTAAGAAAAGCTCACACCTCCTCGAGGGAACCTCAGTGACGCGGGGGTGAGAAATGACTCCTGTTCAGGCTGCCACAGGCCATTGGCTCTGCTCGCTTTCCCAGTGGGACTGGCAGCTTCCCCCCAACCCAGTTGGCTACCACAGCCTATCTCCCCAGCGGCAGCAGTAAACGTGGTGGGTGTCCACGCTGCTGTCACCGTCTTGACCGGCCTCAGGGCTGCCCTCCACAGCTCTTGTGCTAAAGCCCCGTGGGACACAACCACGCTCCCGTCCTCTGTGTTAGGCAGCACACCAGCGTGGGACTTCCGGGATGATCTCCAGCAAAATGGGCAAAGCTACCGAAAACACACGCATGGGTCTCGCAGGAGTCAGCTGAAAAATAAATTACTGACCAGAGATGGCATTCCCCGCTCTGCGGCTCTGCCCCTGTCCCGGGACCCTTCCAGCCTCCCATTTTACGGTGGAACCAGCGTCCTTGGAGAGCGCACTTTTACGGGGGGACCTTGGGGAGTGTTGTAGGGCTGGGCTCCAGGACAAACAGCCCCTGACACTCAATAGCAAAATTCTGAACAAACAGTAATAAGGAAAAAGACCACTGGAATGCCCCCAAATGACAGGGTCCCTGAGGAGGAGAAAGGCGTGTTTCCAGGAACAAGGAGCTCGGTCCCAGACGGCACAGGTTTTTGCCTGAGGCCCTGACCCATGCCAGGCCCACTGAACGTCGGCCATGCCACCCCCTCGGACTGTGCAGGCTTTCCCCCAGGCTCCGGCCTGCTGTCTAACCCTCCACTCCAGGGTTCGAGGACGAGGCGAGGCCTGCCGAGCGAGCTCTGGGAACAGGGCTGAGGCTATAGTACAACCAGCCACACTGACTACCCTCTACACAACCTCCCAGTTTGTCACGAGCTCTTGCGTGGCTCACTTTAATTGTCCTTCCAACATTTCCCAGGTGAGTAGGATCGATGTCATAATCCCCACAAGAAAACTGAGGTTCGAGAGGTGAAGTAACAGACCCAAGGCCACATGGCTAAGTGCCAAGCAGCGACCTGAATTCAGCCACTGAGGCCAAGTTCCCTTCTTGTCCACCTACGCCCCTTCCATTCATGCTCTCCCCTTACCCACGAACCATCCCACCAAACACCCAACCTCTTTTGCTAATGAATGGGGGACAAGGGTTCTGAGCTGGACAGGCCCCCTTCCAAGTGAGAGCATAATGCCTTGCACAGTAGGCATTACACGTGCATGTATGCGTTTTTTTTTGATGGATCAGACAGTATACTCAGCAGGTAGCTAAGGAACCAGACAAGGCCCCTCCCCCAAGACTGTCCCAGACAACTGCCCCCAGACTGCGCAGAGGCCGCTGACTCTGGAAACCAGAGTGAGGTGACAGCGTCATCCCTCAACACACAGCCCTCCATCCTTCAAATCTCTGAGTTTAGAAAAGCCAACCACAATTTTTTTCAAGTACTCTCAAATTTTCCTTCCTTTAAAATTCTGGTGATACATACTTTCAACAGCTTTTATAGATCTTTTATAGATCATCTGGGAGTCCTCTTTTAAGCTGATGCGCACATGAAGAAAAACTATTCATATGGTTCAAATTCACTTGCAAGGAGATTATCTGTTTTCTCTAAACCGTATGTGATAGCCTCACAGAAGCCTTCTGAAATTTTTCTAATAAATCCCTGTAAATCTTTTATCTTGAAAACAGGAAGTCACAATTGCCAAGAGTAGTCAAGTTCACATCCACTAGTGCCAAGTGTATTTTAAACTTGGCAGGACAGACTCCGTCCATCACTCTGGGTACCACATAACCAGGTAGATGTTGCACAGACAGGTCGATCACAGAAGACCTACAGTGATTACACACCGTACACTAGGCACGTCAGCTGGGTGAAACAATTGCCATGTAGATTATGATAAGTATCCAAAAGCCAGGCACAATTAGGACGTCTCTCCCAGGACTTCCCTGGTGGCTCAGTGGTTAAGAATCCACCTGCCAATGCAGGGGACACAGGTTCTAGCCCTGGTCCGGGAAGATCCCACATCCCGCGGAGCAACTAAGCCCATGCGCCACAACTACTGAGCCTGTGCTCTACAGCCCGCGAGCCGCAACTACTGAGTCCACACACCACAACTTCTGAGGCCTGTGCACCTAGAGCCCGTGCTCCGCAACAAGAGAAGCCACAGTAATGAGAAGCCCGCGCACCGCAACGAAGAGGAGCCCCCGCTCACCGCAACCAGAGAAAGGCCGCGCGCAGCAACGAAGACCCAACACAGCCATAAATAAATGTATGTATAAACATAAATAAATAGAAGAATGTCTCTCCCGATTTGTATCGCCAGCTATGCAAACTGGCAAGTATTCTGAAATTGGAGGGAATTAAAATCTGTTTTTATCACAAAGAAAAAAATCCAAAATTCAACATGACGCTTTGCCCGTTTACAATTCAATCTTCGTTAAACGTGTCGTTTCTGAATGGCCTTCCACAGGCTCAGAAGTAGGGGTCTGAATCTGAGTGTACCTCTCACTGCCTGTGTGATTCTGAGAATCCTCCCCGAACCTCAGTTTCCTCCTCTGGAAACTAGTGTCTAGCACACTGGGTTTTGGAATCGAGTCCACGTAAAGCATTTCACATCGTACTGGCATCTATCGAGCACACAGTGCCTGTTGTGTTTGTGGTCGTGATAAAAATGAAATCGCCCATTTATCAGATTCAGTGGATGGGTGGGTGGCTCCTTCCGGAAAGTGAGCTGTGGGTGTATCACAAAGCCTTTCGTGATGCCTGACACACAGTGGGCACTAAAAAAATGGGTTCCAAAGAACCAGACGTGAGCAAAAGAGACGGACTTACTGCCAAAGCCTCTACAATATGAGGCTGTCTCCATCCAGGTGACTTTTTTGCACCATAAATAGAAAGCACTGTTCATTGCCCTCACCAGCATCTCAGTTACCAATCACTCTGAGCAGGTACCTCCTCTTCGTTGGCATAAAAGTACACGGCCACCGCTGTCTGGGACCGCTTTCCCTGGCCTGGTCTCAGCTAGCAGGACATTCTCGTTTTCCAGGAGAATGTGAGGGATCACTCAGTCTAGAGCTTCGCAGAGTAAGTGGTCTGTCCCACTTACGGACCAACCTGACTCCCACTGTGCTGACCTCCAAGCTTTGAGAAGATGGCCCTTATCCTCATGCCGGGGTGCCCACTGGCCTTCCACTTGCCCAACCTCTGCCCCAGGCAGCCTCCCCAAGCAGCAGACCTCAAGGCCACCAGGGACGCTGGTCGGAGGGTGGGCAGGATTCCGGCCGCAAGGCGCCGTCCTCAGGCTGCACTGTGCATCAGAACACCTGAGGGCTTGTGAAAACACACCCCCCTCCCACGTCTATCTGTCTGGGTGAGATTCCAGAGCTTGTATGTGCTTTTGATGAATAAGCATGATTAGGAAGTGGAGAGGGGGCAGGAGAGGGGGAGGGAAGATGCGTTAGAGGGGGTGACATGAGCTCTCTCAGCCGGAGGAGACAGACACGTGCTTTGCTGCCCTCACTGTGAGTCTGGGTCCCCTGCCCCCCCGACACGGGGGCAGGTCAGCAACACCTCACAGCCTCTGTCTGCCAAGGGCTCCTTCTTCCTGGCTGAATTCTGACAGGTAATCCTCCTGCAACACCTCTGATGAGTCCCAAAGCTCTGCAGGACCTCAGTACATTGAACGACGTACCGACTTGTTGTCTATTCGGACAGGCCCAGCTATTTAACAAGGAGAAAGGAAAGCTCGTGGCTTCATTTTGGAATAGCGTCTGTCAGAGCACCACCAACCTTCCTAATCTATTGGATCCCTACGACGTAAGTCATTTGACAAGCACCCTCACAATAACCCAATAAACACCCCACTGACAGACAATAAAAGCGAGGCTCAGGAAGATTAAGGGAGAATCTTGAAGCCGGGCAGCAAGAGGCACTAAGCTGGCATCGGAACCCAGGTCTGTCGGAGCTGTAGCCCTGGTTCCCCGCACTGTTATTCTGAAGCTCACGGTGGCTGCAGGGCTGGCGTCGCCAGCAGCACGCTGTGGCATAAGCGTGGCGCCCGTCTGGGACGAGGGCCCCCTTGGTGCTTTTCAGACACCTCTGGTGAAGGACTGGTCTGCAGAGGCAGGCATCACCACCTAAGACTTTCATGCCGTGGGTACCCCTGCTTCAGAAGATGCCAGCCAAGCTCCTTCCCAAGGGCCTAGCTGCTCTTCAGGGAAGCTGGGTCCATCTGTTCCGTCAGGATCCACTCATCACACTAGTCCCCTTACATTCATCCGTGTTTCCGTCTCCGAGGAGCGACCATCTGATGAAAGGCCAAGTACTTGGTCAGCTACCCCAGTGGCCTGGCTGCCTGACTCATCCCGGGAGGCACTGTGGACACCAAGGGGAGAATGCGTGTGACAGGCACGCATCTCAGCGTCCTTCAGAGACACCAGAACAGCACCCCTAAACCATCGCCTGGAGTCAGTCCATCGCTGCTGCTTTTTGAGGGGTTGGGAGAAGAGAGAAGGTCTTGAAAGAAAAAAGAAACCAAAAAACCTTGATCTCCCCCGAGCTGATCAATGTCAATTACGAATCATGTTAAGGATTGGGGAAGCCTTTTATAAAGCATTTAAAACTAACTTTCAATACAGACAAACCCAAGTGCCCTCGGTTTAAGATTTCTGCCGCCCCCCGTCCAGGTTTCACAGAGACTCCTCTTTCCTGCTTCCTAGGACCACGCAGGGACAGCCAGGCTGTCACCAGATGAGGAAGCCACAGGGAGTCCTACTCAACGTGGGGTATAGAAAGGGACGGTGCAGTTAGAGGCCAACCCCACAGGCCAGTGGGGTCCTCAAAATCCAGCAGGACTGTCTCAGAAACAAAGCAAATGCTTCAGCCAACCCAGGACCGCTCCATTCCAACCATGTTGTTTTGTTCGGCTGTTTGTTTCACAAAAGTGCTGGCTCACTTTACCACTGAACAGAGCTCCTCAGATGCTTCACCAAGGTTTATGTAACAGCAGAGAAAATGAGCTCAACCCCCAGAAGCCTGGAGCGTGGCAATTTAGCCCCAATCTCGGTTTTATCCCAAAATTGCATTTGAATTTTATAGACTACTCTATAATATTTTGGTGTCTGTTTTAAAGTCAAAAATAACATTTTAAATAACCGGCCATCAAGAAACCACTAGCCGTCGGATCTGCGTCGTTTACCTCATGCCTTCCTGGACTCCTGGCAGTGCCACGTTCTCCCGAGTTCTGAGAACCCAGTTTGAGAAGCCCCAAGAATGACCGGTACGTCAGCAGCTTCAGGATGTCATCCAAAAATGCCAATCAGCGGCTGACTCTGACCCCAGTGGTGCTATGAATATCAGTGAAAATTACACCATCAATGTCACCGCACAGGACTGAGGCTGCAAAGGCCAGGTCGCCCCACGATGGCAGCCAGCCGGACATTAACGACACAGGCAAACTCTGCACAAGCTGGCGACGAAGCCGTGCTCTACGACCAGAACAAGAAATCAGCAGTCCTATAACTGTTTGCATGGACACATCCCTCAGTGTTACAGATCATAAGCCCTTTGAGGGGCGTCTCTCCCTACGTTAAGCCAATAATTTTTCTCCACCACCACAAAGGCAGAGCTGAGGTCTCTGCGTCCTACTCAGGGCAGTGGCTCAACTACAAGCCTGGAACAGTGACACAGTTGCCGACGTGCTCAGCCACCTGCCTGGGCCCAGCTCACTCACTCCCCATCCCTGGCCCAGCCTCACCTGACTCAGGGTGGAAGGAAGGACGGGGACCTCCTGCAGGTGACCCGCTGCAAAGCTTCCTCCACGAGGGATGTGAAAACACATCATTAGAAGCATCTGCTGGGCCCATCTGGTGGTGCTTCAGTTCTCAGCCACACTTCCTGAGGACTCAAGAGGGCCACAGAAAGCAAAGGAGGCAATCATCCTCTCCTGAGCTCCTTAACGGCTGAAATGTGGACACCTGGCGTTTCCTCAACTCACAGAGGACACAGAGCCTGCTGGTCGATGTAAGCTAAGAGGAAAGGGTGTTAAAAATCCTAAGAAAAATTATTCAAAGCTTTTTTCTGGTTTGGTTTGTTTTCGTCTAAAGCTCTTCTGCATTTGTTTCATTTGGGAGTAGGATACTCAGCAATGCAGTTGTTTCCTGGGTGTGAAAGACCTTTTTCCTATTCATTATTTCAATTTTTAGCGCTCTCCAACATGCAAATGAAAGATCCAGTTACAATATATGAATAGGTTGACAACTGAGAAAAGAAAGTGCTTTCCTTCAGGACGGACAGCTTCCTTTGCAGGGAGCCTGTATGAGAAGCTGCAACCCTCTTCAGTGACATCACTGCCCCCCCCACCCTCTTTTTCACTCAGACGTCGAAAGAAAAGCCGGTGACAGATACGCAGTCAGAAAGTGGCATCCAGCCCCCAAGACGCTGGCCTTATCGGGCCAGTAGGTTTATTAAGTACTGCAGGTTCCTCTAAGACTCGACGGCAAGGACGGCCGACATTCCATTCAAGGCCACACACGTGGGGACAGTGGGGACAGTTCATCTCCCCAGCTGTCCACAGCCCCTGCCCCACCCACTCGAAGCAGCCACTCACCAGCCTCTGAAATACGCGCCTGTCCATGGGAGGAAAGGGCCTCTCTCACAGTCGCTCGTTTCCTAACAGTTCACCGAAGGGAAAATCTGTGCACAGATATTTACACTCATCAGTGTAGACACGGAGATGAAACACCGCAAAATGTGGGTTTCAGCCCTGCTGTCCTGGAAGGCTGCTCACCACTGCTGCCTCTTCCGGGCAGCTGGCCGGCGCTGAGTCCTTCCCATGGCATTCTTGTTTGGGCTGAGACTCCCGAGTTCCCACCCAAGAACGTCTGGCTAAATGACGTTCAACAGCTCTGCACACAAGCCTCTACTGCCTACTTTTTATGATTAAAGAACAACCTCTAAGGTTGGTGAAGTCTAACCGCATTCTGATGTGAGAGGCAGCTTTGAAACAGGCCCTCACATAGAGACCTGAGCCCCAGGATGAACGTGGAGAGAGGTAACCCCGCAGCAGGTGGATCTGACCGTGTCTTCACAGAGCAGCCAGGCCTGAGGAGCTCCAATCTCCAAATGCATTCAACGCCATCCTTCCCCCAGGCCCCGCCAAGAAACGGGGGGCAAAGAACTAGGATCTCTGACTAATGACAGCACCGCAAAGTGACGACAAAGTGGCCTGCCCGGGGCCAGCCCCAGAGCCAGCAGCTAAACGGGACGGGGGTGCCCGACCTCCTGACACACTGCACGTCCTCCAGAGCACAAGTGTGGAGAAGACGCAGCCTCCAAATTCATTTCACTCAACAAACATGTCTTGAGTACATACTGTGCGCTTGGCCCAGGCTCTGGAGATACAAAGATGAGTAAATCATTTTGCCCTGCCCCAGAAGAGCTCACCACCCAGACCAGGAACCACAAACCAGGTCTGCCCTGTGCACTGCACACTTAAAAAAACACTAATAATTGCATGAGGGAGCTACTGAAAATATAATGTCACAGACAGTATTAATTCCCTGTGGGCCAAAGAATTGTTAAATTGAAACCAGTGCGTGCAAAGAGGACAGTCTTTGATTCATAATTAAAAAGTTTGAACTGGGCTACACTTAAAGCTCAAGTCCAACACTCAGCAGCCCCGGGATCTGGCTCCAGGATTATCTGACGACCGCCCAGGGCGGCAGTGCTGTCTGTGGTTCGCCTATTGCTGCACCACCCAGGCTACTCTCTCCCAGAGTCATACACACACACATCAGTTTAAGTGAGTGACCACGACCGTCTCCTTGGCTCACTTGGCAGAATGCCTGCCATTTGCAGCCAGAGAAGGGGAGGGTGCCACTTCCAGCGTATCACTGGAGACAGTTCTTTATCCTGGGCACCCTTGTGCATTCAGTCACCACCCCAACACCCAGAAACTATAATGCAGTGTTTCTTCCTTGGCTAATACGCTTCCTGGATTTGCTGACCTAAGACACTCCAAGTAGGGTGGAGACTAAGGGAAACAGCCATTTCTCAGGAACGCTTCCCAACTGCTTGCAAAGCTTAGGATCACTCATTCAAAGTGCCTTAGTGTCATTAATTCATGACATTTCAAAGCTGAAAGGAACCCTAGAACCTTAGAAGGAAGCTTAGAACCTGAGAAGCTTCTTAGAACAGAGCCTGGAGCCTTCCTGGGGAGCCCCATCGTTGTATGTCTGAGGGGCTCAGAAGGTCAGCTCTCACTGTTGGCTAAGCCTGAGTCTGGGCTGCAACAGTGGGCAGTGGAGACGATTACGGTTTGATGGGGTAATTATGCTCTAAGTTAAGAGATTAGGGAAGGAGCCCATCTCAAGACAATGGGTTAGAATTTTCAAATTCCACATCAGTCACATCTATATAAACAAACTAGCAAGAAAATGTACCTGGAGATGGGTGCTCATTTTGATGAACTACTGATAGAAAAGACCAAAACGCATGCTCGGGGCATGCCCTCCTGATATGTCCACAGACATTTCCTATGAAAGGAGTGCCAGGGAAGAAAGGGAAGAGGCCAAGCTTTGGTTTTCGGGGTTTCATAGTTTCACTGTTTCAGCGTCAAATAATTTGACACCTGTTCCAATCAGCTTTTGAGCCAGCTCCTATGGGGGAGGGGAGGCTCCAAAGTTGAATGCGACCCCAGAACAGCCCTCGGGTCTAACCACGCTTGCAAAGAAGCTTTCCGTGTCTCGAGTCAGCCTGAAAGAGAACAGCAAACTTTCCTCAGAGCCAGGGGGAGGGAAGGGAGCCGTGAAGGCTTAGAAGTCAAGAGGGGGAAGACAAGAGATGTCACCCTGATGACCTTTACTTCCCAGGGAGGCAGGAAACAAGGTTACTTGCTAGAAGTGATAGGAAGGCAGGTGGGGCAAGGAGCCTGAAGAAAGTGGCCGAATTTTGGACCAGCCACTGTGGGAGAAAGAAAGGAAACTGAGTAAGGACAAATCATTGCCGAGCAGAGCCGAGGGCCCAGATGAAGTTAGAAAACCAGCTATAAGAAGCTGTCACAATGCATACCAGCTTAGCTCTTTATTTCTCCCACAAGGCTCAGCAGTTAGCACGCAGGAGGGAAAACCAGAGAGCTGGGGGGAGGGGGTGTCTGGCATATGGCCATGCTGACACGAGTGCGGCTGAAATGCTGGGGACCCAGATAAACTAAGCAAGAAAGGAGCCAGGAGACGGCTTCTGGACTCTGGAAAGGGGAAGGGTCTACAGACCCAAAGCCTGATTGGATCTGAAACAAGCTTCTGACATGAGGGCACTGAAGAAGTGAGATGATGGGGAATTTCATGATTCTAGATTGTGGAGGGGAGCAACTTCATCTTGAGTCACAGGAGTGAGACTATCAAAGGGACCATTGTCACGGGGGTGGATGCAGTCCAGGACATAGGTGTGGCAAGGCGCACAATAAGCTAAGTGCCCTCAAGCTATCTGAATTCAGAGAGCAACCTGGGGATCAGGGGGTGACTGTGATAAGGAAAGTAATGGCTGGACCACAGGTATCATGCCAGTGTTGGTTGGAAATGGCCTAAGAGAATTGTGAACCCTGTGCTGAACTTGACTCTGAGCTATAATTTAACTGTAAAAAAAAAAAAAAAAGGTAAGCTTCATGAACTAAGTATAATGTAAAGAAAATATGAGGCATCAATCTGACTTCTATTTTATGTCTAGTTTGGGCACCATCGCTTAAGGAAAGCACAAAGGACTAGGTTGCTAGAAAACCATAACATTATTAAAAATACATGTGATCCTACTGAGAGCTAAAATTTCCCAGCTGAAGAGCTAGTGAGAGCAGATGAATTGTCCTCTGAGGCCCCGGGCTGGCTGGAAGCAGAGGTGGACCGTGGTCCTCATTTTGACTCCCAGTGCCTGGTTCTGCACAGAGCAGATTACCCAGATCCCGTCACAGGAAAAAAGCTAAAACAACTTCAGAAAAGTCTGCAGGAAAACTAAATAATAGGATTCCAATAAGTGAAGGGACTTGCAGCACCTCTTCCCTGGGACGAAACAAAGGCAGATGGGTTTACAACTCAACAGGAGAGACTTTACATTTACATACTAAGAACACTTTCTAACAAAAAGATATGAGATGAGCTACCCAAAGAGGAAGTCTAAACTTCTGCCCTAGAGTTGCATTGTTGCTTGGTCCTATCGTCTTCTGAGTCCTGAGAGTGTCCACGTTTGCTTGAGTGACCGTCTGAGAACCACTCAGGTCCAGCCCACCTCCAGGACTCCCTGCACACTTTTCCTCCCCGCTTGTGGCTTCTCAGACGGTCCCCATAGGCTCTCAGCCGTCTTCCTAGCACCCCCCAGGCTCCGCCACCCTGCTTGTTCTATTTCACAGCGCTGCTGGTTTTTCAAAGAATTTATGATTCTGTTACAGGCTAAATTTTGTGTCTCCCCACCCCCCAAATTTTTATGTTTAAGACCTAAACCCTAGTTACCTCAGAATGTGACTGCGTTTGGAGACTGGGCCTATTAAGAAGTGATCAAGTTAAAATGAGCTTATTACTAAGGTGGCCCTAATCCCATCTGACTGGTGTCCTTAGAAGGAGCAGAAATTTGGACAAAGATACCCAGGATGCATGCCCACAGAGGGAAGACAAGCCAAAGAGAGACAAATCCGCTGACACATGAGGAGAAATCAAATCTGCTGACACCTTGATCTTGGACTTCCAGACTCTAGAACTGTGAGAAGATAAATATCTATTGTTTAAGGCAACCAGTCAGCGATATTTTGTTACGGCATCCCTACCAAACTCATACAGGTTGTATGCATTACTTTTTGCTTACAGGTTTAGTGTCTTTCTTTCCCACTAGAACGCAGTCTTCATTAAGGCCATTAAGGCCCTTGTCTATCTTATTCACTGTGGCGTCTTTTGCACCCAGAACTCTGCCTGGAAAGCCGCAGGCCCTGAATGAATGAATTAAATAATTAAAGTCCTGTTTTTAAGTAAAGACCATGAGGTGAAGATAGATTCCAGCCAGCAAAGGAGGCCTTCTGAAATCTGAACTGAAACCACTGTTTCCAGCAGAATAAAAGAACGGATTTTCCTCTGGTTTCAAATAAACACTGGAAGAACGTGAGGTATTACTGATCAAAGCACCAGAGCCAACCCCTGGGGCCTCACACCAGGTGCAGATGCTAATGTCTGCGTTTCTAGGACAAATCCCTTCCTTTGCATGAAGATACCTGGAATTCAGAATAGTACTTCTTTTGTTTAACAGGATTATCATATATTAACAATTTCCTCAGAAAAATAGCATAGCATATTTCCCAGGCCATATTAAAAAAGGTACAGATGCATGTTGATCCCTTACTGATAATTTCCCATAAATTATTTTTTTTTCATTAACAATGAAATGTAATTCTTTTCTGGAGCACTGTAACCAAGTCTATGCATTCTGTATATGCATTTTTTTAAGTTCTGCTTTATATCATATACTGCAAAAGGTTTTGGCTAGCAATTTCTTCCAGCATCTTTATTAACATCATGTATGGCAAATACAGCGTTATGTATCATAGCAGAGCGTTCTTTGGCAACTAGGGCCTACAGAGGCTCCTGCAGAGAGGTTAAAGGATCTCACAGTCCATAAAACCAAGAGTGAGCTGGGGCATGATCGTCTGTGGTTCCCAATTCCCAGGGTTTCTGTCACATGTGCTTACTCAGAAAGGACGCACACACCCACTCTCACACACACACCTGTTTCTATTAAAGAAGGCATAAGAAATTAACTACTTAAGAAAAAGTAAGGAAATTACTTGTTCTAAAACTGCCATTCAGAAAACTCTATCGGGAAGATGATAAAAATAAAATGGTTATTTAAAATACAAAGTATAAAATTCAAATACAAGGCACAGTACATCTGTCAGTAAAAGGTTTATGTGTGCCTGTGAATGTTTACACGTGTATCTTTAGGGGAAGACAACCTCTGAAATAAACGTCCTTTCCTATTTTGCACATTTTTTAGGTGTACTACTACCTTCTTGACTCTTGTACTGTCAATGTCTTCCAAGGTTTGATCCTTGGCTTCTACTCTTGTCTCTCCTAATTCTCACCCACTCATCACTCTCCCTGCTTTAGTTCTCCCTCTACAGCATGACTCCTAAACCCATACCTACCTCTTGCTTCTCTCTTCCAACTTTCAGGCCCTCATCTCCAATCACCTATAAGACATCGCCACTACATCCCCTCACATCCAATGTATTTAAACAAGAACATATCACCTTTCCTAGAAATCCAGTTTCCTTTTCTGGTTGTTTTGTTCTTCCACTCTCTTTTTGTCTAAAGCAGACTTTGAAAACTGCCTACACCCATCAAATCTGACCTGAGAAGCAGATTAGGGTCATTGGTTTCCACATACTCACCTTCCTCTCAACAACAATACCAGATCGATGTATTTAAAGACACTGTTCCTTGCCACACTGCCTTTGGGATATCACCCAACCACACTCTGAAATAACTGCTTTCATTTTGCATTATTGTTTAACCATGAATCAAATATATTCATGAAGCACACAGGAAATGTCAACACGTCTCTCAACAAGTAAAACAATATGGCCAGACAACATCAACATCCAAATGATAAAACACACATATATACAAATATGGAGCCGAGATGGAAGGCAGGTTATCTAACATATCACAAGATATCCCATGGATAAGAAAAGAGAGAAAGCCTTGATGTAGCATGTCAGCCAATCAAGGCCACTGTTTGGTGGGCCCCATTCATTTCTGCATCCACAGGTAGAAGAGGTGCAAATATCCTCATCAGGCCAGGACTGCCATCTCAACCACCATATTTGCCTGTTAACAGCGCAACAGCATCCCCAGATGTAGACGAAGACATGCCCCCACACCAGAACATGAAAGAGCAGTGAGGAGTGCAGACTGCAGACTGGCTGCAGCCTGGTCCATCCGGTGCAGAGCAGATCGACCAAAACCGTGCGGCATGTGTGTTAGTTTAGCGATGGGGACCGGATGAAGGTTTGTGAGCACATGTGTGTGTGACAGAAGCACGGCCCTCTTTTGAGATGGTGCTTCGGTGAAGACATGAACCGAATGAGCAAATAGTACCTGTGACGGTTTCATTAAATGGTCCTGGACCCTTAATGGGAAAACCATCAATCTTGATCCATTCACCTCCTAAATTAGGAAAATGTAACTTGACAGTTAGAAAGGAGGACTGTTGTGTCGTCCACATTTCAGTGCATCCCTAAATGCATATTTCAATGGTCTCTTCAACAATCTTCCAAAGGATCTGCTCAGGCCATACGAGTGACTAGGCCCCTAACCTGTATGGACAACACACATTTTTGGTCTTTTATACATAGTTTACGCTAATGAGTACTCCGAAATTTAAGACAATACGCTAATAACCTACATCAAAATTATTTTAAAAGAAGGGATAAATCTCTCCTAGTTTTCAATCTTTCAGCTTGCCATACAAGTCTAAAAATTTCTTGTTTGGGAACTCTTTAATGATTCTAGATTTGTATTGACCTGATGAAGCAAAGAATCTCCCAATCTAAGTCACAAAAATACAGCCTCCAATTCTAGATAAGACTTACCAGGCAGGCTTTCAGCTCTGTAAACTGGACGGCTCACTCCACTGTTGTTTTCTGCAGTAACCAGCACAAAGTACACTACCCCCGGCTCTGAAACATATGGTTTATATCAAGCCACCGTTTCAAATCTCCAAGAATGACAATTTAAGTCACCGTCTTCCTTATACCAGTTATAACCAAATATAAAAATCTGAATTAAGTGACCAGTCTAACTATAGCTTTCTCTCTTTTCTTTAATCAAAATCACTGACATTCATCCCAGGCAACTGAAGCACATCTGACCAAAAGAACACAAAATTTATTTAATACAAAGTACATGACATGTGTAATAAACCTGGATTCACGAACAGTCAACAAGAAAAGCTTTTGCGTTTTTTTAATGTGAAATCAATGTAGGAAACAGGCATGCACTGTCCACTAGATAACTGGTTTAACCCACAGTGTTAGTAACTACGAAGAATATTTCCCAATGGAAACTCCAAATGGCAACCTCCAAAAAATAGTGAGAAAATTTCAGCGTAACTCGTAAAATTTAGTGCATGGGAAATCTTCATGGGAAATCTTTATTTATGCAATAAATAAAGCTACATGGAATGTTCCTCTTTTCATAATAAAATATTTCCCTTACTATGTGTACATGCTGTCTCTGACTATTTCAACAAAAATCTAGAAAAACGTTTCCTGGGATCTTGGATATGCTAAGTGTGAAATAATTGGGCTTCATTTTTTGACGTGCATCTACAGGTCAAGGACACATAGCGAAGGTCTCTTTGGCTGAGACCCTGAGGTTGCTGGGATGCAAAAGGACACCTAGACACCGTGTTACAAATTGAGGGTACCCTGAACTTGGCGGCTTCGAAAAGCAAAACTCTAGTAGTGCTGGTTTTCCTCCAAATGAATTATTATCTTATGAAAGGTAAGTGAAGGTGCCGATTCCTTGAAGAGATGAAAGTTTGTGGGCACTTGAGGGCATGCAGGGTTGGAGAGGTAAGAGCTCCGTCAAAGGCAATAACGTTAATTGCATTGCTCAAAGTGAGGAGTGTTCCTTTCACAAAACTTCAGTTCTCAAGCCAGAGGCCCAGGGGCAGCTACACATCTGGGACCCCTGCTATGCTCAAGACTGGTCCGCCTTCTGTCTGACCACGGCAGGGCCCGGTGGCATTGAGGGCTTGGCACGACCTGCCGGACTAACTGGGAAATGCTCTAGGTTCAGACAAAAAGCAAAACCAGCTTTCGCCAGGCACTTTCTCTCTTCGCTCTGAGCTTATTCGTATTTCAAAGAAATGTCATCAGCGTGTCTCTGA
Source organism: Aethalodelphis obliquidens (assembly GCF_003676395.1). Taxonomy (NCBI): domain Eukaryota; kingdom Metazoa; phylum Chordata; class Mammalia; order Artiodactyla; family Delphinidae; genus Aethalodelphis; species Aethalodelphis obliquidens. The sequence goes on from NW_020837947.1 coordinate 8,220,480, forward strand.
TTCTGTTCGGTTAACTCATCAGAAAGATGCTGGGGAGACACTCACAGTCTGCAGTGAGTTCTAGGGCTTTCTTTCTGCATGTTTTTCTTCTCTGCAGCAACCCTAACAAGGGTTGAGCAAGCACATGTGACGCTGCTCGTGCCTTTGGTGGGATGGAAACTCCATTTAACCTCACAGTAGGACCCTGTGGGGCCCTAGTGACGTGGAGGAGATTCAGATCCGGTGAAACGTATGTTTCGCTGGAACCGTGAAGACGGGAATCTGTCCCTCTTTGTCTCTCCTCCGTGCACTTTCTGCTCTGCTACCCAGAAAGTTTAATATCACAGTGCAGGAGGTAGAGAAGGAGTAAGTGTACTGGACGGTGACCAGGAAACTAAGAAGCCACGAGCTGGTTTTGATCCACTGAAGGAAGGCAGCAGAATGCTAACGTGGCCGCTGGGGAACCTGGTTGTCACAGGTGCTGAATTCTGTTACTTCCTATGATCCATCTTAAGGTTGGACCATGAGATGACTGTAGAATAAACAGGGTTTCAGGCCAGTGGGACCAAAAAAGCAGAAGATAGAGGATCCACTGGAGGCAGCTCAAAGCCTAAGTTCAAAACCACCTACACCTGCCCTTATAAAAGAATATGTTTAGGCAAAATGCTAAATACCCCAAACTTCCAGAATCACATCTAATGGCGAGAAATGTTATATCTTTGAACCACATGTGGCAAAGCATGACACATCACACACCCCTACAGGGATATATTACTTGAGTAATCCCTAATTATAACATGGTTTATAAGTTAGAAATCTCAAGATCAGGCTACAGACTTGTCCAGTTGTCAAGTTCCTATAAGATAAAAAAGGGTCGATGTATTTTCCAAAAGCACATCCAGAAACTAAAAATTGTTCCCTACACCAATGTGGAGAGAGATCCAGGAGTACTGGACTTCAAATGCAGGTTGGGGAAGCCCAAGGGCAAGATGAAGGCTGTTGCTTAACAGCCGCTTGACCTTGGCTGTCCATCCCCGAAGAACCACTGGGTACCATTTTTGTCCCACAAATAGTCACCCTGAGAATGGAAGGAGAATGTAGGTGCACAGTTAGTTCTGACCAGTAACAAGACCAGAGTGTCACTTACCCACATCCTCAATAAGGAAGGAGTGTGTCTCCGCATTCACCTTGACGTATTTAAGACTTTTCAGTGACTTCCCATAGGCAATGTTGTAATGCTCCACGGGTCTACTGGTAGCATCTTTGGGTGGGTCCCACGTGACTTTCAGGCCCATTTTAGTGGACAGCAGTTTCACATGCCTTGGCTTCAGTGGGTGGTCAGCTATGCAAACAGCGCAACTATCAACTCACGGGAAGGGCAGATTGGGAAAACGAATTTTTTCCAATGTTCTCTGACATGGTTAGCGAAAGAGGAAATGACTCTCAATCTGTCTGATCCTGAAGGCTTTAAGTACCATCACATTTGGACATCAATACAGTGCGACAGCAAAACAGACATACCAAACCTACAAGCTTTTATGTATTTCAGGGAACCGTGGGTGGTAAATTTAAACCAAAAGTAAAGCAAATCAAAATAAACTCTAGGCGTTCCCCAGCCTGATCATGCTGCCTTGCTAGTGCAAGATTAATGAAATAGTAATTTGACATATTCTCCAGAAGCTTTCATGTATGAAATAAATTCTTAGGATTTTACATGGTACAGCTGGACAATCTTTCGAACAACTCTGAGAAGAATAACATAGAACTCTCATGATCAGGAAGAATTTCCATTGTATCCAAGGTGAGATAACAGAATCATTCGTTTCCACAAAGAAAACAAACCAAGATCAACACCTTGAAAGAGAGGTAACCCGCTGGTTTTACCTGCATGTAGCTAATTTAAATGTTTCCATATCTTGTCCCAGAAGAGGAAGGACAAATTATGAAGAAGCACATTTTTATCTCCAGTTATGAAGTTCCAAAAGAGTGTTCTTGATTTTCAAAAATAACCAAAATGAAACATAACATTTTGTCAAACAAAATATCTCAGCTCATAATGTAACCGATATTGCAATGCAACATAACATAAACAGATGCTAATATTCACGCAACAGTCAATTCTGGGGCAAATCTGGATCTGAAACTGATTATTCAATGATGCAAGGCATTCTCGGGGGTGGGGGGAAGTAATCTTAAAAACACAGAAACATTTAAACTTAGTAACATTAAGAAAAATGAATTTAGACTCTCATAGAAGAAGAAAGGGAAAAAGGAGTGTTTCGTGATAACATATAGATTGGTTAGTATATGACTGTAACACCAATGAAGATTCTGAACAAAATAAGTATGGCTGATTCTAACATATATCACTTATTCTTCCCCAAATTACCCTGCTGCCTCAGGAGTAAAAATGATAAAAGGAGAGAACTCCTGGGACGCCCACTAAAGAAGTTCAAGGAATGAAAAAATAGAGTATGAATATAATAATTTTCGAGGCACTAGAGGAAGAATGTCCACTCTGGAGACAAAAACACAGTGTCAGAAGCTGAGCACGGACCAGACCCCAGAAAGCATTCCTTCCGCAATGTCAGGTGAGGGTCCTGTAAACCCGAGATGGGAGAGAGCACAGACAAGAAGCTTAACACCATCGGGGAAATTTTGAGTTGAGGAGACAATAAAGACAGCACACTAGTGAGTTTCTGGATATTTCAAATTAGCAATCATGGCGACTCTGCCGTAATTTTCACTGACCCTTCCTCGCCTCCGAGAAACTTTTCAGGATTTACTTTGTCTGAGGACCGGGGCTCCCTTTCCTCAGTTTCCTTTATTTCTCCCAAGGCTTCACTACAAAAACCTCCCCTCCTTCTCTGCCACGTGTTTGACCTTTTCTAGTTGCAATCCCCATTTCCCACAATTGCAGAAATCATTCCCAGGGATCCAATATTTCACCCTGACCAAAATATCGGTGGAAACAAAGCAAGGACTCCAGCACCATGAAAGGATGTTCATGGTTAGGTGATTCTCCTAAGGAAGAAAACAAATGAATGAATAAGTGAATAATGCTTTTCTTTACAGTTCAATTCCAAACCTCCCTTCAGACAGATGGTCTGAAATGTGACTTGCGAAGCCCTAACACCATCACATTTTCCTCTGGGTGCGAGCGATCCAATCAGTACACGACGGCCTGGGTCTGAAGATGATTTATGTTCATTGCTGACATCCGAAAAGAGGAACAATCTATAAATATGCTCATTGTTCATTCCTGCTCTGCCTTACATCTGTCCTTGGACACAGCATGGAATAATTTCTAAGTCACATGAGGATCGCAGTCAAATGGTTGCATCAGCCCAGCACAGGGGAGCATTAAAAACCTCAAGGAGCTCCAGTAAGATGAGGAAAGTGAAGAAGAACAAGAGGCAGATCCCCCTGGGTCGCCAAAACCCAATGCACATCACTGCGTTCCGCTTACCCCATCAGTTTCCAAGTGGGTCCATGCATGAGTTTGTTTGTTCTCCTCTTGCCAATGATCAAGTACCATCAGCGTGTCTCAACTCGATACCTGCCTGTATCAGCACGGTGCACTAAGAAAAAGGCCATATGGTGCAAAACAACTCTGAAGTATAAAAATGGGAGAGGGTAATGGACAGGAAAAGAGGCCTTATTGAGTGCCTACCACCTGCCACCCTCTGCCCTGAAACTTACACTGCAATAGGTGCTCTTAACACACACAACCTGAGAGGTGTTATTTACTCCCTCCATGTGGCAGATGAAGAAAGCAAGGCCTGGAACAGAGAGGTTAGGAGAACTGCCCAGAGTCACACAGCTGTGTGGAACAGGGGTGGAACCGAATGCAAATCCTGCTGTGTCCACAGCTCACAGACCCTCAGACTCTGTCCCTGCTCATAAATGACCAATGACCACACTCATGGAAAATTAATTTAGGAAGCCACTAGTATCCTAAAACCAACTGTGAGGCCTCCAGCTGCGTTCATCATTTGCTCCACCATCTATCCCACCTTCCCAGCCGTTTTCCCCTCTGGGGGGTACCCTGCATTCACCTACAGTCACCTTGCCTCCTGCTACCTGTACTCATCCTCTCCTCTCTCTGGAAGGCATGGAGTAAGTGAACAATACTTGCATTCTTACAACAAAATCTTAGGCCAAAGGAACAACTTTCTAATGGTGACATTTTAGGCCTTGGACAGTTACCTAATAAAGGTCGTTTTTGAACACGAAGACCTTTGGGGACCCTGGAATCATCCCTTAGAGGCAGCCTTAGGGTCAATCTTCTTGTAAAATCAGTCCTGAATTTAAGATCCTCCAAAGGCTTTAGACCCATGTACCATAACCCGTCCCCCCACCCAACTCCCCAACACACATACAAATTGGGCCAAGTAAACGAAATACTACAGTGACTTAATTAAGCGACATTTTCATTCCCTGGGTTCTCATCAACTCTGATATTTAAAATTGGTATCACTGTCGATGCTGCCTAGTCAACATCACCCATGCCTCAGAAAGGCTTGGACGAAAAGAAGAATAGGAGGGGGCTAAATGAAAGGAAATCTGTGGTCATTCCAGGCCTACCCCTCCCCCCCCAAGTGCCTGCGCTCTGAGAGTATTCATCAAACCAGCCTCTATCTAAGGAAGAAGCAGGCACAGATCAATGTGCGTGAACTTGGATTACTTGACAGAAGACTTATTCTTGGGGCTAGAAACACAGCAGTTCGTTCTATTCGTGGTCATCGTTTTGTAGGTCTCATGACTTCATTCCTTAAATGTGAAGTAGAGACATAAGGAGTGTGAAATTGGTTTCAGGGTCTGCAGACTGCATTCTGGGTTCCAGATCAGCATTCCGGTAGCATAAAGTGGATACACGACATACACTGGCTCCTTCTTTATTTTTAAGTGTTCTTAGAAACTTAGAACAGACCCTCCTGTCTGCTAGATAAATGAAGCACTGAACCCTCTTGTAATACTTTTCAGTATTCTCATCTGATGAAGATGATACAGGGGTATATTCTTTAAAGCCATGTATGCCACGAACAGCTTCTCCAAAGAGAAGAAGGACAAACCCAAAGTCAATAGAACAGGAATCACATGACCCAGTACAGGGGATGCTGGGAGGGCACCTCACAGAGTGTGTGTGACAGGTTAGGGCTGTGACAAGCTGTTTTTTCATCTCCACAGAAGGCAAAAGGAGGACGTGAGCTCAAGCGGCACCCTAAGGGATTTCAGAGGAAACAAAAAGAATTTCCTGTCCGTGTCCTTCCCCATCACCCCCCATTCGAGGCTGTCTTTGATGGAGATAGACGGTAAGGTGCTCGAGACAGAAGCAGCGGCCTGCAGAGTCTGCTATGACTCGAGCAATTTCATACCATGACAGAGTCATCCTACAGTTCATATCAGTAAACCTCATCCAGATTCAGTAATGTTTTACCAGGTACTGAGCGGCAAAATGGTATTTTGATGATATATCAGACACCTGGTAATTGCCAAGCTAGACATCTCCATGCCATGGCTCCCATGAGACCTCTGTTGGTCCGTTGGAGAATAAAAAGTAGAGACAGTCAGCACCCAGAGTTCTTACTTTGGTCTAGGCTCCAAACTCCAGGCCTCATTCAAGAGGGCCTAGCAGGCCAATTTGGTGAAGGGTCCAAGTATGCATGCACATCTGTTCAAGGATGGAGTTCAAGATTCCAAGGGCTCTGCAGTGTCGGTCCTCAGAGAGTCCGCAGAGTGGCCTCAAGGGATTCTCCAGGGCTGACAAAAGCCCTCGGGAAGGCTGGGTCCAGAGCTAGGTCCCACGGCCGGCCTGGTCTGCCCAACATCTACAGGGCTCATTTGTCATAGTGGACAGGGCTCAATTCCTCACCTGTCCCTTCCCCACCTCCCCACTCTGGCATCTCTCTGGGCATCGGATACGGACCACACACTCAGTACTCACTTAAATGGCTAATGGGTTGAAGAGAAAGACGTTAGGATGGTTTAGACTAATGAGGTCAACCGAGGGTCCCCAACCCAAACACCTCCAAGGACAGGAAGATGAAACAAGTAAGCGAAGACATATTAAGGACTGTAACGCTCCGACCAGAGGCACAATTTACTTTCTGGCACCTGTTGACCAAAAGGAGTTCAGGATCCAGACTGTCCAATATTCTGGGGAGTTTTTTCTAAGAAGCTAGAAATCCTGATTTTTGTGTGAAGTCTCCCAATTTTATACTAATTCACTTAAGTTTTAAGAAACACTATATGAAGAAACACACACACACACACACACACACACACACACCCCTCAGCTGGCCAGACTCAGTCCACTGGCAGCCAGCTGGTGACCTCTACCTTAACTCCAGAAGAAACCATTTAGTTGCTGATCCTGACAACTTCCCAATGTCCTGTGTGAATGCTGAGGCTTCCGTGGGAGTCTGGGTCCATCAGCAAGAGCGCCAGGTCAAGGTGCATATGCTAAAGCCTGGAGAAGAACCAGCACTAACCCAGCCCCCGAAGGCTTGAGGTACAGATCTGTTCAAGGACTCATTTCCCACCTCCAGAATTCCCTCTCTCTCCCAAGAGACCCAAAAGTTGTGAAAAAAACTTGCCTAGGCTCCAAGGAAGGAGGACCCATCTCAGGATGAGTCTAGGGAGGGGAGTGTGAGGTGCTACCTAGGCTTCAACTACTCGTACAGTCAATGACTTCCACATGCCCAGCTCTGCCCTAACCATCCCAGACGGAGAGTCCCTACTGCCTATTTGATAGGCCCACGTGAGTTCCAAACTGAACGTGTTGAAAATGAAACTCTTGGTTCAGACTCACCACCCATCCTTAAGGGTACACACCTATCTGCAACAGCCGGAAATAAATATGTTCCTAGAAAGGGAGCTCTGTCAAGGGCTACTTCTCAGATTAAGAGAAGGAAAGTTCAGAATCCATTCATAAAATGAATCCAGGATAAAAGTGATTCAAAAAAATGACACAATCCATGGGGAAATCCTGCTGAAGACTGTGATTCAGAATAGTAACTGGATCTTTCTGGATCCAAAGTGTTGTGTTTGTTTGTTTTGCTTTGTTCTACTTTTAAAAAACACCCTCCAGTTACTTCATTACATTCTCCAGACAGGCAAAAAGAGAAGGGAAGGGAGATGGATGGCAGACGTGAGGGAGAAGTTGTGAGACCACCATTAAGCCACCTGCATGCTTCCTCTGTACCTGCTCCATCACAGCTTTCCAAGTGGACTTTAGTCAAATCCGCTACACCAAAGCGTTGGCACACAGAGTTCAACGAGTATCAGAGGAATGAAGGAATACTTTGAGCTGCATTTACAGTCAACCTACCATCTAGAAACAGAACAGTAGCTGAAAAACAAGCTCAAATCCTTTCATTCCTGTGACTGCACTGGACAGAGCAACCTCTCACAGAATCATCTAGACAAGGAGGCTACCCGCCAGCTGAGGTAGGAAAATCCACCGATAAAATGTTAGTTGGTAGAACCCAATATTTTCTGAGACAATAACTGACACAGTCATTACAAGAAAAATAAGTATTTCTTCTTTGAGTTTTCTACTGCATACTTACTGAGGGAAATGACTCAAACGATAGTTTGATTTGACTTGAAAACTAAATCTGAAAAATAGATTTGTATCTCAAAACTCACGGTCATATTGTACTACACAATTTATAGATTGACGTTAGATAGCAATGATGAGCTGAGCTGATAAATAACAAATCACATATAATTTTATCTCACCTGACTAAGTATGTGAAGGAGCTTTTCCAGGATTTGAAGGGTAGGGGACAAAAGCGGTCCTTAGGAACATTTGAGCTCAACCAATTTGAGAAAGTAGATAAAGGAGTCAGAAATCAAACTATCAGGTTTATTACTGAGGAGGCTGCACTGGAGAAGGTGGATCTAATGTGTGACCTCCATCGCGCCTCCTGTCCCCCCTCCCATCCCCCCTCCCGTCTCCAGTTCTGGGTAGACACAGCCGAGCCTGCAGAGCAGACAAGCTCAGGACCACTGCCTCACAGGTTGGGTGAGAGCAACAGGCCTGGGCCTCCACCCAGCACTCCCCATGGGTAAGCAGGATTGGAGCCAAATGCAGCCTTCCTACAGCAAAGCAGCCTCCACGAGGACACCTGTGTGCCTGACTCTTCTCATTCGTGAATGCCACCGAGTAGAGAAAGTAGACCAATGGAGACTGGGCTCTCACCACTCACCCCTCCAATCTGCACGCCTCAAGGAGGGGAGGGAGCACAGGATGAGGACAGAGGCCAAAGCAAACATGAAGAGAGGACGATGGAAGTCGCGGAGCATCCCCAGAAGCTTGTTCCCTCAGCCCACTGGGCGTGACCTCAACCTGAGGCCAAGTGCGGCTGCCTCTTCAGAGCGAGGGTCAGGACCACTTGCCCCCCCTTCAGAGCCTCCCCCAGTACTAATCACTTGTCCCACCAAGTATCTTTCTGGGGTCGTAGGTGGGGACTGCCCGCCCCCAGGTCCCCAAAAAGCTCTGAAATGAGGAAGGCTCATTCTTTAACCAAGTCCAAAGCCAAGTTGACCTCTAGCCTGAAAATCCACTTCTGCCCTTTCCTATTTCAGTCCCAAATTTTGCCCACCTCATGGTGTCCAAAATAGCCCACGGGATTTCAGCAACGAGATAAAATGACAAAATAAAAATACTCTGAAAATATAATACTAGCAACATAAAAAAGTCCCCGTTTCAATTTGTCTCTCCTATTACAAAAGTCCCAGGGAAAAAAAGTCCAAGAGTGAAGGCTTCTCAGCCTCACAGCTTAAATAAAATAGAAAGATGTGAAGCCCAAATTGCTTTATTCCCTTACTTCTTATCCTGTTTCTCCTCAGCCAGAAGAGATTCATTCAAATGCCCAGAGCGGGGTCAGGGTTCTCTCAGAACTGCAACCTCTGCCATCTTTCACTGGAACTGGTGTCAATTCTTCAGGATTCCCTGGACTAAAACTAATTGAATCCAAAGTCTCTCAGCTCCCTACATTCCTAAAGACTCCTAATAAGACCCTAAAATCTCTGTAAGGCAGGGAACCAAAAATGTGCTGTGTGAAGGACACATATTATTTTTCCCTACCCAGTGAAGCCTCCCCCAGTTCTCTGGTAACAGACCTCTCTGGTCCTGTGACCCAGCCAACCCCAAAAACTTCACAGGAATTGTTCTCACTGGAGCTGGACCCTGAACACTGCCTTTGCTCTCGGTTGGCATCGTGGGTGACCAGTTCTTGCTGTCACACGGCGAAGAGACCAGAGATGGAGAGAAAGAGTCTGGGCACCCCTAAGACCAGCTCGACCCCTGCCCTTCCCAAGGTACGGTTCCACAAGCCATGAATTCCGGAATTTAAATTAGTTCGAGTTGGGTTTTCGCCACTTGCAGTCAGAACCTAATGGATTAAGAGCCTATTAATCTAAGTCTTTTATGGAAGTCAAAAATAACTTTTTTGAAGCTACCCCAGCAGCCAGTACATTTGGTCACAAAAGGCTGCCAGTGCAGACACACCCAAAGAAATTAAGGCAAACACCAGCCAGGGACGGCTGCCACTCTTAGCTGAGGACGCCTCGTAGCCCACCCAGTCTGGCAGCGGAGGCCGAGAAGCAGGAGAGGACAAACTTGGTTAAGGAGAAAACCCCCAAAGGAATGTTAAAAGCCTTGGAAATAAACTGGCCCCTTAAAACCCCAAAATGCTAAAATTATTTCTTAAGTATACCAAGGATTGCTCTTTAATGCAAAAAAACCCTTCAGGTTTGTGTAAGTCTCTCTACTGCTCTTTTGTCTGAAATTCAAGTTTGACTTTCCACTGAAAACCGCCAAATAATTCCCAGACTCTGAAATGAAGAAAACACAGATCTCAGTGTAACCACAAATGTTTGACCAAAAATCCAATCGATACGCCAAAAAAGGTTAGGACGTACTGAAATTGCAGTGTAGCTTGGGGGAGGAAGCAATGTGATCTACAAATCTGACTATGATTCCCAGGAAAGCTGGAAAAATTCAACAATTATCCATAAGATACCAGACAGCACAGGGCTATCCAGAAATGCAGAAACAACCAGATGGTTGGCAGCATGTGCGCAAAACACTGAAATGACTGCTTTTTAAATAATTTTTCAAATGGATGTTGGAATTCTATTTGCCAAATAGTTATGACCCTTCCCTTCCAAAAAAAAGGGGAGGGGGGAAGTACATGGTCTTTTGCAACTGTGCGAAGTAAAACTGATACTAGTAAAATTTACAGGTGGCTGATTGAGTTTTCCACCTGAAAATCTGGGGCTGGGTAGACAGAGTCAGAGTATGAAAATAATGGCCTGGCTCCTCTTCTGACATTTCACGCTAGGCATGGGGTTCCATCAAAGTGTTCCCCACGGTCGTCACAGTTCTTTAGGTATAACTGAATAAAAAATGAAACCAAACTCTAGATCTTTGGGGTCTTTAAACGTAAAAAACACTCCAGGGAGCTGAAAGAGCTTTGCAGACAGAACCTCTGAGCCCACCATGGGGATCCACACATACCGGCCGCACGCAGAGAGAAACACCAAGGCAAGCAGGTGCTCCGGGTCCCTCGGGAGGTCAAGGGTAGCCAGGGCTCTCCGGACTTCACCCCTGGTCCACATCCCTCAAAACCCAGTCAATTTTCCAGGTTAATAGTGACTTACTGGATTCTACATTCTACCCCATGCCCCCAAATATGGCAAATATGTCCTGTCGTATTTACCTGGGAAGGGTGTATGTGAGCAGAGAAGCTAGAAGATTCCAAATGGCCCGGGCAGCTCTCGTGTGCGGCTGGAGCATCAGTCCCGGTTTCCTAATGGCCAGAGGGGCCAGCCGGGCCCTGGGTGCAACTGCACCCCTGCTCAGCACGCCAGCAGCCTCTGCTAAACCTGAATTCCCCACAAGGTCCCTCGCCCCTTGGGCATTTTCCAGTATTTTGATAACAACAAAGCATCATTCTAGTCAGAGGAAAAGGCCAAATTCATATGCGTACATGCCACTGTGCTTATACGGGTGCTGGATGGTCACTGAATGCAATTGTGAATCACATTTTGTCTCCGTTAGCTCAAAGAAGCCAAATGGTGAAGCCATCCAAATCTCAAACTTCGAGCCACTGGCTAGTCCTTAGGTAGAGCTTGTCTGAGTCCCCTTCCACCCTCTCTCGCTGGCAGCACCACTGCACCCGCATCCAGCTGTGTGCAAGCCTCCTCCACCCTGCGCCGGCTTCAGGCAGCCTCGGTCATGGGCTGAGCCGATCCCCACACTTGGCTTCGGGAAGCTACTCCCCCTGGGGGCCGCACACAAGCTGGTCACGCCTGAGGCCACCAGGCACTCCTGTGGGCACGTGGGGACTTCCCAAGGGAAGAGCCCAATGCCACATGGACAGCGCTTTCTCCTTTGTCCCCTTCTCCACAGGAGCTGGCCCCCAACTTCCCAGCCAAGACCACCTGCACCCTCAACACAGCCACAGTCCCTTGATGCTGGTAAACAACGCTGTCATTCCAACACTCTCGCATCACCTCAAGGGTTCACAGCTCCCAATGGACAAAGTTTGCTTAGAATGTTCTAGATTCTAGGTTGGTTGTTTGTACTTGGGGGGATACTGGGGTGAAGAGTGGAAGCCAGAATACTTGCTAATATAGTTTAACCTCATTTTATTCCCCTTCATTATCTTCTCTCTTTCTTCTCTCCTGACCCCCAGCACCTTGGGAAAGATCTACAAAGCAGAAAAACACAAAAACTGACCCAAAAATGAAGCAGCAAAGAATTCTGTTTCAAAACAAACAGCAAGCGGCAAAGCCAAAGTCAGATTCTCCAGCGCAAAGGATTCTCTTAAAATGAATCTGCCTTTTCCCTCAGGATGTTTTCTGAGACGTTTTAAGTTGAATTTTTATGAGTCCCATTCAAGCCAAGTTTCCCAAGTAATTAAGAACAGTTTAGCAGTTTGCACTGAATTCAGAAACTGCTGTATAGACACTGTGGGTGGGGTACCCAAGAGCCATGCCCAGCTGCTTCTTCCTCCCTTGCCTTCTTCTATAGTAGAGGCTGAGATACTGAATATTCATAACCCTTCAGCTTCCCCTATAGCTAAGGGTAGTCATGTGGTCAATTCTAGCCAATGACATATGAGAAAGTTACTGCCGCCACCTCCAGGAAAGCATTATCAAAGGGTCTGGATCTGCTGTCCTGTGCTTTTGCCTTTTGTATCTTCCTCCATTTCCCCCTCCCCGGGATGTCAATGTGATACCGGGAGATGCAGCAGCCATCTTGGAACGTCAATCAAGTAACACGTCTGAGAATGATGACCTGGCCTGGGGTGGCAGAGTGGAAATACAAAAAGATCCTGGGTCCCTGAGAACCTCTCTGCTCCCGAGTTTATTGGTGAGTAAGATAAACAATTCCCTAACCTGTTGAGCCACTGCTCACCAGATATCGTGTTATCAGCAGCCCAGTCCATTGCTACCTGATATCATCATTTCTGGATCCATAAACACAAATCACTTTTTCTCTTGATTTCTAAATGAGAACTGCTTTAACTTTAATTTCATTCTGTTTGGTGTTTCTAAGGGATCCACTCCAGGAATTTAATTTCTTTTTTGGTTTTATACATTTATGTGTCTTTTTTTTTTTTTTCCACACACACTGAGGAATTTAATTTTGACAGTGTCAATGATTTATTTGTCAGTATGCCATGGACTTGCTACCCAGATCATGATGTGGCCAGAAAGGGTGAACTTAACCAGCAGAGCTGGCAGAATTTGAACATTAGGAGTTAAGGTTTTAAAGCCCTTGTGGCCATTTTATTCAGGAACCAATGTAAGCAAAAGCTACTGTTCCAGAGACAAAAACAAGAATTCTTCCCCATCTAAACCACCAGCTTCCCAGAATGGTTTAGGGAAATGGAATTGGAGGAATTCCACAGACATATTTATCTATGACAACAGGAAAACAAGGGACCCTAAAAAGAAAATGCCTAGATGTGAGAAGGGAACATAGGACTCCTCCCTGCTGCTGGATGGCATCAGAGACCCTACAAGAAACCAGTACTTGCCAGGCTTTTGTGGGATCTTTTGCACATTCTTCAAATTCAATTCGCAGCTGAGAAATAGCTGGTGCAGCTTAAACTCAGCCTACTACAAACTGCTTGACGTGCCAGCCAAAAAAACCTCCCTGAAAATTCATTCCTTGTCCCAAAATGTGAAAGTCATTGTCTAACTATGTTAAACACTTGGGCATTACTGTCGCTATAATCACCGCTCATCTTACTCAGAAAGCTGCCTGAAAAATACCCTTAGAAGAGAGGCCAAGCAAATGTTGTGGACAGGAAGGTATGAAACAGAGTAAATGAGGCAGACATGACCAGAAGCCAACCCCACATGGACCCAGTGACAACCCAGATTGCTAAGGATAATCACTTTCTGAAATACGTTTTCATATTTAAAATGTTTTAATATTTCAGATAATCACTTACTGGTTACGAATGGGCAGAGGCAAACCGTCTACCGATGAAGATGAAAAAATGCACAACACACCCAATGAGCAAAACGTTGTAAGTTTTGCAACGGGACCATTTGTGAAAAGGAAAAAATAGAGAAGCAAAAGAGAAGGAAGGAAGTGAACATTTGTTGTGTAGCTACTCAGCGCCAGCCACTTCATTTACTTCTGCAGCAGATATCTACTGAGCCCCTACCACGTGTCAGATTCTGGGCTACGCGCTGGGGATCCAGAGGTGGTTAAAAAGAGTTCACATGACCAACCACTAGCTCTTGAATCTCCGTAACAACCCAGTGAACCGTGCTTTGGTATCCTCGTTTTTATTCAATGTTTTGTTTTTACTAAAGCATAGTTGATTTACAATGTTGTGTTCATTTCTGCTGTACAGCAAAGTGACTCAGTTATACATGTGTATACGTTCCTCTTTTATATATTCCTTTCCATTATGGTTTACCAGAGGATATTGAACATAGTTCTCTGTGCTCTACAGTAGGACCTTGTTGTTTATCCATTCTATACGTAAAAGCTTACATCTGCTGACCCAAACAGTATCCTCATTTGTATAAATGAGGAAACTGAGCCTCAGAGAGTTGAGTGACTCGCCAGGGGCACACAGCTAGTAAGTGATCGTGGTCACTTACTAGACTCAGGCCTGTCTGAAATCATAGACCATATGCTCTTCCTCCTATACCTGGTTGCCTCTCAGCTGTCATTATAACTACAAGGAATAAATGTAGGCCTGGAGAGAAATCAGAACCAAAGGTATAAAACTGAAAGTCACTAGTGGAAGCTGAATTCACTGGGACACGTGAGCTCACTGCACTGAACGAGCTCTTCTAAGTGTCAGGAAGATGTCATGCTGCCAAATTCTCCTTCTCACTCCTTCACTTACGCTGCTTCCAGCAACAGCTGAATCATTCTCCTCGTGGAAGTACCTCTCCTGTCCTCCCTGAGCCACAGTCTCCCACCTTCCAGGACACCATACTCCCTGGTTTCCCTTTCCCATCACTTGTCTCCTTCAGCAGCTCCTCCCTCTTTGCCAGAACTCAAAACGTTCCAGTGCTTCCAAGCCCCGCTCTGGACGCCCCTCTTCTCTGCGTACACCTCCTGGGCCTTCACTAAGTTAGCATGTCCAGTCCCAGGACTGCAAACACCACCCATGTGCTCATGGCTCCCGAATTCATAACTCTAGCTCTGGCTTTTCCTCTGAGCACCAGCGCATCCAACTGTCTACTTAGCATCTCCAATGAAACCCAAAGAACACTGGTGTCTAAAGGATGACGGGGACCAAAATGTTTTAAATCTGAAACATTAGTGATAAAGGAGAGAATCAGGATTCAAATTGCATCCTGGAAGACAGGAGTGGAGAGGTTTTCAGGAAGAAGGGAATGTCCGTCAGTGTCGAGTAAAGGCTCAGAAGAGCTCACTTTTTCTCCGCTTGTTATTAGGACGTGTCCACTCCCATTCAAAGCCCCCCAACCAAGCAAACATGCCACCGATGTTTCACTCTGCAAATATCAAACTTAATTCGTTCCTTTTCTATAGCTACCCTCCAAGGATTTTTGTGAGAATAAAGTGTGAAAGAAAATCATAAAGCACTCAATGAGAGTGAGATACAACAGTAAGCAGAAGAGCCACAGAAGGACCAATGTCACCAATTACAACCCAATAGAAAACGACCCGGCAGGATTCCCAGTACCTGGGCTCTTGGCCAGCGCCCCCTCCTCACACAGCAGGCGTGGGCTGTGGGTCCTCATTTCCCTCAATCTCAGGAAATACGCTTACATAATATACTTAGAAGTTTTAAATCTTGACAGTTGAAAGTCGGGTAACCTGATCCAATCTCCCCTCTTCAATCTGCCTATCAACTGCGTGTCTAAAATGGTCTTCAATGCTTTCCACGACTAGACGGTTCTACCCACATTCCAATAGGTTTCCCCCACCTTCAAGGGTAAGCATCTATGAATGTGTTACTCAGTTGGGTGATGCAGGGTTACTAGGCAAGGCGCTGCCCAGGGATACAAGTGAGGTAATCACAGATATACAAGAAAGGCAAAGGTCTTCAGTCTCCTGAGCAAAGCACTATATTGGCATCCGAACGGAAGAGCGAGGGTGTCGACATTAAATATCATCTGAGTGCTGCTAACAATAAACGTTATCAGGGCTCAGACCGTCCTCTTCAGGCTAGGATGATCGGAGAACAAAGTATGGCACCAGTGGAACTCAAGGACAGCCTTTGCTAGAGGTTTCTCCCATGGCCACTGCTTTCCACAACTTGCATTCTAATAGGACACTTAATCTCTTAAGACTCTAACCCAGCCTACCCTTTAACCCTCACAATGTTCCTGAATTGCTCCCTGCAAGGAAAGCTCATTACAACTTCAGAGCCTCATCAGACCCTATGGAACTCATCCCAGACAGCCCTCATGTTCTACAAGAGACACACAGTCTACTGAGACGGTAGCGGGTGCCTCATCTCCCAGGCCTCTCTCTCCCTGGGTGTTACAGTCAAAATGTCATCATGACAACCGTAAAATAAGATCAGCCCAGGTCTCAGGAAAGTCAAGGAGCTTGGTGTTCTCTGTCCCTCTTTTCTCTTCCCTTTGACTATGGTCTGCTTGGATATCTGTAGCTATGTATGTGGCTTCTGAGAGTTATTCAATGTAAGAAGATGCTTCAATCCTCCCAGTCTATCAGAAAATAATAGAAAGAAATCGTTGGGTAGGGTAGAAAATAGTATTATCAACAGCAGGGCCAGGGAGGCATTACAGCAGAAAGAGAACATGGTGGCTTTCCGTCACACAAAGAATGTCAGGGAGTCAGACACTCTGGGAGAGCAAGGCTGCCACATCACACCACCTAGAAGACTCCACTAGACAATACAACCTCGATAAAAGAAAGACAGCAACACATCCCAACTTTTACTAAATAGGAAAAAAACGTAGATTGTGTCAACTTCCAAGTGCACCTGCCAGGCCAAGTCCTCGGACAAATCTGGTGATTTCTCCTGCTCATCTTACGATTCTATGTGTTATCAGTGTAAAAACATTCAGAACTTAACACCCTGTCTGGCAGGCAGAAGTTGATTAGAAAGTACTAGATGATCCTGTATTGCTACACTGATCACATTTGAGGCCATTATTTATTGTTGCATCAATCCCAACTTCTTTATTAAGTCTTTGTAGCCTGTGCCTTAGAGCCTAACAGAGTAACTTGCCCATAGCAGACCTGATTTAACTATTTAATTACTTACTTTATGAACGAAGGCTTTAGCCAGGCTGGATCTATGAACTAGGCTCACTGAACGTGCGTAGGTGTTTGGAGCTCTGGGTCGACAGTTCAGCACACAATGCAACACAGTGACTCACATCTGCCCACTTCTCAACTACGGCCCAGGGCTGGAAGTTGTGTGAATTCTTTCACCTACTGAAAAGGAACTGTGTTGGTATGAAGGCACACCATATGTTGTGGGTTGAATTGCGTCCTCCAGAAAGATATGTTGAGCCCTCATGCCCAGTACCTGTGAACGGGATTTAGAAACGGGGTTTTTGCAGATGTAATCAAATCAGGATGAGATCATGCTTGACCAGGGTTGGCCTTAATCCAGTATGACCAATATCCTTATAAGATGACACACAGGGAGAATGTCACGTGACAACGGAGACAGAGATTGGAGTGACACACCTACAAACCACGAAGCACCAATGATTCTGGAAACCACCAGAAGCTAAGAAAGGAAGGATTCTTCCCTAGAGCCTTCAGAAAGGGTATGACCTTGCCCTGCAGATTTCGGATTTCTAGCCTCCAGAGCTACGAGAGAATAAATTTCTGTTGTTTAAAGGGCCACCCCGTTTATGGCCCTTTGTTAGGGCAGCCCTAGGAAACAAGAATACCGTGTAAGTAAGATTCTTCACTCCCGCTGCAGACGGGACTTCCAACACAAGCCAACACTCCTCAAAATTCGTGTGCTGACTCCACAGGTTAGAGTGAGAGGCATGCAGGGGCCTGCCCCACACCCACAAACCACACATATCCTGCTGGCCTCAGGTCAACAGACATAAAGAGATTGAATGTATATCATATGTAATTAATACCAAAGAAAGCATATCTGATCATTCAGTGAATATTTACTAAGTACCCACTATTTTCAGGCAGGGTTCCAGGCAATGGGGAGAATTCAGTGAACAAAACTGACAAAATGGAGCTTCTGTTCCAGAGGAGAAAGACAGGCGATTACCACCACACAAGTGAAATACGCACACTCTCAGGTAGTGATAGAGGTTGAGGAGAAAAATAAAACTGGGATAAGAAGTGCTGTGGGGTGTGGGTAAGATTGTACTGTTAAATGGTGGGGAGTGGTCAGGTGAGGCCTCACAGGAAGATGATACGGCATAAAGAACCTGAAAACGGTGCGGGATATCCCACACATGTTTATGGAGAGTTGTTCAGGCCAAGGGAACAGCAAGTGCAAAGGCACTGGGGCTGGAAGGCGCCTAGCACATTAGGGAAGCAGCAAGGAGGCCCAGGGGCTGAAGCTGATAGTGAGGGAAGGCCTGGTGAGGAAGATGATCATGTGTAGCCTTGAAACTTGCTAGGACTTCGGTTTCTATCTGAGAGAGGTGGACGGCTCTGTGACATCATGCATCCTGAGAATCACTGTGATGCTGTTTTTCGTTTTTTTGTTTGTTTGTTTGTTTTTGCTGTACGCGGGCCTCTCACTGTTGTGGCCTCTCCTGTTGCGGAGCACAGGCTCCAGACGCACAGGCTCAGCGGCCATGGCTCACGGGCCCAGCCGCTCCACGGCATGTGGGATCTTCCCGGACCGGGGCACGAACCCGTGTCCCCCGCATCGGCAGGCGGACTCTCAACCACTGCGCCACCAGGGAAGCCCCTGTGATGCTGTTTTAAAAACCGAGTGTAGGGGAAGAGGGCAGGAGCAGGGGGACCAGTGAGAAGGTTATCGCAGTAATCCAGGTAAGGTGGCTTGGACCAGGGTGGGCGTAGTACTTCCCTGCCATGCCAAATTACTCACCATAATATCTCAGTACACACAAAATACTTGCAAACTAACTGTAGTGATCTCAAGCAGAATGGGCAAAAATACATACTTTTTAAAAATAGGCTTTTACCTATCTCAAAAGGTTATATATACAATTCCATTGATATGACATGACATTTTTTTCTTTTTGGCCCCAGTTCCCTGACCAGGGATTGGAGCCCCCTCGCCCCTGCAGTGGAAGCTCAGAGTCTTAACCACTGGACCACCAGGGAAGTCCCTGATATGACATTCTTGAAATGACAGAATTACAAAGATGGAGCACAGATTAGTGGTTGCCAAGGAGGAGGGGAAGAAGGGAGGTGGGCGTGGCTATAAAAGGAAAGCAGGAGGGGTCCTTCCGATGGAGTGTTCTGTATCTTGACTCTGGTGCTCGCACAATCTACACGTGTGCTGAAATTACACAGAAACACACACACAAAAGCACGTGAAACTGGTGAGCTCCGAATAAAGTTGATGACTTGCACCAGTGGCAGCTCCCCAACCAGGGCAGTGCACTGCGGTCACACGAGATGTGACCTTCGGGAGAAACTGGGTGACGCAAGGGAATCTGCAGCTCTCTGAAAATAAAAACTTTTAAAAACCATGAAAAAAAACGACCTTTTACACACATAATGTCGTCCGAAGTCCTGACCCTTCTGCCTGGGGAAATGCTCCCGTAAAGCTGTCTTTACGCTGACCTACAATAAGTACAGCAAGCCCCCCTGGCCTCCGTGTGACAGGTTCACCCACGCTCTCCACTTTCTAGGTGGAAGCATCAGTGTGACGACCACACAGCTGGGCCATTGCTAGTCCGGAGAGCCTGAGCCTTCGCTGTAGAGGATTTTGTTTTATAAAACACTATGAGGGGGCTTCCCTGGTAGCGCAGTGGTTGAGAGTCCGCCTGCCATGCAGGGGACACGGGTTCGTGCCCCGGTCCGGGAAGATCCCACATGCCGCGGAGTGGCTGGGCCCGTGAGCCATGGCCGCTGAGCCTGCGCGTCCGGAGCCTGTGCTCCGCAACGGGAGAGGCCACAACAGTGAGAGGCCCGCATACCGAACAAAAAAACACTGAGGATGAGGTGGTGCTGCCCTCGTGAGATTGTGCCGGCAGCTTTCCCCTCTGTCGACCCAAAGTACCCATCGGTGTCAACAGGTCTGGTTCTTCAGATCCCAGCCGGCAGGGCCCGCCTGGCCGGGGCCGCCCTCACCTGGCCTGGCCTGGCTCAGGTTGTTCCTCTGAGCTCCCAGGAGGCCACACGTGACCCAGCAGGTCTCCCGCCTCTTTGGCCCTGCCCCGTGCTGGGTGGTCCAGCTGCGGGTGACTGTCAGTGGGACTGCACCTGCAGACAAATGCGGTGTCGTCTCAAATTAGGAGTCGTGGCTGCATACCTGCTCAGATTGTTTACTACGATGCTAAGTGGTTCCAGCCACAGCACTAGGGTGCAGGGACCCACCATCCACCCTTCTCACAACAGCAACACAGGTGCATCCCCGATCCATGTCTGCTGGCTTTGGCCAACCATCTGCCTGTGACGAAACAATACAGCTGTCCTGGACCTTCCAGTCCTAACACGCATCCCACTGCCTGTACCCTCCCCTGCCCTCCCCATGCCTGTGCTGTCACAGACGGACTGTGTGTACTGGACTCGGCATTCCTGTGCTTGCTGAATGAATGAATGAATGAATGGACACCTTCCAATGGAAACTCCCACAAAGTGAGAGCTGGAAGGGGCCCTTCTCCACATCTCTAGTCCAATCCCCTAATTTCGCAGATGAGAAAACTGAGGCCTGAAGAGTCATGACCTGCCTAAGGTCACAGTGCAAATGAGTGGCTGGGTCAGGGCTACTGCAGTGAATGAAGAGCTGTGACACCAGAGAATAATTCCTAAAAGACAAATCCCAGCATTTCAATGACGCCTCTCTTCTGAGAAGTCTGAAACCCTTCACGCTCGTAGTACTGCAGTCTCACCAGGTGCAGGTCTGTCAACCCCACAGATGAGCTGCTCCTGCTTCTCAGTGCTGGTCCTGGATTTAACCCTCGGCTGTAATCAAACTTGAATCCTGGGAGCCTTCTGGTGAAAATCCAAGGCCAGCGGCTCAGGGTTATGAATTCCATCACACGGGTCAAACATTCCCAGAGAAGCCCTGTGTTAAAGGTTGAAGGGTTCATGTAACAAACTAGACACAGAGCACTGGCCTCCAGGGCCCACTAAGTAAAGGGCACGCCCCACAATAAGGATCTTGCTTATATCCAAATGCCAAATCGATTTTGTAACAGGGAATAGGGTTCACTAAAACCCCATCTGAAGTTAAGCCCTACCAGAGTTTAACATGCTTCCGTGTACGACAGAATCATTTCTCAACAGCAATGTGACCAAAGCACAGATTTGGAAGGGCATCCAGAGCAAATCAGAAACGGTTGTACCGGCCTAACGAAGAGACCGACATAGGAAACGTCCAAGCCAGCGGGAGCCGGGGAGTCTGCAGGAAGAACGTGGGGTCTCAATCCAGGAGACTGGAGTCCAAATCCCAGGACCCCCACTCAACTAGATGTCCGACTCTGGGACAGTCCCCTCGGGGTAAGATGAGGATGTTACCAACTTCACAAGGCTGCAGTGAAAATGAAATGAAATGACATACAGGGAAATGGTAAACTGTGGCACTTTTAACTGCCAGTTCATATTAAAAAGAAAGTTGAGACACAACCTAAGAACTCCTCATAAAGGTGAACACAGGATTAACTAGACTGTACTTTAAGGATTATGATGATGTTATCATGGCCTCCACACATAGGAGGCCACAGGAGAAGAATTAGCAGCTCTCCAGTTATTTCGGTGCACTTCCAAACCTGTCTTAGGAGTTGCATTACTCTCTCTGGTTACAAAGAGAATCCAGTGAGCATGGAGGGGAGATACTGAAAGAGACGGTTTCACCCAAACTCACTCAAAACTGACTTCCAGTGCCCAGGAGGCAACCTCCCCTCAGGGTCCCTTGTGCTCACCCATCCTGCAGCTGCTGCAGCTTTGACCAGAACCTGCAGATATAACAGGGGTACCCCAGCAGCTGACCCCAGCTTTAGGTTTAGGTTTCAAATTCTTTCTCACCAACGGGCAACTGAAAATTGGTAACTTGCAGGCAGGTCCACTCTCAGTGAGTGAGTTGTCCTTCCCAGCTTAATATCTGAAGGAAACTCCAATGAGTAGCAAAATTGAAAAAAAAAAAGGGCAAACACTAAGGGAAAACCAAAGCAGGTAACTGAACGTATGTCCTAAGTTTCTTGTCTCTGTAAAGCCCCGGCGACGGGGGCTGGAACGCGAGAAGCCAGAGGGCGGCGGCAACGGGGCAACGCGGCGGGAAGGCCCCGAGCGCCCTCTAAGGGCTGTGGACCGCAAGTGCTGCCGCCTGCCGGGCCAGGAGCCGAAAAAGGAAGGAACTGGGAGAAAATTGTGTCTTCCGCATCTTCCACGTGGCATCACCTACTACTCAGGGGCACAAAAATTCCTTATTCACAATTTCAAAATTTTCATCACCTGATCCATACTGCAGAATTTTCCTTGATAAGATGATACTAATAACACAATTCCCCCAAATTAACTTAAATTCATCTTCTTTGTAACTAAGACAAGGATAATGTCTTAGGAAAAAACGATGTTCGCCATGTGTTTAACCAATATCTCCCTGAATCCAAATGCTCTAAAATATGTCTACTAAAATAATGCAACAGGGACTACCCTGGTGGCACAGTGGTTAAGACTCTGCACTCCCAATGCAGGGGGCCCAGTTTCCATCCCTGGTCAGGGAACTAGATCCCAAATGCATGCCGCAACTAACAGTTCGCATGCTGCAACTGAGGAGCCCGCCTGACGCATCTAAGACCCAGTGCAACCAAATAAATAAATAAATATTTTAAAAAATTATTCAAAATAATGAAATAATATCCATTCTCTGCCCTCAGCTACCCAGTTCTCCCCAAAGGCAGCCAAGGTCTCAATGTCAGATGTATCCTAACATAAATATTCTATGGTTAAACACGTGAATACACATACATATGTATTCTTTTCTCTCCTTTATCTTTATACATTTAAATACTCACGTCCATATTTTCTAACTGAAATAAAATCTTCTGAATAGAAGTTTTATTAGAACTCAAGAAATTCCTAAATTCCATAGGGACCAATGAAAAGAGCTCTGCTCCTTAATCAGCAAATCATGATGGGGCCTTTCCTGAAATGCTTACATCTAGGCTCCCTTTACCCACACCCTCACCCCTTGCAGTAGCAAAATAATGGTCCCCAAAGATGTGCATGTCGTAACCCCAGAACCTGTGAATGTGTGATCTCACACAGCAAAATAGACTTTGCACATGTGATTCAGTTAACAATCTGGAGATGGGAGGTTGTCCGATGTAATCACAAGGGTCCTTCTAAGTGAAAGAGGGAGAAGGAAGGTCAGAGTCAGAGAAGCTGATGCATGGATGGAAGTGCAGTGACGCCACTGCTGGAGAGGTCACCAGCTGAGGGTCGCGGGCACCTCTGGAAGCTGAAAAAGTCTAGAACCGGATTCTCCCTAGAGCCCCAGGAGAAACAAAACCTTTGATGTTAGGCCAATGAGACCCATCGCAGACTTCTAACCTCCAGAACTGTAAGATGATAAATTTGTGTTATTTTAAGCCACTAAGTTTGTGGTAATTTGTTATAACAGCAACAGGAAACGAATACACCCCTCCAGCCCTCACCCCCAACAGGGCCGGTTTTCAGGCCTTTGTGTCTTAAATAGAGCTATGAACGGTCTTGGTAAGATGATGATCTGGAACTGACCAGTGATAACTTTCCAAAGACATAAATTATCACTCTGCAATTCTATTACAACCTCTAATTCCTACTAATGAATCGTGTGCTCAGTTGACAAATAAAACAGTTCTTTCATCTGGGGGAGGAGGGGCTCCAATGTACAAGATAAAAGGAAAGGGTGTATTCACCCACTCCTCTCAAAGAGGACAGAAGTAGGAGGGGGACCCTACAGAGCTGCATGTAGGTTGGGCCACAGGAGAATCTGTGAGGGCTTCTAGAGGTGGAAGGAATCTTTCCATTTGCTTGGTCCAGTGGGGATTGACCAACTGGCCCGAAGCCACACAGCAGGTGAATGGCAGTGCTGAGACTCAAACCCAGGCGCCTTGATGTTGAACCTACATCCCCTCTATAGGCAGTGGTTATCAAACTTCCTTTTCTCAGATTCCTATCTACTCTTAAATTAATGAGGATCTCACAGAGTTTGTGTTTTTGTGGATTTTATCTATCCGTATCTACTGACCAGAAATTAAATCTAGGAAGAGGTTAAACTACGTACTTATTAATTCATGTTAAAATAGCAATAGTAAACCATTACAAGCTGACATAACAAACTGTATTTTATGAAAAATAACTGTTTTCCAAAACACAAAGAAAATGAGAAGAATGGCATTTTTTGGCATTTTGGCAAATCTCTTTCATAGAAGACAGCGGGATCTCCTATCCGATTATGCCTTCAACCTATTGCAGTATGTTGTTTTGGCTGAAGTATCTGAAGACAATCTGACCTCATACAGATATGGGAAAGGTATTTTAATAGCCTTACAGACAATTTTGGAAAATCTTTGATACTACACCAAAACTCATCAAGTAGCAGTTTCTTAAAGGTTAGTTGCAATGTACAATCTGAAACCATAAAAAGAATTTTTCACATTTTGTTCCATTAAAAATCCACTGGGCTATTTTGCACTTTGGTGGACGTTTTAGCCAGGCAAGATATTGTAACACTGTGCATGGGTCACTTGGATTTACCAGTTCACTTGCTTATGCAGAGCATCTAAATGCTGACACATTTTATAACAGTATTTCAAAATCGCGTTCTTTTATATCACCACCTACCTTGTTAGGAAAGTTTCTAAGTGTTGGGAAGCTTTCAAGTTTAGGACACTGGAGCTGACATGGCAAAATTCTAGTTTTCACCTGACAGCTCAATTTTCTCACTGGCAAGACATACTAGCAGTTATTTTACCAGAAGTGGCAGACCGCCTTCGTTCATGTTTTGAGATGTCTATCAAATACTCAAGTCAAAATAACTGGTCTGTCTGCAGCCATTCTTTCCGGTGAAGGTGGCGTCCCTGAAAAGAAGCGGCTGGTTCAGCTCACAAGCCAAACTGTCACACGACTGCTTCTCTGCGGGATTGCTGATGAACCTGGGCAGTCAGCAGAATTGCTTTCTGCGCCTTTCCCATTTCCCCACACGGAATATTAAAAAGACATGCATACAAGGGTAGAGATCTGGTTAAATTAATCATTTTTACTGTTGCACGAAGGACATTCTTCATTGACACTGGCATATCCTTTCTCAACTTCAAAAGCCTGAAAAATGCAGTGACTACCAGCTCACGGTGGCACCAACGCTAAGATTCACACTGCAGCACCCGCAGTTGAAGTTTTCTCACTAAGCTTTTGTACCCTCCCTACAGACGTCACCACTGTGAAAAAGGCAAATAGTATTACTTTGAAAATCGCTTTGACCTTGTGGATTCCCTGAAAGGGTCCTCAAGCTTTAAAGAAAAAAGCTTTTAAATCACCCAAAACCATCCCAAGATAACCACTATAAATGTATGGGAGTATGTGTGTCCTCACGTGTTTTTAGAAAAACGTATCTTATCAGACTGGCAAGTGCAATCACAGTTTTAACTGTTGCGTAGTATTTTATTGTAGGGATGAGGGGGGAGCATGCATCACTTGCTGATTTTGTTTTACATTTTAATTGACCACCAAGTTGAAGGGTTTATTTAGATCTTCAGCATGCCCTGCAAATCACGTCTGTTTTAAGGAAAGCTCCCCTGAGCTGTGATGGGTCAGCCACTAGGAAGGTGGCTCTGGGTGATTTCATGACAGGGATTCTGATCCCGAAGGTCTGGGGGATGGGGGAGGGCCTGACTCGAGCAGCTCGCTAAGCCCATGCATTCGTTCAGTGAGAGAGGAAGCAGTGTGTCCACAGCCCTGCTGCAAGTACCAGAGTACAAGTCTGGAGCAGTGACTGCAGCTATTACAGCAAGACAGGCAGGAAGCCTTCCAGAGAAGCAGGTGAATAAATTACGTGCCCCCCGATTTCTTCCCCAGCACGTGGAGCTCTCTGCAGGCGATGTCGCTTCCTTCTATCATTTAAATGCAGTAGATATGCATTTCAAAATGTGTTTGTCCTCCTTTGTCTGCTTCTAGTCTGGTCATCATTTTCTTGCAAATCCCACGTCAACACAGTAGAGAGGAGTGCCAGTAAGCGTTCCAGCTCCCACATTCCACAGCTCAGTGATTTACAGAGCGGAAGGCGAGCCAAGGAGCAGCACGCGGAAGGCAGCAGGATTCCGGGAGCGATCACACGCCGCCCAGACTTCGGACCCACGCAAATGTAAACCCGTCGGGCAGGTGGCAGTGGAACCTAACAGGTACAAGGCTGCAAAATGCCAGGGTGGCACTGGCTCCACTTTCAGTCTGTTTTCTGATACAAAAACTCTTTCCAATTCAGAGAATTTTAATTTAGAAAAAAAAAAAAGCCACGGGTTGTAGGGGGGGACGTTGAAAGGCTTTAAAATAGTTTTATTCTTGATAAGTACTAGACAAATATTCAGTGAATGCTTTCCTAGAAGTAGCTAACAGAGACGAAAACAACCTACAACTGGACCCTCGTTTTATGAAAAAGTGGCATTTAGCATCCCAGCGCTGGGCATAACCCTGAGACAAGCGTTATGCCTGATGCACCCACCAAAAAGACTCAGAAGGCAACGTGACCCCCAACTTCTCCCTTTTCCCTTGTAGTAGGAGGGCAGTCGACACACTAAATAGCGTCATAAAGCAAGCAGCCCTCCTTAGAATCGCATCTGAATTTTTATAACCCAGCTGGGAGTAAGCAGTGTCAACAAAAATGTCGACTTCAAACCGATGACATAAATAAAAGCCACACAGTGTCAAGTGTGAAAATGCCTGCACAGGAGGTGGAAACAAGGGCCACCAACGGCTTAGGGATGAAAAATTTGTCTCGCTCTGTGGGAAACGTACAAGAAATCTGAAAACAGCGCGCTTGCATTTTCTGAAAAGCGTTTCTCACATTTCGGCCCCCAAAGCAATCATCCACCCCGTCTCCAGCCTCAGCCTTCGGGGAATGGTGAGCTTCTCCCGAAATGACCCTCCCTCTCCCCTCTCCCTCCTCTCAAGACAGATGCCCCCCTCCCAGCTCCAAACTTCCCACCGAGATGCAACGTAAGAGCGCGGCTTCTCCCTGGGCACCGAGGTACCCGATTGCCCCGCGGCGGCCCACAGCTTTCCCCGTGCCCTTAGAGAACAGTCCTGCCTCTCTGCCTCCCTCTGGTCTCCCGAGTGCCGTCCTTCACCAGGCATCCGTGCCTCGGGGCAGGTGAACTGGAGGAAAGAAGGATGCCCACGGGGAAATTCTGGGCAAAGGAAAGCGTCACCCCTCCCCCCACCGCAGAGCCGAGAGGTCGCCTTTCTTTCATTCCCCCCCCCCCCCTTCTTTTCTTTGCCGGAATGTTCCCGGAATGTTAGACTGCTGTGTCTCCCGACTCCGGGCGTTCGACGGCAAAGTTGAAACCGCTTTGCGCTGAGGTCCCCATGCCGCCAACCGTGTCCCCGGGCCCGCCTCCAGCGCGCGAGGCTCCGAACGCCCGGACCCGCGTCCCCAGCCGCCCCTCCGCGCCCCGACTCGCGAGCGATGAGGACGCACAAGTTAGTGACAGGACATGCAGCCAGTACAGAGCAGGCCGGCGGTCCCCCGAGCGACAGGCGGGTGAGCGGCGCACGGAAGGCGGACAGGGAAGCGGTGAGGAGGCGCGGAGAGCCGGGCGGCCGAGGCCGGGACTGCGCATACCTGGAGCCCCCGCCGAGGAGACGACTGGCAGCAGCGCGGCCAGGAACAGCAGCGCCGCCCAGGGCAGAGGGAGCCGAGCCCGCGGGGACGCCCCGACCTCGGGCGCCATCGGGAGCCCGGGGTGCGCGGCGGGTTGCGCCGGGCGTCTGCCGGGTGGGCGCTGGGCTGGAGCCTGGGAGCGCAGAGGGGCCGCCGTCGGGTCCCCGCCGTCGGTGTGCGTCGGAGCGCTCTGCGCCGCACCCGTGCGCCCAGGCCCCGCGCCGCTCGCTCCCTGTCCGCGCCGCGGCCGCCGCGCTCCGCACTGAGGCCGCCGGCCGCCGGCCGCGCCTTTTAGCCGCGCGCGGGCGCCCCCTGCCGGCATGCGGGCTGAGGGGTGGCGAGGGTGGCGGGGTGATGGCCCGAGACGGGCGGGGTGGAGGGCCGCGGCTCCGGGTGCCCAAGAGCCCGGGAAAACCGCTGGGCGGGTCTAGAAACGCAGTGATTGCTGTGCGGGCGTGCGCTCCCGCTGTCTAACCTCTCCGGCTTTCCGGCTGCGGGAATGGCCCATCACGTCCAATCTCCTTGCCAAGCCCAGGCATGCCTCTGTCACCTTAAATAAATACCTCTGGCTTCAACACTGGGGACCCGAGCCAGGCCCCTTCACCTCTATCAGCTTGTTGCGGTCGTTCCTGCAGCCCTCCCTGGTCTTCCCCACACCCCGCACCCGGGAAAGGAGGATTTAAGGTCCTTAGATACTGCTGCTCCTCGCTGTGGTTTCTGCGGAGCGCCTGAACTGGGTTCAAAGGCAGCCTTCTGTAAGCGCGGAGCTCTCAAGGCCCAGCACTCGCCTGGCCTCGCTTCCTCCGGTCTCTATGATGCTAACACGGCCTAGGGCTCCCTCTCACGATTCCCACCTATCTGTGGTAGGCTCCCCGCCTTGGAAGCCTCGCCGCCCGCCCAAGCGGACTGGGAGAGCCCCTGGAGGCGACCAGGACGCCTGCGCCCGGGCAGGTCCGCGGTCTGGGCGCAGATGCCTTCGTCGCCCAGCAGCGTCCTCGCAGACCTCATCTGACTGCAGCTCACAGCCTAAGGTCGAGTCAGCCCTCCGTCGTGACAGGCCCCAACTTGACCAGACTTGTGTCCTTCTGCAAAGAGGAAAAGATTGCAAGACGAATTCTCGACTGACGAAAAAGAAACACAGCATCTCTTTTCTGAACGGAAACACCACATCCGCCCCTTTAAGCCCTGGCAGGCGCCGCTTGCCCAGTGAGCACCCAGGAAAGGCAGAATTCTATGGCCTTCCTTTCAGGAAAACATTCCCCTGGGTCCCAGTTCTTCATTCATCCCGCAAGGTCTATGAGCTCCCAGAACTCTTCTTGCAGTTTGCAACCATTTTAATGTTTAATTACTCCCCAGTTTTGCAATGTTTCCCCACCGCCATTTAATGGAGCTATGGCCTTGGTCTGCCCAGCACCCTCCCCTCCCTGCTCTTATTCCGGGAATAACAGCCCCCTCCTCTACTCCAACCAAACGGCTCCAGTGGGGCCTGTCCCCTCCCAACCACCCTCTTTCCCACCCAGTTGGTCCAAGGATCGCCAGTGGCCCAAGCAGGGTCAGTCAGAGTCAGGACTTTTCTCGTTGGAGCTGGTGAAAAAGTTTTTTTCCTCCGGTCATTCATGGATGCTGAAGGATGGTAGCTGAGGTAAGCTGAAATATGCTCCCCCACCCCCACCCCCCCGCCAAAGATGTCCATGTCTTAATCCCTGGAACCCGTGAATGTTACCGTATACAGAGGGGGAAAAAAAGTCTTTGCAGATGTGATTAAGTGAAGCATCTTGAGATGGAGAGGTTATCCTGGATTATCTGGTGGGCCCTAAATACTATCACATGTGTCCTTATAAGAAGGAGAAGGAGGTCTGAGATATATAGAAGAGGACACAACGTGTGCACAGAGGTAGAGATGGGAGTGATGCGGCTACAAGCCAAGGCACATGAGCAGCTGTTAGAGGCAAGGACCAGATTCTCCCCCAGAGCTTCTGCAGGGAGCACGGTCCAGCCAGCATCTTGATTTCAGTCCAGTGGAAAGAATTTCAGGCTTTTGGCCTCCAGAACTGAGAGAATAAATTTTGGTTTTTTTAAGCCCACAAACTGGTAATTGTTACAACAGTCACAAGAAATTGATACGGTAGCCAAGAGGGGCCTGTGTGTCTGGCTCCAGCCTCGAGGGTACCATCCAGAGATACTGGAGCCAAAACATGGAGGACAACGAATCAGGGAGAAAGAATCACGCAGGTGGGCAAGTCCTGGGCTCCAGCCCCAGCTCTGCCCTTCCTGAAGATTGCTTCCAGGAGACAAAAGTTTTCTCTGGCTAAACTGGAGTGGGATTTCTAGCTCGCAACCCATGAGTTCTAACCAGTACCTTCCCCCTGTCCTCGGGAGGATGAGAATCAAGATTTACCTTTATGTCCTGTCTGCCACCCAAAAAGGCCATCACAGTACCAAGCACACAGTAAATTCCAGGAAATACTGATAGATCAGTTGCCATTCATTTGCTCACTCAACCAATATTTATTGTGTATCTACTTCGTGCCTGACACAGCTCTGGGCACTGGGGATCTAAAACACTAAAAACAGCAGTGATTGAAAGTGAGCAGGAGATAAGTTTTAAAAGACGGGGGACATTGTAGTAAGGACAATGAAGGCTACATTAGGATTTAGGCTTTTATCCCACAGTGGTGGGGCAGGGGAGTGCATTGGAGGACTCTGATCAGAAGAGTGGCGTGACAAGGTTTATGTGGAAGCAGAAAGGCGAGTAAGCAGCCTTTATAATCAAGGTGAGGGAAGATGGTGCTTGGACTGGAAGGATAGCCATGGAGGGGATAAGAACTGATGAGACTCTCGGTACAGCTTGAAGGTACAGGTAGGATGGTTTTCTGACAAACTGGATGAGAGGGAACAGAGAAAGAGAATTGGCACTACAAGAAGTCACACTGTTCTTACCCTGGTCATTGACTCTCCATTAAGACTTTTGTAATGTCAGGATTTCACTCTTCAGTTTAGTTTTAAGAAAATGATTACATGGCATAGCGTGCAGAAGCTCAAGGGGAAGGCTCATCGAAGGTTTACTTTAAGAGGGTTAAAGTAAACATATATTGTCCAGAAACGAGGTTGGGAAATTTAATTTAGATTTTTTAAATTAAGTACAGCAAACTTTTAAGAGTAACAACTAAAAAATATAGAATGTATAGCTTCTAAACCAACAGAGGAGAGATTTCAACATTCCTTCCTCGATTATGGATCAGATAAAGTAGTAAAGCTGTAGAATATTTAACACAACTAACAAGCTCGATTTATTGGTCATATACAGAATATACATTATTATTGAGTGCAAATGGAACATTTATAAAAATTGGCCATGAATTAGGCCATAAAGAAGCCTCAAATTAAAAAAAAAAATAGGTGTCATACAGACCATGATCTCTTACCATAGTGCAGTGAAGTCAGAAATCAAAGTCAAAAATAAAATTTTTAGGGACTTCCCTGGTGGCGCAGTGGCTAGGAATCCAGCTGCCAATGCAGAGGACATGGGTTTGATCCCTGGTCTAGGAAGATCCTACGTGCCACAGAGCAGCTAAGCCCATGCACCACAACTACTGAGCCTGCACTCTAGAGCCCGCAAGCCACAACTACTGAGCCCACATGCCATAACTATGGAAGCCCGTGCACTTAGAGCCCACGCTCCGCAACAAGAGAAGCCACCACAATGAGAAGCCTGAGCACCACAATGAAAAGAAGTACCTGCTCTCCGCAACTAGAGAAAGCCCACATGCAGCAACGAAGACCCAACTCAGCCAAAAATAAATAAATAAATTTATTCTTTAAAATAATAAAATAAAATTAAAAAATCAAAAATTTCAATCTATATTTAGAAATTAAACAGACAAAATCATAACAGAAATTGTTAAATGCTCAGAACTGAACAATAATAAGTTCTGTACATATCATAACACATAGGATATTGCAAAACTAGAAAGTGTGTAGCCTTAAATATTCATATATGAGAAAAATATGTAACCTCAAACACCTGGATTTAAAATTATAACATTGAAAATAAGCTAAATGCCCAATTAAGAAGTTAAGAAAAGAACAAGAATAGAGAATAAACTCTTTAAAGGAAAAGGAAGGAGATAGTAAAAAAAAAAAAAAAAAAAAGCAGACATTAATGAAAAGAAATCCACAGCAACAACAGAGAGTATAATTTTAAAAAATAGTCCTTACTGGGGCCCCTAGATCAGGCATCCAGAGATCTTTACTCCCTGACAGGCAGGGTCAATGCCCCTACTCAGCCTTGAAGCAGTTACAGAAGACGGACCATTGCCCCTCTGCTTCCCTTAAGAATATGGGAGTAAAATCTCTGAGGGGGAAATAAAACAGGAGGGAAGGGGGCAGGGCACAACCTTTAAAAGAATGACATAGCCCTTGAGGATATGACATCAACTGGTTAGAACCAACTAGGTCCAAGATGGCAGACGATTCACCTTCCAGTAGACCTTGAGCCTCATTATACATTCACTGTAATGCACTTGCTAACTGACATACCCACAGGCGGCATGACAGTTCCAAGGCCAACCATAAAAGCCCAAAAGTATGTGGTGGCTCAATTCCTGGAAATCCCTACCCACACTCTGTCTGTGGAGTGTGTTTTTTCCAAGGCCACTTTTGCCTTTTGAGACGGACCGCATTCTGTCTATGGAATGTGTATGTCTCTAAATAAATCCACTTCTTACCTATCAAAATAAATAAATAAATAAATAAAGATAAAAATAAAAAATGGTCCTTAGAATAATAACTAAATATTTTGTGAAATTTATTAAGAAAAAATAGGAAAGAAGGTACAGATAGAGGGTAAATAGGAACTTAAAAAAAAGAAGACACAACTACATAAACAGCAGATATTAAAAGGAAAAGAAAATATTATGAAGTATCATAGCTGTTTTATCTGTTCATCATAATTACTTAATGTGCTCATCAATATAATGCTAATAAATTTGAAAACTTATACGAAATAAATTCCTGGAAAATTATAACTTATTAAACTTGACTCAAGAAGAAAGAGAAGGCCCAAATGGTCCTCCAATTATTAGAGAAATTAAATCAGTAGTTTAAAATCTTCCTACGAGGAAAATAGCAAGTTCAGCCAATTTTATGAGCAAATTCTACATAACTTTCAAAGAAAAATTGTTCTTATCTTCTAGAACAGGGGTCCCTAACCCCCAGGCCACGGACCAGCACCAGTTCATGGCCTGTTAGGAACTGGGCCTCAGAGCAGGAGGTGAGCAGCGGGTGAGCAAGCGAAGCTTCATCTGTATTCACAGCCGCTCCCCATCGCTCACATTACTGCCTGAGCTCCGCCTCCTGTCAGATCAGTGGCCGCATTAGATTCTCATAGGAGCGTGAATCCTACTGTGAACTGGGCGTAGGAGGGATCTAGCTTGCTCGCTGCTTATGATGATCTGAGGTGGAGTCAAGGTGGTGATGCTAGCGCTGGGGGATGGCTACAAATACAGATTATCATTAGCAGAGAGGTCTGACTGCACAGAGACCATAATAGATTGATTGCTTGCAGACTCATATCAAAAATCAGTGAGTGGCAAGTGAAAACAAGTTCAGGGCTCTCACTGATTCTGCTTTATGGTGAGTTGTATAATTATTTCATTATATATTACCATGTAATAATAATAGAAATAAAGTGCACAATAAATGTAATGTGCTTGAATCATCCCCAAACCATCTTCCTCCCCACCCCCCCACTCCTGGTCCATTGGAAAAATTGTCTTCCAGGAAACTGGTCCCTGGTGCCAAAAACATTGGGGACCACCGTTCTAGAAGATGTAAAACGAGGAAGTGCTCCCCTAGGAGGATTCCATGAGGTTAATATAATCTTGATGCCAAAACTAGACAAAGATGATAAGGTGAGAGAAAATTAAAGACACTCTAACTGATAAACGTTGATGCAAAAATCCTAAACAACATTAGCAAACCAAATCTAGTCAAGTATAAAAGCAAAAATATATCTTGTCCAAATATGCTCTTTCCCAGGAATTCAGGGGAGGTTTAGCATTAGCAGAAATGTACTCTACCACATTAATAGACTAGAGGAGAAAAACGATATGCTCTTCTTATTTGACTCAGAAAAAGCATTAGATGAAACTTAACATCACTTCATGTTTTAAAAAATTCTTAAGAAACTCAAAACACAAGGCAGAGCCCATAAACTGAAATAGTATCTATAAAGAACCCCCAGGGGTTACTCAGTTTTCTTGGGTCTCTCCCACATACACATGCTATTAAATTTTTGTTTGATTTTCTCTTATTTAAAAAGAAAGAAAGAAAGAAACTCCATACAGAAAACACCTTTCTTAATTGTGGAGTATGAGCAGAATGCGGTGTCCACTCTCATCAGCAGCCTACGCTGGAGGCCCTGGCAACTGGTCCTTATCTATTTCAGGCACTTGGCCATCTCTCCGCTGTCAGTTGTACTGCTTGTCATGTGAAAGGCAGTCTTTTCCCCGTATCTTAGTAACAAAACAACACAACTTTATTTACTCAAGTGATCTTCCTTTATAAGATCCTATAAAACACATGGCGGTAACTGATTTAATTTTGCCTTATATGTTCATTTATGTTACCATACTGGCTGTCAACTATTTTGAATAGCACTCCAGCTCTCAGGCAAAACCTTGCAAAGCCCCTGTGCCAGGATATTTTAATTCTCTCTCCTCTGGACATTTTCCATTCTTCTCTAAATTTCAACAAAAGTAGGTGGAGAGAGGAGAGGAGATAAAAGTCAAATGTGTACAGTTTTCCCCCTTATTCACACTGCAGGAAGTGTTTCAAGAAGTTGGTGGTGGGCATGATTTCATTCCTCCACACTCTCCCTGGTACAATTCTTGGTAACTGAGTGCTCACTTTCTTTCACCTTTACTTATGGCTCCAATCGTCCATAAGTCACCTGGACATGTTTCTTCACACAGGGCAATGAATCCTACATGTACTACTTTCAGTGACGGTATTTGCCCAGTGGCAGGATCTGATTTTTTTTTTCATATGCCTTCAACAGCTGGTTTTTCTAATGTACATTTAAAGTAAGAATAAAATAATTGGCAAACATGATGTGAATTAAAGGAACTTTTTGTACAATACTTGACCGTTCTTTTTGCTGATCTTTGATGATTATGTCATTATTTACAGTTGCCAAGGTGACCATGTGAGAATACTCAGTTTGGAATACTTCGAGTCCAAAGTTTGTAGTTCATGTCCTTGTGAATCACTCCAGTTATAAATCAAATTAACTTGACCCTGGGCCATTTCATCAACTATACTTCTGGCAAGATAATACAAGTCTGTCGCATTCTAGGAATAATAAGTTATTTATTGGCCGACCTACAGGAGAAAATGACAGTTTACTCAGAAGCAGAATCACTCTATCAGGAAATCGAAGTGGTATTGTATTAGAAAAATTGAATAACACTACACACCTGTTTAAAGCAAATCAAAGTGAAATGAAGTCCCAAAGCTGCCAATTGTTGGTGGAAGTTTAAACAGCTACTTCAGATTGGAGGACAACTAGAGGTATTTGTCAAAATATTAAATACACATATTCTTTATATCATTAACAAACAACAGAGACACACCTGGGCTAGATTTAAAAAACAAAAACAAACCCCCCCACAGTATTAGAAGAATAAGAATTAATAACAAAATCTCAGGAAAAATAGGACTCAATAGAGCCTTAGGGCAGAAATGTTTAGCCAGCTTGATTAAGGTACCCCTTTTGGGACAAATCATCCCCAACCGTTTTCCATTGTTTGTGTTCTCGGGAGGTAGCAACTGATTGGCTTAGTTGGATCATATGACTCCAATTCCCCACAAGAGGACAGGATGCTAAGTTTCTTCCCCAGGCAGTGCAAGCACTGCCCCCACTGTATTTGCTTTTAAATAACAGCAGAAGACAAAAATTTGAGGTGTTTTGTTATTACATCTCCATTTCCCCAAAGGAAAAGAGGGATGCTATTATCAGAAAGAAAGAGCACGAAGGGTAGGAAGATAAAAACACGTGGGGTCAACATGTTCTATGTGACAGCAGCTCCACATCAGTGATCCATCCAGAGAAATCTATTCATAGGTGTCACACAGGTGGTAAACAAATATTTTTGCAATATTATTCTTAATAGTAAATAACAAAAATAATAGGAATAAAGGACTGGTGAAAGTACTGTACATCCAGACCCTAGAGTTCTAGGCAGCCAGGAAAATCAATGGATTGAAACCATACTGACGCAGGATGATGTCTAATACATGCCAGTAAGTGATTAGAGGATGTTTCAGAAGATTGTATAAAGTATAGTAAAGGTCAAGTAATTTTGAGCTGTATATGGAACAGGAAAGCCTCATAAGATCTGATAAGAAAATGACTTCAGTTTTGTCTTCCACTGTTCCTTTAAAATATCTACAGTGGGATCAGTTCCTCTTCTGTCTCAGGGAGAAAACTCAGGCAGTGTCATGACTTCTGTGAACTCATAGGGAGAAAACAAATCCTATGGTTGCTCTAAGTCATAAACACAGTGTCAATTCCATACTTAAAAATGTCTAATTCTGTACAGTCATAAAAATTCCAAACTTGATTTGATTAGACTTTCTCCCAACCTCTCCTGGAGCCGGCTGTACCTAGAAGCCCACAGACACTGAAGCTGCTGCCCCTTGCCCTCCTGAGGTTTTTACAGCCCTCAGCTTGCTAACGAGTTCTGACCCCTCCAGCATCAAGAGTATGGAAGAGCGTGAGAAGAAGGTGGGCAGGAGAGTTCTTGGCCAACCGAGGGTCCTGGAGGCTGACATCACTCTTTCTCAGGGGCACCTTTGTGGATACTGTAGAGCGCCCCTCAGGAAACATTCAATTGCACTTTCCATGATGGCTGATCCCTTCACAACTGTTTCTTCAGGAGTCAGATCTACATGGATTCTCTTGGTTGACTTAGTTGTCCCTCTAGGACAGGATTTAAATAGCCAGTTCCTTCTAGTGTATTTTTCATTTCAGTTATTGTATTTTTCATCTCTGTTTGTTTGTTCGTTAATTCTTCTAGGTCTTTGTTAAACATTTCTTGCATCCTCTCGATCTTATTCCATTCTTTTTCCAAGGTCCTGGATCATCTTCACTATCACTATTCTGAATTCTTTCTCTGGAAGGCTGCCTATCTCCACTTCATTTAGTTGTTTTTCTGGGGTTTTATCTTGTTCCTTCATCTGGTACATAGCCCTCTGCCTTTTCATCTTGTCTATCTTTCTGTGAATGTGGTTTTTGTTCCACAGGCTGCAGGACTGTAGTTCTTGCGTCTGCTGTCTGCCCTCTGGTGGATGAGGCTATCCAAGAGGCTTGTCTGCCTTTTATTCTTTATAGTTCTGTTTTTTTCATTTTGAAGTTTTTTACAACAAGCATATCTTCCTGGGTTGTTTTTGTAATTTAAAGAAAAGTTTAAAATACACTGAGTAATTATAGTCACAACTACATGATTCTAGACTGCAGATGGGGTTGTGTACAGCATATGAGGTTCTCCTCTGTGAGTCCAATAGTGTCCAGTGATCTAGCGCTTAATTCATGCCTTAGACCCTACCTTACTCAGGAAGTGCTTACCAGCATTTAGAGCTAAGTAAACTTCACCGCTAACCAGAGTTCAGCACAGGCCATTTCAGAGTTCTACATGGCAGTGTGGCACTAAACAGTTGGAACCCACGCCCTGCAGTAGCAGAATAATGGCCCCCAAAGGTGTCCTAGTCTCCAGAACCCGTGAACGTGTTACCTTCTCACGGCAAAGGAGATCTTGCAGGTGTGACTAATTAAGGATCTCGAGATGGGGAAATTGTCTGGATTAGCTAGTTGGGCCCAATGTGATCAAAAGGTCCTTAAAAGATGGAAGAAGGAGGTGGGAGAGTCAGAGAATGACATGCAACAATGGAAGCAGAGGTCAGAGCGATGTGACCACAAAACGGGAATGTTCACAGTCTCTAGATGCTGAAAAAGACTAGGAAGATTGTCCCTGCCAACACCCTGATCCTCAGATCCCCTCCAGCTTCTCTGACCCCGGGCCAGAGTGACTAGCTGAGTGACAAAGGGCCCAGTCCCTGCAGGGCCGCCACACCATCTAGGTCAGAGGCGATGAAAATGGATACAGCTTCCAGTGTCGTGCTCTTGGCTTGCAGCTTGATCCTGGTTTCCAAGACTTTACATCCATCTTTGCTTCCCTGCTGCCTGCCTTTCAGACTTCAAGCTCCAGCATTGCACGAAGGCACGAGCTCCCAGAGAGATCACTGCAGCAGCTCCCAGGATTGCCCACGGTCAAGTCTCTATAACTGAGCCCTTAAGATTTATGTATCTATATTTATTACTATATCTATCTGTATGTATGTGTATATTTATATCTACAAATAGGCATTGGATAGACAGGTAGATGATAGATAGACAGACAGGGAGATATATTTATCTCCCCTAGTGTCTCTGCTTCTCTGATCAAACCCTGACTGACACAAGGCGCTAGTCAGCATCTCACTGTCAATATCACTGTTAACATTATGTATCATAAAAGCACTGGCTTTCTCAGGTCATACTCTGTACCAGCCAAAGTCTCTAAAAGGATTCATCTCTTTTCTATTCTCAGTAATTAGCAAGGCGAATGACATCCTCCTTATACTACAAATAGGAAAAGTAATTGGCAACAGAAGTCCCTTAAGGCAGGGGTTCCCAACCCCCAGGCCACGGGCTGGTACCAGTCCGTGGCCTGTTAGGAACTGGGCCACACAGCAGGAGGTGAGTGGTGGGCGAGCGAGCAAAGCTTCATCTGTATTTACAGCCGCTCCCCATCTCTTGCATTACCACCTGAGCTCCGCCTCCTGACAGCATTATGGTGAGTTGTATAATTATTTCATTATATATTACAATGTAATAATAATAGAAATAAAGTGCACAATAAATGTAATGTGCTTGAATCATCCCGAAACCTTCCCCCCACCTCGGTCCGTGGATAAATTGTCTTCCACGAAACCGGCCTCTGGTGCCAAAAAAGGTTGGGGACCGTGGCCTTAAGGAGCCAGGGTCTGACACACCCATCTTTCATTCCAAGAGATACCACGAAGGAAAGCCAAGGAGGAGTAACTAGCCAGCAAACAAGTCCCTCACCCTTGTTTCCCTTGAAGAGGTCACGGGGCCACTTCAGCTCTGGGCCAAATTAGGGACTCAGTAAATAGGATACATTTACATGTATAAAAATTAAATCTTTTGAGTATTTTGCTTTTAAAGAGCTGACCTCCCTCTGCTTTGTTAAACAAAACTCTTCCGATTAGCTCTAACCAGGCTTGAGTTGGGGATTACTTGGCCTTGGGCAAGCTTGAAAGTGAAGCAAGTCAAAGCAAAGCGTAACGTGAGGGTGTGATTTTTGCATAGGATGTTTCTTATTTATTGGTTTAACCAACTCTTTGACTTCCCTGAAGGTCTAAGATAGAGAGACT
Organism: Aethalodelphis obliquidens; assembly: GCF_003676395.1. Classification (NCBI taxonomy): domain Eukaryota; kingdom Metazoa; phylum Chordata; class Mammalia; order Artiodactyla; family Delphinidae; genus Aethalodelphis; species Aethalodelphis obliquidens. Next base: position 8,259,431 of record NW_020837947.1, read on the forward strand.
TGATACAAGAAGACACCTGCACTGCAGAGCCTCCCTGAGCCCATAAAGCTGTCATAAGCTCGAGCCACAGAGCCGCCTGCTGCATCGATTTGGCGCTCGCCCCTGCATTTGTGCTGCACGTCGATCTCAGTTCTTGTTTTCTGTGTTGACTGGATTGCTATTTTGACACCTCCTCCTATCAAGAGGAAGGGAAACAATCTCTGAAGAGAAACAATCTTGGTCACCTTCCCCTCCTTTCCCTAAGTTTAGGAAGCTCAGAGGGTGCACAGCCTTTGGGAAGGTGCCACCTGGCCATTTCATCTAGTCACATGAGACCCCACTGAGACGTCTCACGTGCCTGACCACACCATTCTTCATACTCGTGGGTCTTCCTGTGACTTCTGTGCTGCACGTGGGACACAGGGACAAGTTGGTGCCCCCAGCACTCCACAGGTGGGAGGGGAGGATGGCGAAGAGCCACCTGAAGATGAAAGCAAAGGGGCAAATATGTCTCAAATAATATCCTGCCCCCAGCTATCACTGAACTTTATTCTACGTGCTTTACATCTCCCAAACAAGATCTTGATTCCTTCCAGGCCATCAGCTGTGCCTTATAACTCCATATGTCCTTACTGGTCAGCAGAGTACCAACCAATGCATTTTTATTGTTGACAATAATCCTGTGTAGATTACATACACCGTACAAGGACCCGTGACTTAAGTCAGAATTCCCCAGACGTGGACCCCATGATGAAGATTCATACACAGGTGATGTGTTGATTGTGAAAGCAGTGCTCCCAGGGCCGACTGGGAGGTGAGGAAGGCGAGACGGGGGGTCCAGCAAAGGCTCAGTCTCAAGCCAACGCCCCACAGAGGGTCACTGCAGCCTGATTCCACAGAGGAACCTCAGAGGATAAATTACACCTCAGGGTGGTCCCCACGCAAGTCAGGGAGCTGGGCCTGTTGGTATTGCAGCTAAGGGGCTCCCATAGCCAAGGGAAGTCCTTTAAAAAAGGTTGGGGAGCCCACAGACATGGAGGGAGAGGGTCCAAGAGGATGTGAGCAGATCCTGGGCACTGACCAGTATACCAGCCGCACTGACCAGGACAAGAACTCCTGAAGGCAAGTGCTGACGCCGAAACACATGATTCAGTGGCTGTGAGTGTAAAAAAAAACAGAGGGAAGAGAAGAAAATGTTTAAAAACTCTTCAAACAGGGGTGTGCACCCCTCTGGTTCACTGAGATCCTTTCATGTATAATGTCAGCAGTACTGTGACTTTTTGAGCCATGGCTTCGGGCCAAGAATTTATCAACTGGAACAGCAAAATACCACACAATGCACATAGTGGTCGTCAACATACACAGTCATCAGCTGGCAAGTGCTAGGACACAGAGTAGAGAATGAATTTTATCTGAAATTCAATTTACAGGTATTGGGAGGTAGTATGTAAATAATATTTATTCATGCAGATGTGTTATTCAGTTTAAGAAAAAACTGGTCTCATAAAAATTCCAGAATGCTTTTATAATATTTTGCATATGATATTTTAAAGGAGCACTCCTTCTAGAAAATATGGAAAAGTTGGAAAGAAGATTATTGCTTCTAACTTTGAAGCACCTTTTTCCTTTAGAACAATGGTTCTCAGAGTGATATAAGGGTGGTTCCAGGTCAGTTGCATCAGCCCAGCTGAAAGCTTGTTAAAATGCAGGTTCTCGGGCCCCATCCCAGATGGACTGAGTCAGAAATTCTGGGGGCTGGGAAGCTGTCATACCCCACGATAATTTTAAACTAGTGCCTTATTATTGGATATATAAGTTGTTTCCAGCATTTCACTGTTATAAACAATGCTGCAGTGAACATCCTTGTACTAGAACCTTTGTGCAGTCAAGCAGATATTTTGTAAATCTCCTCTCTCTGCACCTCTCTCTCTCTTTCTCTCTCTCTCCCTCCTCTTTGTCTCTCTCAAACAGAAGCTTTAAGAATGAGGAAACTGCCCTGCCTCAGCTTCTTTCTCCCTCTCTCACTCACTCTATGACAAAGCCCAGAATACCTGCTGGGGACTCGGGCGGGAGGGGAACACAAAAATAAGATTGTATTAACAACTCTCATTTCAAAGATTATATTAAGAACTCTAGTTTTTGATCCATCTCCTTGCATTTTCTTTTTACCACCTGCGGAAAAATGCTGCCTGCCTCTCTAAAAAAGTAGCCCATAATGTTTCCTGACCTGAAGGGCAAGGCAGATCTTGTCAATTTCTGTTTAAAGTTTATGGACGGGACTCCCAAGGGGGCAGAAACGGCTACTTCCTCTTTTAGTGTAAAGCAAGAAAGAAGAGAGGAAAAGGAACAGAGAGGGAAATTGAAGACAGTGGAGGAGCAGAGAGTGAAAGGGGGTGGAAGGGAGGTGGGAACTTTTCACAGGCTTGTGTCATTAAGTGCAGAGCAAAGCAAAGCTGCTGCCTGGTGCCCCTCATTACCGGAGCACCCATTACACACCCTTGCCAGAGATACCCAGGCAATCTGTGCTTCCATAAATCCTGCAGCATTTTTTTCTTTACAACCTCAAACAAAATTCCATTTCTGCTAAAGTGGCTGCAGGCCATGATAAACACATCTCCAGCAATTTCAGCCCCTCACGTCGGCAGAGTTCTTGGGCCGAATTTAATCCGAAAAGCTGAAGTTGCAACCTCCTCGGCTACAAAATTTTAAATGTGTTTCCCTTTGACCATATAATTGGGAGAAGAAAGGTAACTCCCACAGAAATATCAACGTGCATCTGAAATTGAAAAAGGATGAAAAAATCATCCTTAGGCTAGTGATATAAATTCATCCACATCTTTTCCATCCTGTGTCACTTGCACCAGTAAATGCCAACTGCACAACTTTCCAGTAAACTTGCTGGAGTTATTATAAGTATTTAAAATTTCAAGAATCACCTGACCAAGAATGTGAGACTGACTAAAAATAATAACATGGTTCCACCCTGTCTGTAATGATGTCGGTTAGCTGTAGCTGGTGGCCTCATCTTCCACCTCTCCTCCTTGCTACCCACCAGGATCCCCTGCAGCCGGCCCCCCATCCCAGACACCTCACTGTGCAGCTGCCGGGGCTGCAGACCCAGCCCCTCTCTCCTGCCATTGGCTCCGCCTTGTAGAGTCTCCTTCCTGCCTGCTGGCGCTTCCACCCACCGCATGGAGCCCACTGTGGGCCACTGTTGGGTTTGCTCCATTCTGACACTGGGTCGTGGGAACTGTATATCTCCCTGCCTGCCCCCCACCCAGACTCTGAGTCCTGTGAAGATGGGGCCAGTGTCTTCATCCTTGCTCTTTGGATGTGGGGGAGATTCCCCCCAAAGCCTCAATCCCTGGACCCACACCCCTTTGGGCTGTGAGTTTGCAGTTTCTTCCTGCCTTGCCAAGTGGAGTCTACTCCCCACCCGCTTGAAGCTGGGCTTGGCCATGTGAAGCATCTGGGTCAATGGGACATCAGCAGAAGTGACAGGTACCCCAGGAAGGAGCCAGGCCAGCCTGACAGAGAACAAGGTGTGACAGCATCCAACCAGCGACCCAGGAGGGAAGCTACCCTAGACTAGCTGGAGAGAGGTGAGAAATCACAAAATGCCCCTGTGTGAGGAACAATGGCTAATTTACGCATGAAAAGAACGGGTACTGTCCTAGTTTTCACAAACTCTGGAACCTCTGCTTACATACTTCCTTATGTTGTAGATACAGGACCTGTGTCTGTAGGTCCTGGAGAGATAGAGCCGCACTCACTGGCTTTCGGGCTAATCAGCCTGGGATTAGGAAACACCGCAAGCCTGTGTTTGGGGATTTGGGTTAGAGTCACATCACCTCTGGAGTCAGGAATACCGAAGTCGGGACTCGGGGTCCCTGATGGACCCTTCCTCACAGGCTGAAAAACCCATCCTCTACCCAGGACTGCTCTACTCCCCAGGAGGGCCGGACACCAGCCACGCCTCCCACGAGCCTGCACTTGTACGCGCACAGGCACACCTGCGCCAACACATTCGCGCACGTGCAGACACTGGTGACAAAGGCCATGGGCCCACCTTGGCGGGAGGCTGCTGCTTTCTTAGCCTGGCAGACTGGGCCACGCGATGGCAGAGACGCTGCTGACAGAAGGAGACCCCGACTGCAGGGGCCTGGATTCTTCCCGAGGAGCCTAGCACGCGATCAGACCTCGGAAGCAGCGGGTTTAGCAGAGACTGAACTCCCCCTGTAGGCCATCCTGCCGTCTTCCCACGGATGGACCTGAGGACCGCTCCCGGGCCACTTCCAGGTGACAAGAGTGAGGCTCCAGAGCCCTCGGCAGATGCACCTGAGGCACCGAGGGAGCTGGGGGTTTCCTTCTCGACTTCCCAGGAGACTTTACAAAAGGGTTACTGCGGGGATGCAAGGAAGGAACGCAGTGTCAAGGGCCACCTGGCAGGTTGGGCCAAGGGGACAGTGTCGCTCCTTGACTGTCTTACTTTACGGCACTATCATTAAATATTTTAAAATCCCACATATGTCTTCCCCCCAAATTTAATTTTAAACTGTTCTTGGGCAAGAATCACATGTTATACTTTTTTAAAAAGTACTAAGAAAAGTGCTATGAACAATGGGAAATACACTTTGACTTGAATCAACATGAAAAGGAGGAACATACCCCAATGCCTATTATTTTACAATGATTACAGATCAGGTCTCCACTGACAAAGTGAAGCGGGCTTACCTGGTGGCGCAGTGGTTGCGGGTCCGCCTGCCGATGCAGGGGACACGGGTTCCTGCCCCAGTCCGGGAAGATCCCACATGCCGCGGGGCGGCTGGGCCCGTGAGCCATGGCCGCTGAGCCTGCGCGTACGGAGCCTGTGCTCCGCAACGGGAGAGGCCACAGCAGTGAGAGGCCCGCGTACCGCAAAAAAAAAAAAAAAATCCAGATAGTGCAGGTGGGTGGTGGGGACCACACAGGGCTGTGGGTCTGAAAGCCTCATCCCTTCTGGGCATTTCCGGTTCCGCCCCCGACTACTGCTTGATGCCGGGAGAATGACGTCACTCACCTGGGACCCGCATTGCATCATTCGGACCACTTTTAAAGGGAAAATTTGCTCCCTCCACCCCACAGTTGGATTACTTCATTTTCTGGAATAACACATAAATTTACACAATGATAAAGTAAGGTGTGAACCATTTAGGCTTATAGCTCTTAGGTATCACTAAAGCACCTGTTTAAAACATTTTAAAAATAAATAGTAGCAACACCACAAGTCAACAGGATTCAAGCGGCAAAACCGACATGAGAGAGAATGTCACGTTTCTAAACAACCCTGCGCCTCACCTCCCCCCGCACCTCCAAACGCAGTATTGACAGTGGGAGTCTTTTGCACGGGTCTTGCTTCTACTGTAGTGGCTTCGTGCAAAACCTGTATTGTTACAGGGAGCCCGAACCTCACTGGGCCTCCCTTGGCAATTGAAGTAAGAATACGTGGCACCAGCCTGACCATGAGCACAAACACAAATGAGAAAACAGAGCAGCAGGGCAGCGCTTAGAAGGGGGCCATCCACATAACCCAGAATACACATCTGTTTCAGATTATCACCGAAATCCAAGCAAAGGTTTGATCTTGTAGGGAACTCAGAGGCATTTCCAGGATCTGTCACAACACTCCAGCTGGAGAAATACTGGAATCAAAAACCTCTAAAACCCTTCAAGTCCGTTCTGTTCAAATCTAACCTCACTGGAGCCTCAGAAACACCCATTGCAGTGCACAGATCTGCCACCAGAGGGAAATAGAGAGCCATCACAGTAAAGATGCGGCGACGTGGAGTCACTTCCTCCTACACTTGTCAAGGAAAGAGCTTGCTGGCAACTGTTCCTCCTCTTCCCTCGGGTCCTAAAGATATTCTAGTTTAACCAAGCTAAGTGTGATAGGGGTACAAATAATACGAATTCATTCTTTTACTCAAATCAGAGGAGTGTTCTCTTTTTATTAGTTTCTATTTATCTGCATCTATTGAAAAAACTTTCACTGGATGCCTACTGCGTGCAAGAAAAAGACGTGGAAAGAAAAAGTTGTTCACAGAATTCTAAATACATTTCTAAGCTAAACTGAGTTGACAGTTCTCAGAGATTCTCTCTCCAAAACTCCCTAGTTAGGATCTTCACAGAGCATACAGAGTGTACGGTAGGAGAAAAGGATGCATTGTTTGAAAAAAGCAAAGAGGTATGGGTACCACGGGTGGCTGTACTCGGATAGAAGGAAGTGCACTGCTTTACTGCCTCCTGGGCTCATCCCTGTAGAAAATCACTCTGCTTCCAGCCATTCATTCAGGTAACAGACAATTCTGGAATATCAGCTGTGTACTCAGAATGTGGTAGATGGTTTGGGTATTGAAAAGAAAAGTGAGACCAGGTCCCCATCCTCAAAGAGCTGCCTATATAACCTAGATGAGTGAACCAAACTAATATGCAAGACGAGAGAAATAAGTACTAAACTGAGTGGTGGGAAAAATAAACGAATGGAGGAAGGGAAAGACGCCATTGTTAATTATGAGCGAAGGGACCCTCGGAGAAGGCACGGGAGGAAAGGAGAAATGGGGACAATCATACCTGAAATGCACTCATCTCATGATGGTGTGAGGCGATGTGGCTTTATCAGATGTATCTCTATGACTATTTGATCTTCCTGAAAAACAAACAAAAAAATTATATCCTCTGTGGAGGGGAAGTGTCCCAAGGCCTCACTTGCCTGCAGTGAGCAGCGAGGCTTGCGGGCATCAGGACCCAGGCTTCGGGACTGCCCCATCCCACCGCCACCCCCGCCCCAGTCTGTTCTGCCCATAAGTGCATGACAGCAACATCAGAGCGACCTACCACTTCCTGTGCCCTGTGCTCCCTGCTGCTGAGCTGGGCACCAGGTCGGAAGGGAAGAGAATGCCCCCTCAAATTCTTTGGGGGCCTGTGCTTCTGTGCCCCCAAAGCCACATCACCTGGGCTGCAGGTCTCAAGAAGCAGCTCCTTTGACCCACCACCAGCACCAGCCTGCAGAGCTCTCTCTAGAACGGTCCCCAGAGCCATCCTGCTGCTGCCTGTCTCCCCTCTCAACCCAGGCTTCTCTGCCCAAAACTTCCCTCTTCTCTTCAGCCACTAAAGAAAACCTCATCTCCTGTTAGCGCACAAGGAGTCACGAACTAGCTTGTTCTTCTGTGTGACCCTCAGAGAGCTGGCTGATCCCGGATACTGTGAGTGACTCTGACCCTGACAGCAGTGTACGCCCTGTGAAAGGAGCCAAGCAGAGAGACCAGGGTGAAGAATCAAAATCAGTGCAAATCTAGTTTACTCACAGTTTTGCATTGAGAGACAAACCCTGCCCTTCGGGTAGGCGAGTTTGGTAAATGTTTAAATTGTCAGAAATTATGGTTTTACTCCTATAAAGTTGGAATTTCGATTTCCTCATGAGTATACATCCGTCCATTCTTTCAAAAACAAAAAAAAGGCTGTATATCTACAAAATACCAGGCATCCTGCTGAGCCTAGAGCTACAGAGAGAAATACAACGTGATCTGCATCCTGGAAAACGCAGCGCGCTGAGGAGACAGGTACATCCCGCAAATCATAATTCAGCTGAAGGCTTCGCGCGCATGTGTGTGTGTGTGAACGTGTGCGTATAAATGTGTAAAATAAACCACGGTTAGAGACTTGACACGCAGTTTTCACTGTACCGGCTATTTTTATTTCATACACCAGGTTAAAGACAGCTAGGGGCCACTAGAGATGGAACCACCACCTTGTGGGCTTGGATAAGAAACGTTCACAGATGGGTAAGAGACCGAAGGGCCACACACAAATGAGGCATGAATAATGGCTACGGTGCCTGAGGAAGCTGAGAAAGCAAGGCTATCTGTAGGTTACGCCGTTGTTTTGTTTAAACTCACGAAGAAAAGGTTTTGATTTGCTTTGTCTTCCAGACCTCCTTTAGCAGAAAATTACTTAGACAAACTAGATGAATGAGAACATTTGGGGTAATTTTATAGAAATCAGCCCTAACTGCTCCACTTACCATGAATTGGTTTATAGGAGTCAGAGATGCAAATATGCCAGGAGGATTCTGGAGAGACTCACAAAAATCAAAATCAGAAAACACATGGCCTGGGCTTCCCTGGTGGCGCAGTGGTTGAGAGTCTGCCTGCTGATGCAGGGGACGCGGGTTCGTGCCCCGGTCCGGGAGGATCCCACATGCTGCGGAACAGCTGGGCCCATGAGCCGTGGCCGCTGAGCCTGCGCGTCCGGAGCCTGTGCTCCGCAACGGGAGAGGCCACAACAGTGAGAGGTCCGAGTACAGCAAAAAAAAAAAAAAAAAAAGAAAGAAAACACGTGGCCCCATGGGACCCAGTGGCTGCCGTGAGGGCCTCTCCACCTCCCACTCGGTCCCCCCTGTCTGCCTCGCTCTGCTTTTCCCCTTTGCAGACTGACTCCCTCCTCTTCCCCAGAACACATGGGGGTATGTCGTCCCTCGAGGCATCCCCAGCCTTTCCTCTCACAATTCCAGTGCCCAAGAGGTGGTTTCTTCTCCTCATTCCAGTTGCAAAATCCCTCGGAAACAACTCTGTTCTATTTTGGGTTATTCCTGGAGCAAGAATTGACTGTAGCCGGGAACTGTGTGGAAAACTATTGGCCGGGCCAGACCCGAGCAGCCAGTGGCAGCCAGGTCGTAAAACAGCTGCTCTCCCCAAGCTGCAGGACAGGCCCCAAAGAAAGGGATGGAAATGCTATCACAGAATAGACTCCTGCATAGACTAATTGGCCAGAGGCTACATTTATTTCAGATGACCTCACCTTTCAATTGATAATCTCAGAAATACTGCCTTGCAGAAAAGTCTGGAAGAGAAGCTCTTTAACTCTCAGAACTGAGAACCTGTCCCAGTTCACTTCAGTTTCCCTTCTCCTGCCCTGAAATTGCTCTTTTCCTCCCACATTATTTAAAGAAAGTTAGAGACGAATGAGACATGATATTTTTGATATGCGACCTTAAGGCAGAGGCTTCATTTATTTTTTTTTAATATTTAACAGATTCTCTGTATTTGGAAACTACCATGAGTGTAAGTCTATACGAAGATGAACATAGTGGTTTCTATTTGCGGTCCGTGCCTATTTATGCAGCACGCAAACCAAAGGCATCTAGAACGTGCACCTTGGCATGGAATGCTGTCTTTTTACCAAATGCAAATGATAAATCCAGTAGCAGAGACTATGCTGTAATATGCTGGAAGCCGAAACCAAATCAGACTGTTTGGAGATCTTGAAGAAATTACTGATTTTGAATCTTAGTTTCTTTATTTAGAAAATTGGGAGTTGGGTCCATATTATCTTTCAAGTTGCAGCTAAATCTAAAATTCTGAAGGATCTTCTGAATGACTATAACAGTTACTGATAGAAAATTCTTAAGAAATGTATGCTTTCTGTTGATTACCAGTTAGAACTGAGTCGGTCAAAAAGCTGATAGTCACCAAAAAACAAATTTTTTGAATTAATGCTCTCAAGTTAGCAGAAGAAAGCAAGTCATTTATTAGAGCTTCTCTTCTCTCTGAAAATGTTGCTCTCTGCAAAGGCGGGGAGCCGAGCCCTCTGCCTTCGCGAGGGGGGCTTGTACCGGCACCTGTGACGCTATAAGAAGCCATTGCTCAGGGAGCCAATTTCTATCGGACACTAAGGGGGACCGTGCACAGCTTTTCACTCGCTGGCCCACATTGTTCTTTTGGGTAAGAGTGTCCAACAATTGATTGAAACTTCTGCAGTGAGAGGGGTTGGATGACCTGTTTCGTGTAGGAATAAGCCTGTAAGTCACATTTGCTGAAAATGGACCCGTGTGGCATGAAGTTCTTTAGAACTCAGCAGGTCAAACCAAGTTGAGGGGGAAAGAGACAAAGAGATAGAAGGAAGGAGTGAGAACTCGCTACTTTCTAGCCAGTTGACAGATAGAGAAAGAGCGAGAGAGCGAGCGAGTGAGGGAGACCGAGGGCAGGCGCATGCGCGTAGAGCCTGAGACGTCCGCTCGGAACGCGCATCTCACAGCGCCCCAGCCCGGAGCGGCCCGCATGTGTTCTGGCTGCCCAGGTCCAGTTGGGTCATGAGACTCGATAAGCTCAGCTCCTCGCTGTCCTGGAGCAGCCCCAGCATGCCTGGTCCCCATTCTCTGAGAGCATCCCCAGGGAAAAGTCGTGATGTGGTCCCCGCTCCAAAGAAAACGGTGAGTAGGGAGACTTCAGTCTGAAGTCCGCTGGGCCCTCAAATACTAAGGGGATCGAGCATAGCAAATCTCCTCCCCAGAGGGACCTAAAGATAGCCTCCAACTTAAAGACTATTGTTCATAACAGTATATATTGGTTGACCCAATATGGGTTTATGTAGATATCTAGAATATGTTCATATGAAGGTCTGGAATAATCTCTACTGGAATGTTAACCATGATTAGCTTAGAAGTAGGAATTTTTGTCAGTTTTGCATTTTCACTATTTATGTATTATCCATATTTTATATTTTTCTACAATGAGCATATATTTCTTATTTTTTTAAGTTTTTAAAGAAATATTTATTTAGAAATCTCAAACTAAAGCTATATGGGGAGGAGGGGAACATTTATTGAGACTAAGAGTTAGTATTGCATATCCTAACCCCAAATCTAAACCTCTCCTCCATATGTTGGTGTCTTCTGCCCTTTCCTAGTTTATTGTTTTTCCCTCTTCCTCTAAGTACTGGGGGAAGATCACACTGAATATTGTGATACAGTGTGCTCTCAAAGTGATTTTTAAAGTTCACTTAAAAAGAAACATTTAGGGCTTCCCTGGTGGCGCAGTGGTTGAGAGTCCGCCTGCCGATGCAGGGGACACGGGTTCGTGCCCCGATCCGGGAAGATCCCACATGCCGCGGAGCGGCTGGGCCCGTGAGCCATGGCCACTGAGCCTGCGCGTCCGGAGCCTGTGCTCCGCAACGGGAGAGGCCACAGCAGTGAGAGGCCTGCGTACCGCAAAAAAAAAAAAAGAAAGAAAAGAAACATTTAGCATAGAAGAGAAAAAACAAGTCTTCATATTTTCAGGAACATAAACGTCTGAACTTAGCTTACGATCGAGCATGACCATAGTTCTGCATACAGAGCACCAGCCCAGCACATATGATGTTAAATGACTATGATTTGTTAATTCATTTACAAATGATGTTAAATTGAAATCCACAGTGTTTGTTGATCTTAAATTAATTTAACCCTTGTTAAATGAAACTTCAGTTCATTTAAGGAGTGGATCTCTTTCTTAAAAACAGCCCTGTAGTGTTTTATGTGAAATGATATATCTTGGAGCAAAGGAAGGAGAAGGGATGAGAGGTTTAAATTTCGACCACCTCAGCCAGATGCAGAGGGGCCCAGATCCAGCGGGCCTGGATGGTGGCCCAGAGGATGGGCGCTTTGTGAGAGATTCTGGAGGCAGAAATCAACAACGTTTGCTGTCAGGTGAGGAAGAGTGGATGAGGGAGATGCGCCATGATACTTGCACAAGCCTTTTGGGGGAAAAGGTCAATAAATTGATTACTAACTAGTAACGAACTACTCATTTGCAAGAAGAGAAAGACTGGTTAGAATTCAACTTTTTAAATCATCTTGTAAAAGCAAAAGTAGGCTAGGGCCTGTAATTTCATCAGCCAGCATTCCACCGACGAGGGCCTGATATCAGGCACCTTCTTCTGCTTCTCGTAGCCACCCAGCTGGCTTGACTCCAGAAACTGGCTCACTGTGACCCTGAGTGTGTAGTCATTTGGGGAATGAAGAGTCAGTCCACGGTGACACCCAGATCCAGCACCTCCATCACCAACTCTGATGTTTGGGGACACCCTGCCCACCCCGTGACTGCTGCTTCCATGTGTCAGTGACGATCACCTACAGATTTATGGTGGCAATCCTGCCGGGACCTGACTCCTTGTCAGCACACATCACAGCGCTGAAAGATCACTTCCATACGAGAGAAGGCCTGAAATCACAAGGAGCGCTGTGGCTGGGTGGTTGTCTGAAATCCAAGCATTGCTGGTGGAAACTCCGAGTCAGGCTCTGGGGCTTTACACGGATCGTTCTGCAAATCCGAAAGTGGAAGAGCCCTCGGGCTGTGTGTTAGAAAAGAAGTCATATGCTCAAATCTAAGGGTCAACCTGCTTCTCGTTCCAAAACTTCATAGAAACAGGCTATGGAGAGCCCAAGCCTTGCTCCGCGAAATCACGTCTCTGTACCCTCCACCCGTACAACTGATTTCCTTAAAATGTATTAAAAATGACAAAACTTCCTCTCATTTGGAAACTTTATTTCCAGTGGGGCACAGAATTAAGATATAATTCAAAGTATAACATTCCTTTTTGTTAACTTGTAACAAAGTTAACAGAGAGACAAATATGGGGAAATGCGAAAGGAGAAGCAATCTGAAAGAAAACAGAGAATGTAATTCTTTCCATCAGTAAGCTTTTCAAAAAGATGCACCTACTGGTCAGAGTCTATAAAATCTCAGGTACGTATAAAGCCCTCACTAAGTGCCGGGCACTGTTCTGAGCACTCTGGTTACAGAACACAGCCAGCAGTCACAATAACCCTATGGGGAAAATACTATCATTATTACCATTTTACAAAGAGAGACGGAGGCATGGAGGTGAAGTAACTTGTCCGAGGTCATGGCTAGTCTGTGGCAGAGCTGGATATAAACCTCTCAAGGCACAGGCTAGGCTCTGCTATCCTGGTCCTCTTCTAATGGTAAATAACAAAATAAGTGTCTATTGTAGATAACTTTGTGACTCAGCAGAGGAAAAACAGAGGCAGCTCAAAATGTCTCGGCCAATGTCCTCTGGAATGACCCCCATGGAACACGGGCAGCAAGGGTCCCAACTGTTCATCCCGCCTCGCGGCCCTGACCCCGGCCTCCCGGGCGCCGGCCTGCCTCGAGGTTTCCACGTCAGCCAAATCCACATCTCCATCCTCAGAGTTACTTTTCTGGTGCCCTGATTCCTTTTCCAAGCAGTCGTGCTCTCGGTGTTGACCCTCTTGGGGGAGGTTAGAGGAATCTCTCTAAGGCACAACTGACCGACGGCTGCGGTTAAGTGTTTGCCTTTTTAAAGAGGAGCTTCTCTGATGGGTAGAAATATAGGCAATGTGGCAGAGAATAAAGAACTCAATGAGGGACATAGTTTTAAAACAGATTTTTTTTTTTTTTTTTTTTTTTGCGGTATGCGGGCCTCTCACTGTTGTGGCCTCTCCCGCCGCGGAGCACAGGCTCCGGACGCGCAGGCTCAGCGGCCATGGCTCACGGGCCCAGCCGCTCCGCGGCATGTGGGATCTTCCCAAACTGGGGCACGAACCCACATCCCCTGCATTGGCAGGCGGACTCTCAACCACTGCGCCACCAGGGAAGCCCTAAAACAGATATTTTTAAATTGAGTTATCATTCACATACGAAGTTGTTCAACCACCACCACTAATTCCAGAATATTTCCATCACCCCTAACAGAATCCCCAGACCCATTAGGAGTAACTCCCCCATCTTCCCCATCTCCTGACAACCACTAATCTACTTTCTGCCTCTATAGATTTGCCTGTTCTGGACATTTCATATAAATGGCATCATATAATATGTGACCTTTTGTGACTGGCTTCTTTCACTTAGCGTAATGTTTTCCATGCATGTTGTAGCTAGCATCGGTACTTCGTTCCTTTTTATGGCTGAATAATATTTCATTGTAGGGACAGACCACATTGTGTGTATCCACTCATCAGTTGGTGGACGTTTGGGTTGTTTCCATTTTTGAGTGTGAATAATGCTGCTATGAACATGCATATACAAGTTTTTGTGTGGACATGTATTTTCATTTCTGTTGTGTAGACACCTAGGAGTGGAATTGCTGGATCATGTTATAATGGAATGTAATATTTAACATGGAAAATTTAGAAGAACCCATTAAATCATAGCAGGTAGGTGACTGCCTACAGCCATCCTACTACTTACAGCTGTGTAACCTCAGGAAAACCAAGTGACCTCTCTGAATTTCAGGGAGTTTTTGTTTTGTTTTGTTTTGACTGTTATTGTTGTTTTTGTACGTTAAATGTCTTAAAACGTTTGCCTCTCAGTTGTATAAATAAACTAAGATAATATACATAAAAGTGTTTATAAACAATGCAGTGTGAGATTCCTGAGCTATTGTCATTGCATCCCATGTTGGGCAGGGAGGCCATTCACATGGACCATCCCATATGCTGGTGTTGGGGCCCAGGGCAGACCGCCCCAAAATGTGCCTCAATGGCATATTGGTTATTTTGAAATTGAAGTTACTTAAGAAACGGCCAATGCAAGCGGGATACTCTGACCGCCCTTTCTGTGTCCCTGAAAGCAAGAAATAGATCTCTCATGCGAAAGATGTTCTCCCTGCATGCAGATATAGAAGGACATCCTTATCACCAAAGCTAAGGAATTCAGGGCTGAGAAGCCTATATATACATATAGGCTGAGAAGCCTATATATACATATAAGTTTGTTTATATATATATATAAACAAACCCCATTACTTCTTTAATTTAGTACCCCAAGCCCAAACTCTGTTTAGATTCTCCACTAATTGGACACCCAAACCTACGTTTCTTTGTCCTGTCAGTTCCTTACAAATTTACTGTTTCTTTGTCTAAAAAGTATAAAAGCTGACCGCTCTCATTTCTATGGGACCTCCATGCCCATGAATTAAAATGTGTTTTTTTTCCTCCTGCTAATCTGTCTTGTGTCAATTTTATTATCGTCCAGCCACAAGAATTGAAGAGGGGCAAGGGGGGAATTTCCCCTCCCCAATAGGGGGACCACCACCCCTGTCCCCATGCAGCCCAGGCTCTGCCCAGAGAGCCCATGTCCTCCCAGCCAGTGGCATTGCTAAAAACTGACCTCACGAAAGGCTCCAGGTGTGATTATGCCTTAATGAGTTAGTGCCCCGGTCCAGGAAGATCCCACATGCCGCGGAACGGCTGGGCCCGTGAGCCATGGGCACTGAGCCTGCACATCCGGAGCCTGTGCTCCGCAGTGGGAGAGGCCACAACGGTGAGAGGCCCGCGTACCGCAAAAAAAAAAAAAAAAAAAAAAAAAAAAATTTAAAGTTTGTTGGGTTGAACAATTTGCACCCTTCAAAACAATGGAGTTTTCACATTATGTCCTTAAATTACTAGCATCACCATGGTACAAATCTGTATCAATTAGAACTGTAAGTCTTGCATTCTATTGTTAAGAGTCAGCTCTGTGTCAGCAGGCACAACTTGGTTGATTCCTGGTTATGTAAACTCAGGCACATTCTGAATTCTCAGTGTTCTGTTGTCCTCTTGGTTAAAATGGGGATAATAACAGTACCAACCTCAGAGGGTTGCTATGAAGAAAAACACGAGACAGTCTACATAATCCCCTAGGAAGTTTCATGACATGCAGGAAGCCTTCAGTTAATATTAATTGTTACTCACCTCAAGGGCAATTTCCACCGGGGTCTTTCCCTAGAGAAGTCCGGAAAACAGCCATTTAGGTACTGTAGTTACCAACTCTGACCAGAAGGAGGCGCCCAGCCTCCAGGACTGTGATGATTTAGCTTCCAGACGGAGCCCTGCAATAGAGAATTCCGTTTGGGGGTGGAGGCAGAGGTGTGTTTAGAAACGTCAAGAAACCCTCAGGTTTTAAAGGTCACCACAAGGACATTCCGCTGCACCTCCTTCTCCGCCCACCACCTGTTTAGAAAGGGCAGTGGTGCTGAGGTGTGGGACGAGAGAGCAGGGGGGCGGGCCCGGGGACACACGAGGAAGAAGCTGGGTCTGAAGGTAGTGGCACATATATTGGTTTTGATACCATGATTTCTTCCAGGATTAGCTAAAATGTATCCATCCAGCCTAGCTCGTGTGGTCACCTCCTGAATGTGGGATACAGTCCACGTGAAATTGCCTACCTAGCAGCTTTTTCCTCCGTTTCATTCTCCAGACAGATTGTTAATCTATTCCCTGGGTCTGAGCATGGCCTGGTCTGCCCCAATCCTGCTGGTATTTCCAGTTCTAGCTCATAAGCCACCTCCTCCAGGAAGTCTGCCCTGACTGCTCTAGTTCAACAAACTCCTCCTCGGCTGAGCAGCTCCCACTGGTCCTTCCACAGTCAGGCACTTTCCCCACTGCTGCTTGTCAGGTACTTGCCTTTTTATATAGTTCCCTGAGGACAGGACACACCTCCTTTGTCCCCTGCCAGTAGTCAGTGTAGGATCCTGCATGGCGCTCCACAGGTGTTGACTGGAATGACTAGAGAAGGGCCAGGTGTTTTGCAGGTGTGTGAGAATGAATGGATGGCTCCTTAATCTCCACCATAAACAGAAAAACTCCCATTTTCTCCAACACTGTAATCAAAATATGCCACGTGAAAGCCACTACAGTTATGTCTTATGTAGACACTGTCCATTCTCTGGGTCTGGGTCCCTTCCACTCTCTCCAGCAGTATGTATTTAAGTTTTCTCACTTGTGGTTGGCTTTGTGCATTTAGCGTTTGGTGAGTAAACTCATTAGAAGTTAAATTGCTGTCCCATCGCTCTGCCGTGGGGAAGAGCTGGGAAGACAGTGAGGGGAGCAGACACGCCCCTGCCTGGGGGCTTACAGTCCAACCGTTCAGCTCACTAAACAACAACTCCTAGCACTTATACATGCCTGGCCCTGAGCTGGTAGTCTCTGGGGAGAGAAAATGGAATAAGAAGACACGGTCCCTGCCCTGGGGACGTATTATCCAATGGGGGACACAACTAAGCCATGTTCAAGGCAGTCAGGTCATCACCTTCTCAGGTTATCTGATGAAGGTCTTAGAGAATAGACTTACCCAAATACTGTTCCTGAGACAAGAATACTTTACATTTTAAAGAGCAAAGTTGTAGGAATATTTTGAGGGCAAAGAAACGAACAGTAACTCTTCACCCACACCTCCCCAAATCTCCTACCTGGTCTCCGATATTTTCACTTCCTTTCATAAGAAAATAATGTATTTCACTTCACAAGAAATAAGGCTTAGAAAACTGACCTAAACGAATATCCTATTCCTGATGGGGGCAAGGAAAAGCAGGAGAAACCCTGGGGCACGCCCATTTTACAGATGAGGAAGCTGAGGCTCCATTCGGAAGGTGCAGCAGTGTGGCTGGGCTCACAGGGTGAGTCAGGGCAGGTGGGAACGCTCCAGCCCAGGCCTCCCAGGCTCACGCATCCCTCTCTCCTGTTCTCCATTTCACCCTGCGTGCCAGCCCAGGGCACGAGTTACAGGGTATTTCGGGCCCTCTGGGGCCTTGTGGGATCCCAGCAGGATTGACTGTCATGAAGCCAGGCGGAGAAAGGCTGGGGTGGAAAACAGGCGTGAGGCCGCCTCCACGCAGACGCCCAGGGCCCGGCCAGCCCCTGGCCCGCTGGCGCACTGCGCCAACCGGTGCTCCTGCAGACACAGCTGGAAGCCACACCACCACCGCCTCTGCAGCCCCGGAGCTCAGCCGAGTGGAACAAAGACCGCGATCTCTATCTGGCTGATGACTCCGGAGGGAGACCCACCGACAGGGGGCGATGGCTGGCCCAGCAGTGGCATGGAGTGTGCCCAGGACAGCTCAGAGGCTGCCCACCTGCCTCTCCAGGTCCCGCCAGGCCCAGCGTGAGCGCGTTCTCACGCTCACAGCTTCCCTAACAAAGCTGGATTTCCCTCTGCTACTGGTTTGCCTTTTTGGAAGGGGCAGCAGGAAAAGAATGATGAGATTTTGGTGAATCTTCCAAAAACCCTCACCTGAACCTCAGAGCTGAATGGACCATACAAAGATGTGAAGTCGGACCTACTCAGTTTCAGAGCACATTTCCCGCACCTTCAAATTCACCTCCTTTCCCCTCTTATGAAAACCTGCTTGTGGGACAGGGAAAAGTCATAGCCTGGAGGTATAAATGAATAGGAGCGTCTTGCAATGTTATTTGTCTTTTATCAGGGGGCAGGAAACCTTTTGGAAAGGAATGACTCTACAAGGGTAGCATTTAGGCATAGCTGGGACACAGACGGGGTGACTTAGAGAAGAGAGGTTCATTCTTCACTCCCAGTACCAGGCTGGTTAGAAGCCACTTCCTCTGTCCTTTTTCCAGTTCAATCACACGGGTTCTTCATGGACCTGGCACCTGGTGCTGTAGGGAGAGGTGACCCAGCCCACCAGCACATCCTGCCTGGGGACCATTCGCCTCGATGTTGCCATCTGCCTCCTTTTGTTCATATATATTCTGACTCCTCATTTTCCCTGTAAGTTCACCTGAGGCTAGAAACCATACCCCCTCCTCGTCACCCTTTATCTTGCAGGGTCAACATGATTGTTGACAATGAACTTTATTTCTGTTTGACCTTGGAATGAGTTTTTGCATTTGATTATCAGAGCGTCCGACATTTAGAGATTTCTACTTGCAGTGAGATCTCATGATACGCCTAGAAAGAACCGGATCACTAAACTGGGTGTCAGGAAGACGCTCAGTCCCCTCTGCTTCTGCAGTAGCTGCCTCCTGTCTGGGAACCGGCACTTGCCCCATTCCCTGCCAGGGGTTCCTTACTGCCTGCAAAGTGGGAGTAAATAGAGGGTGTGGGATGTCGACAAAGCACAGTGGAGCGGAATAGATTCCCCCCCGCCCGCCCCCGCCCATGACAGCAGAACATAGGCCAGAGGTCTGCGGCCTTTCTCAGTAAAATGCAAAACAAAGCTCATTAAAGCACACCAGCCGGGCACAGCTGGGAAAACACTGGCGATCAGTATTTTGCAAGAATAAAGCCAAAGTGCTACTTATTGTCGAATCGCCACACACGAAAGGGGCTGCAAGTACAACTCCAGTTCAGCATTAGAGCCGCTACATTGGGCCCAGAAATCAAGGCTCCTGACTCTACCAAATGGGCAGGAGGGGTCTGGAGAGCACATCGTGGGCAGAGCCTAGGCAGGGACTCAGGGACCCGACCCAGCTGCACAGAGGGGTTGGTGTGTGTGTAGGGGTGCTGGTGAGAAGCCCCCTTTCCCTGCCGTGCCACGTGAGAGGGCGCTAAGGCCAGGTCCACCCGACGGTCTGGGTGTGGGTGTGTGAGCCTCCCCGTGCTTTCCCTCCTCCCAAGGGAGTTGGTATTTCCTGAGAATGATGCTTTCCCTGAAAAGGGACAGACCAAGACAGCCCCGCTCTGCTTCGTTTCTGCAGCTCAGGAGCCTGGCCCAGCACTGCCCCTCAGCACCAGCGGCAGGACTGGGCAAGGTTTTCAGCAAGGTGTGGCCAGCCACCAGGTAGCTGAAGACACCCTCCCCCCGCCCCTGCAGGGAACCCGCGGAGCCGGGCGGGGAGCCTCTCTGAGCGGAGGTGCCACATGGGTCTCTTCTCATTTCATCGCCCGTCGCTCAAGGGTCTGTGTCTCTGGGGCACCTTCCATCCTGCAGGAGAACAGGTCGTACTGCGAAGGTGAACCGGACAGAGGAAGCCTCAGCTTACTCCCCGGCACCGGCCGCCCCCGGGGCAGAGCACCGGGCTGCTCACTGGTTCACCTGGGCATTTCGGCATCACGTGGCTACGCTCCAGAAAGAACCAAAGAGCAGGAAAGAAACAGTTCACAAAAGTGAAAGGCAAGTCTAAGACTGTTGTTTAATCTTTTCTTTGCTGAATTGGTCCAAATCGGATGAGTGTCCACCTCCCTCCCTGGGCTCTCACTCACCCCAGGAAGTAAGGGGCGGAACCAAGGTGTGGAGCAGCTGCCCGTTCTCGGGCGTTTCCCATACGCCGCCGCCCCCGCCCCTCCACACCGCATCATTTACCCTCCAGCGCGCCGTGGGAAGGGGACCCAGTTATTATCCCAGCAGGACTGCGAGCGGTTGGGTAACTTGTCACAACATGACAAGGACTGGGACCCCAGGTCGGATCTGAGTGACGCTGAAGTCTCCAGGCTTTTACCCAAAACTCTTTGCATGAAGTGGGGTTAGAGGGACCTGAAGCAGCACGGCAAGGGCCCTGGGAGGAAGGCCAGGCAGAGGCCGCGCCAGGCAGTGGACAGTATGTGGCAGAGCCAGAGTGCACTCTGTGAAAGGAGGCCACCCCTGTGATTACGCGGTGGTCCCTCCCTTACCCCCAGACCCCACACTTGGGCACAAAGCCCCCATTCCAGGACGCCGTGGACACACACAACTCATGTGCACTCAGACACACGGAGAGCATCCCCGCCTCGCGCTGGAGGCCGGGCTGCTGCGTGACGGCCCACGGGCTCCCTGTAGAGAGCTTCCTCCCTCGGAGCCGGCAGGCCGCCTTCCTAAATGCGAAAGCTCAGCTCTTGCAGACAGGTAGTTTCTGCTTTTACACATCTGCTGGAAGCATTTCGAAGGAAGCCACAGCACTGGATGGCAGACGGGATTTTCCCTCACTATCTCCTGTCATTTGAGAATGAAGGTCATACAGCTGTCATCCTGATGGGTGTCTCTGAGTCGTAGGTTTGATATCATGACTCGTGTGAAAGGATGGGGGGAGATGGGAGGTCAGAAAAGGCCTGACAGGACATTGCAAACACAGCCCCCATCTCCACTGACTCAGCATCACCCGCAGGAGGTGCTGGTACCCAGAAAGTGGCCCTGGCAATAGAGCCAGGTATGGTGTGATCAGGATCTAGGAGGGGAGGTGCGGAGAACGGGCTGGGAGCAGAGCAGGACAGTTAGGAGGCTTGCCTGAGGGTCGTTAAGCTGGGCCAGGAGCCCTCAGCCACGGCACGCAGGTGCAGGAGGAGACAGGACGAGTGATGGCAGATTCTCTGGGAAAGTTACGGGAGCTCATTTTCTTCATCAGGCAGATGAAGACGACTTTCTCAAGCTCTCCAAACATGAGGGGAAGTTGACTGAAAACGTAGGTAACGCACCTGGCGTACAGGAGAGCAAGCGTGCCTGGGGGACACGGCATCCCACACCGCATTTGTTGCCTGGGAAGGCCACTCCTCATACCTCCACGTGGAAAAAGATGCCCGTACATGACAGGATAGATGAGGTCAGCAAAGGAGTGAGGTCACCCCTTTGAGGGTGTAGTTGGAGATGGCTGAAATTTGCTGGCCGGGAGCCAAATACCTGAATCCACGTGCCACGATTTTGACCATCATCTTCAGTGGTTAAAACTTAATAGAAAGGTTTCAAAGAATATAAGGACTCTATCTGTCATAAGCTAATATCCACAGCAGGGAAGGATGAGAAAAATCAGGACTGAAAATCCGGTTTAGAGAAGAGTCAAATGGTGGTCGGCCTTGAGTAAAACCACTGCATGGTTAACGATAGGAAAGTAAAGCGTGTCTGACTTCCGCTAATGCAGACGGATTTCATACCTTTGCTTCTGCGTTAGTGCCCGCTTTACCCAATGCTTTCAAGTGCTGCTGTCTGTGATCAGCAAATGATCTGATTCATTCCATCAAATTGTCCTCCTTCCAGTGACATATGAAAGAAAAGGGGCCATCTTGCCAGTTGATCCTTGTGACCAGATGTTTAGATTTAGGAGATGCAGGTACCTGTGAGAGCATCTAAGCACGGGCACACTGGGCGCTCTGGCTGTGGGACCAGCTCCAGACCTCAAACTGTACGTGAGCTTGGCCCAATCAAACAGAAGTTTCATATCCTCTCAGAAGGGAATGCGGCAGAGTGCCTGGCATACAGGAGGTGCTCAGCAAGTGGCTGAAATTTCCACCCTACTTGTCAGGATGACCACACCATTCAAACGCAAGTGACAATTCTCATGTGACATTTCACGAGTCCTGTGTGAATCAGGCTAACCACATCTTTTGACCTGATTTAACTCGGAATTGGTCTCATGTCAGCTCTTCATAGCCTAACCTCACTTCCAGGCTGTCGATCAAACGCAGATTTACTGAGCACCTTCTGTGTACCTGACACAGAGCTGGATGGTGGGGATGCAAAGGTGGATACAACAAAGGCCCTGCTCTCCAGTTGTCCCCAGCGTAGGGACAGGTGAACAAGGAACCACAGGGCGACCAGACAGGCGTTAGAGCCACAGCAAGGTGCTGGGAGGCTCAGAGGAAGCGCCCAGGTGTGCCCCAGGGCGCCAGAGCTGCTTGAGGGTAGAGGGGAAGTGAATTGGACTCTGATAGATGAGCCAGGGTTGGCCAGGCTGGGTGGGGTCACTGCAAGTACAGAATGGCACGTCCTGCAGGGCAGCGTCCTGAATGCCACCACGCATCTGAAGGGCAGCGGGAGATGCCATCTGACTTCATGAGCACAATATATGATCATCACAACTTGGGGATAACACAGGACCCCTCCAGTTCGGATGTAGTACATCATTTATATATTCATGAAATTCCTATGGAATAGTGAATCTTAAACAGTCAAGGGACATGAAGTCCTTTGAGAATATGAATTAAAAAAAAAATGATGTCTCCTGCCCCCATGAAGCCACCCTTGGACTCCTGTTTAGAACATTCTCGTGTAGGATACAAAGTGCTTCAAAGCCAGCTGAGACTACACCGACCTACATACAGCTCCAGCACAGATACACCTGAGCTGGAAGCCGCGCCTCTGCCTCTGCCGGGCCACCCAAGTCTCTTCACACTCACACCAAGAGAAGCGCTGGGGCGGTGAGACCCGGCGGCGCGGAGCCCACTGCCGCCGGAGAGCGATGCTGAGCCGCAGCCAGCCGCAGACCCGCCCTGGACCAGCTAATGTGGGGCGCGCGGTCCTGCTTCCTGCCCCACGTGTGCATGTGCGGCCGCCCTCCGCGGGTGTCTGCACGGAGCCCGCAGCCAAACCCTCAGCTCACAGTGTGTTCCGTCCACCATCCTCACTCAAGCGGGGGGCTCTCTAGATGATAGTCTATGGAGAGATCAACAAAGTAAACATAACTGGAAAGGCCGAAGCTCACATAAGATTTAGAGTCTGCAGACCCGGCTTCACCTCCTTCTCCGTCGACATTTATCTCTGTTCCTCACGTGTCTGAGCCTTGGGTTGCCCATAGGGCGCAAGGATTCCCGTCCGATTCACAAGGTAGATGGGAATTAAAATCAAGTGAGATAATGCAGGCAAAGAGTACTTTTAACTCTAAACCTTCTGAAAGCCATGTATAGTTTTAGAGAAAATATTGGAGAACCGGTGATAACATCACAGGGGGAAAAGGGCATTTCACTATTACCACCAAACAATATTTCAACATTAAAAAAAAAAAGCCAGACTGCCAGTAGAGAATAAATACTAACTGTCATTTGTTATAGGGTATCATAAATAATACACTTACTTTTTATTTATTATGCAATTTTAGAAAGGAAAAGGAAAGAAAAGGACCCTCGATATAATTCCAGGTGAGAGATGAGAAATTTCTACTTTGTTGGGTCAGGTTCTCTTAGAACCCTGGCTGGTACATGTTGGTGCTAAGCAAAGGGTTGTTTTTATTATAAAATATTTTGCTGGCCTCGGAGAGCCTCTGGGAGACTGGAGAGACTGCGTGTGACGAGCCTGGCCAGGCTGCTCTGTAACAGTGCTTAGTGCTGTCTTTCTTCACCCACCTGTGTCTCCTCAACAGCAGAGCCCCGGAAGGAATCAGGCTTCCCTGTGGTTCCACCACCTGCTGCCTTCTCCCATCACTCCACGACTTTCCCGCCCCCGGCTACAAACTGGGTACGGGAGGTAAGCCAAGTAAAGGACAAGCTAATGCCAGATGCCCTCAGTGGAAAGCAAACTAGGCAAGACACGTGAAAGTTCACATGTGGTCAACTCATCTTTGCTTCATTCATTCATTTGCACATGGTGCATTTTCCACATCCAGGAGCTATGCTGGGCGTGTAGAAATGAATCTGCATTACAATAGAGGAGATAGAGGAGCAGGAAATTAGGTGAGAGAGGCTTGCAGAAGTCACCCAATCCAGACGACAAGTGGTCCCTGGGTTGAAATGTGGAGGGGGCATCTCAGCAAACAACAGAAGGGTCAGGGCTAACCACAAGAGCTCTGAGAATCTCAAAGGCAGTGGCATCTCTATGGGATTTTAAGTCTGGGAGTGGTTCAAGCTTAAAAAAAATCCGCAGATAGTTATGTGGAGGATGGAGAGGTTCAGAGCGTTGGGGGAATTAAGATCTGAGGCAGGGAAATTGTGAGAAACTATCGAGTCATGCAGGCAACGTGCCACCAGAGCTTGGAACTTCAGCAACGGCAGCTAAGAGGAAAAGGAAAAGGGGTGAATGAGAAATACTTCAGAGGTGGAATTGGACACGTGGAGAAGGAAATGTCCCGACTCCGCTCACAGCCCCGGCACCTGGTAACTATGCGATCTGCAGGTTACACCACTGAGTCTCAGTTTCCTCATCTGTAAAATGAGTCTAATTATACAGGAATGTTGTGAGGATTGAAAAAGAATGAGAGTAATGAGGTGAACTTGGCATATAGCAGGCACTGAATAAATGCTAGCCCCATAGAAAGAACGGCTAACTCATGCCACAGGTAGGAGTCAACTTTGAAAATAAATGGTAAGAAAAAGGGAAGACGCAGAGATGAGCTGCCAGGAACCCTAGTGTCGGGGGACAAAGCTTACACCCAGACTTCAGGAGAAACCGCATTGAAACGATGTGGCTGGAGAGAGAGAGAGGCATGCCCATGACTTCACTCAGAGCAGCTCCTAATGCAGGAAACCCCGGGGGTTGTGAGGAATAGAGGACCCACATCTATGCTGCCTCTAAACCCCAGCCCTCTGGAAAGCATGGTCTCAAGCTCAGGCTTCCTACTGCCGAAACTAGTTGAACAGCACCTTCTTCCTTTTGCAGAGTCACCAGTCACTCAGAGAACCCCCAAATGCTTCATCACTGTCCGCTCCTTATGTCAAACCAGAGACAAATGAAGGGACTTCAGATCAGAGGGTAGTGCTAGAGTAAACCGGTACCCTCCCCTTCCAGTGAGTGGCCCCTTTGAGCATGCTCACTCCGCTTCCATTAGAAACCGACTGCTCTTTCTTCCCCCACTTCAGGCATGCTCCCAAGCTCGCTCAGGCCAGGAGCTGACTCTGAATGCAGCGGGGGCTCTCAATATACTAGATCAGTTCTCAGGTCAGGTCAGGCCCTAGGGCAGCAGATCAGGTCTCAAAAAGTGCGGGCAGCCAGCACTTTCACTGTGAGAAGCCACATTCAGCCGCCCTCTAGGCTGGAAACTCATCACCACATGGAAAGGCAAAGGGCAACTTTCCATTCACCATGTATTTGCTACATCACTGGTTTCCTATTTCAGTGCATTTAAAAAATTTCCCCTGGGGTGAGACCCTGAGGCGCCTTTGTTGTGAAATATGGTTAACACGAGGTGCTTTTTTTTTTTTTCATGACGTTGCTCAGACTAGGTCTCTGTGTGTAGGAAAACTAAAGCCCCGGTGAGTGTATAGTCCTCCGGGATCTCAAAGAAATGCAAAAAAAAAAAAAAAAAAAGAGGGAGGGGGCGGTTAAGGGGAAGAGCAGTGACAGGAGAGGTGAAAGAAAAGAAGACACTGTCTAGACCAGGGTCAACGTTGGAAAAGCACTTTGCAGAGCAGCATTCTCAAAAAAGAAACCTTACCTACTTCCTTTTGCTGGTCACAGATTATCTATGAGGCCATAGTTTTTAAAGCTCAAATGAATAATTATCTGATGGATTTAGATGTTACTTGCAATACGGTTTGTAACATCGTATTTAAAATATTCAACTATTTTGCTCAAATCATCAGAGGCTCTCTATCATCTGAATGTTTTCATGTGCTCTAAATCTGCAGGTGACTAAGACGAATCAGGCCAGAGGTCAGAGCATTGTCCTATTGTGTTTAAATAAATGCTTAGAATTAGTGCACATTGAATAAAGTTTTGGCTTTCTGGCTTTTAAAAAAATTGGCAGCAACACTGGGCCCACGTTCCTGCATGGTGCCTATGGGCCACCCCTTTGGACACAGCATGACTTCTGCCATTTTCCACAGTCCCCGCGACTCCCTATCGCTCACCTTTCCTGCCTGGCGCCTCAGGCACTTGAGGGTGAAACCTCTGGGTCAGGTAGTGAAGCAGGCTCTGATGGGTGTAACCAAAGTTGTGCTTTCTACTAGTGAGTTTTTATCCCTCAGATATATATAAATAATGAGGCGTTTCCAAATAAACCCAAAGAAAACCAAAAGACATTTATTTATTTTTAAACAATGTGGGTTGGGTTTTTTTTTTTTAATTTAACCATACTTGATTTACAACACTGTGTTAGTTTCAGGTGTACAGGTTCCGATTCTTTTCCATTACAGGTTATTACAAGATATCAGATATAGCTCCCTGTGCTATACAGTAAATCCTTGCTGTTTATTTTACATATAGTGGCGTGTACCCGTTAATAAACAGTGTAGGGAGTTCTAGTTCCCGGTTCCTATGGTTTGAGTCCCCATTTCTCTACCCTGGTTCCCTCCCTAAATAGTTAATTAGCCATCAGCAAGAGCTGGAAATACTCTGCCTCACAACCCCCGGGCTCTACTTGGGGCCGTATCATTTCTGGACACCAGCTTGCGCTGAGAGTTATCTAAGCGAAGGCAGTGGGAGGTGTGTGGTGGGTGGAAAGGTCAGGCGGCAGAGTGGTACTAACGAGCGGGAACTTTTCATCAGGGAGCTCAGTCAAAGATTCGTGCCACATCACTGATTTCTAGAATATACTGAGAACTGAAAATTTTCATGTTTCCTTTAAATAACAGAAAGGTGTCCTTAAGCCCCAACACAGCTTTTTTCAAACACCACATCTGAATTAAAGAGAAGGTTCCCTGTATAAAAGATCTGCCTCCAAGAGTTAGTAGAGTCGCCTTTAGGGTGGAAGGAGTGGGAGCAAAAGTTAAAGCAACCGGAAAACAGGACAAGCAGGCAGCCATCTTTGCAGGCTCATTTCAGAGCCACAGCGAAGGGTGGCCCAGCTCGCCTTCCTTCCTTCCGCGCATGCGCGCGCGCACGCACGTAGGCACGCACGCACAATGAGGTCGTCCATCTCTGCCAGAAACTGGGTGAATGACCAGGAAGTGAACAAGCTGGGAACAAGCAACGGAGACTGAGTGGTCCCAGCTTTGTAAAAATCACAAGGAGAAGATGCTCATGAATTTCGACAGTCTGCCTCGCAGCTGGTGTTTGCTCGGCACCACTGCTAAATCACTCTGTGCGGGAAGACCGTTAGAGTCATTCATTTAGATTTCACTGCAGGCTAAACCTTTCAAACTTTAGGGAATACTTTTCCTAATTGAGTCTGTCAGAGCTTCCCACCCGCGTGCCACAAATGAGTGACAGCGACGCCACTGCACGGCTCCCCTCGGCTCCGGGCGTGGCTGCACCTGGGGGGCCAGCCAGCCCTTGCAGCCTCTGTTCACCTCCTGGTGGGGTTTATTGCATGTACTGTGACATGAAAATGTTTGGGAATCACTGCCTTAGGTTAAAAAGCTCACAGAAATTCTTAACAGTTACATTATAAGCTGTTATTAGCTATTCACGGATGCAGGACCAACATTTCTTGGTTTATTGTGTTCCATTGTAAATTCAGGTTTAAAAAAACAACCTGTGGTTAGCCTCTTCGCTGTTTTCTCTCCTAATTTCCACCCCGGTTAAGCCAAACTCGCGGTGACTTGCTGTTTTGAGCTGTGACTCCTCACATACTGTCTGCCTATCGATCACTCTTCCCTAGAGACTGATTCTTACTCTTCCCCCACCCCGCCCAGGAAAAGCCTGGCATCGGCAGCATCCCTCCAACAGCTGGATCTGCAGCTGGACCTGCCCAACCAGCAGGGTGAGCCTATCCTCCACAGCCCCGTGGCGCTGACCCAGGGCCCCAAGACCAAGGAGAGTCACCTCCTCCTCTTCAGGGGCTGGCTGGTCATCGCCAAGCAGAGGTGAGTCTCAAGACTGTCACTGTCTTCCTCTCTGTTAAAAGGCATTTTCCAAGTCCCCACTGCCTGACAGCACTGCAAGGAAAGCTCCCCTTCATTTGACAAGAGGCCTGAGAGGCTGCATGCTTCGGGCAACATCACACATGTAGCAGGTAGAAAACTGGACAATAAGGGTATAGGAGAGCCATCATTTATAAAGAAGTCTTACGGGAACTTGACCTTTGGGGTTGCTAAAAAGTGTGTAATGTGTTCACAGCAACAAATTTGAAATGAGAAATTTAGAAACTCAGTAATTGAGTTAATGTTAATGACCATGATAATCACTTTTCTCTTTGGAAAATATGCAGTTATACTTCTTCAACATTTGTATTAGATCAGGGGAGGCTATGTCAAAAGAAGTGCAATAGGGCTTCTCTGGTGGCGCAGTGGTTGAGAGTCCGCCTGCCGATGCAGGGGACACGGGTTCGTGCCCCGGTCCGGGAAGATCCCACATGCCGCGGAGCGGCTGGGCCCGTGAGCCATGGCCGCTGAGCCTGCGCGTCTGGAGCCTGTGCTCCGCAACGGGAGAGGCCACAACAGTGAGAGGCCCGCGTACCACAAAAAAAAAAAAAAAAAAAGTGCAATAGTAATTTTCTGGCTTGTAGAACAGCTACGTACTAGTAATGTTTCTTGATTTCTTTCCCTCTCCCCAGAACGGACACGTGCATGTGTACTCCTCTGCCTTGAACTGCTGTGAGCAGAGAGGGAAGGAGGAAGACCAGGCTGCCTCTACCCCACTCCCCGCATGGAGCCCTGTCCCTCCTCCCTTTTCCCGTTACAGTATCTGATATATTAGCTACACCCAAATGAGAAGTGGGACCAAGGGTCACCTGCCAACAAAGTAACTCCCTTTATCTCCTCTAGGAAAGGGGAGGTGGGTGCCCAAGCAGCTGGCAGTGGGTGAGGAATCCCCCCAGCGGAGTGAGGAAGTTGACGTGGGCCAGTGTGGGTAGGCCACCCAGTGGGCACCACCCTGCCCCACGCTCCTCCTCTCCCTTGGTTTGGGTGGTTCCTCTCCTCTTCCCAGAGGGAACACGAAAGTTAAAGGGAATGAAAAACAGCTTCTCCTGAGGAGGGCAGCCCCTGGGCTCATGCAGTTTCCAAGGTAGCAGCTCAAACAAGCAGCAGAGACAGGAGCTGCCTGGCCAGGCCACCAGTTGGCTTTGGCTGCAAGAGGATGTCTGATTCTGAATGAGGGACACAGTGGCCCTGAGGACAGGACACAGGGCACCAGGGGTGTGATCCGCACACCCACCGCTGACCACGAACGAACCTGAGCTCCAGTTAGAATCCCAGGGCAGTGACTACATGGAAGAAAGTCACCTCGGGATCTGGTCAGGGTTTGTCTTCTGGAAATGAGCTGTGCCTGCCAGCTTCTGAGTCCTTTATTGCCACAACAAAATTCAGAGAGCATTAGACTAGAGCGTGTCACCAGGCCTGGGTGCCCGAGGAACACCCAGCCCACAACGTGCACTTTCGGAACTGAGCACCTGCCAGGCACATCACACACGTCAGCTTGCTTAATCCTCACAACCCATTTCACAGACGAGGAACGTAAAGCTCAGAGAGGCTGAGTGCTCGCCCCAAGTCCACCAAGAGGAAGTGGCAGGAGCAAGCCTTACACCTGCACCCTGTTTCTCCAGGTGTAGCTGATCCTGCAGGGAAGCTCCCTGACCTGAGCCACACTCCCCAGAGGCACGTGCACATCAAATAAGATTCCATGTCTTTTTCAGAAAGAAACAGGCCTGGGGAATGTGGGACAGCCTTCCACAAATTCCATACTGGCAAAGAAAAGCTGGGGTGGAGACGGTAAACACAGACACTGGAGACTTGTTGGATGGATTCATCAGGACAGTGGTGGGCCCCTGGGGGAAAGTTCTGAAGTCCATGGTCAGCAGCAGGGTCTTCATGCAAAGTGCAGCCCAGAGCCATAGAAAAGACTGAAGGAAAGACACGGGGTAGTCGCCACAGCAGTGGACGGAAAGGCCCTCTTTTGCGTGGAAGAGGAATGGCGGGGGGCGTGAGGGCATTGTACTTCTGTTTTATAGGAAGAAGAGCATTGACAAATTTTTTTATACTTTCATTTAATTTCCTTGAAAAGTTCTATTTTAAGCTTTGGGGGAAAACATGCCCCGTTTTAAAAAGCTTCTCACACCTACCCACCGTGATTAATTCTTTTAGACGCTTAGAGATTTCAAAGAATTCAAAACACATCTGGCATCCTCCCCCCATATTCCTCCCCGCCAGGGATGTGTTGTTTTCAGAGCCCTGAGAAATCCCCCAAGACACAAACAGCAGCTGGGGAAGTCCTGCTCAGCACATCCCGAGAATGTGAACTGGCCCCTTCCTGCCTGGTCTGCACAGAGCGCTCTGCAGGCGGTGCTGAATCATCCCTCGCTTTCATTCAACCAAACACCCTGAATCCTTCCTCAAAAGGCTCACGCTCGCCCGCAGTCTGGAATGAAACCCGAAGATGAACACGGGTGTTGGGGCATCTGTGGAAAGGGACAGTCCGCCACAAGGGCTCCACCACACACCAAGGGGGCACTGTGGGTCGGCTGCAGGCATCAGGTGGTGGCATCCCAGAGACCTCGCCAGACCCGGCCACGTGGCCTCCCCGGCTGCAGGGCTCCAGCAGGGCCCGGGACTGAGCCTTCACGTACTGCTTAGAAAGGATAATACAGGAACCCTCTTCCTCTTCCCAAAGGAGAGTCAGGGTGACAACACTCTCTAAGTAGGTGTGTTACACGTCCACACACTCCCATGGCCCAGCCCTCTGACCCACCTTCATCCCCTCTAATGGACCCCGTGCTTCTGTCCACACTACTCCTGCCACCTGGGAGGCTGTACCCCTCTTCCTGTGGCCAGCTCTAACCCAGGCTTAGGGACGCGGCTCAGTGCTCTATCAAAGCCTACACTCGAACTGCACTGCTCTATATGCCCCGGTTTCCTCATCTATAAAATGGGGATAAGAATAGTACCTACCTCATAGAGTGGCTTGGGGTGAGGATGACAAGAGTGGAGACGTGCGCAGAGCTTAGGATGGCCTGGCACACGTGTTAAGCGTTCGCTGTGAAGAGGAGTCACTTTCTGAAGTGCTTATTCCAGGAAGGATTCTGAGGGCCCACCTTTGGCCCAAAGAGAGAATAAAAGAGAAGACATCTCAGTGGCCCTCACTAGCCTGAAAGTTAATTGTTAATAATTCATTAGCTAATTGCTACTGGCATTGCTGAGGGTCTGCTCTGCCCGAGGCATTCTGCTGTGTCTGGCAGTGTTTGAGTCCAAGCTCTCAGGCTCTTTATAATGTGGTAAGAAAGGTTAAAATCCATCGCTGTGGGCTTCCCTGGTGGTGCAGTGGTTGAGGGTCCGCCTGCCGATGCAGGGGACACGGGTTCGTGCCCCGGTCCGGGAAGATCCCACATGCCGCGGAGCGGCTGGGCCCGTGAGCCATGGCCGCTGAGCCTGCGCGTCCGGAGCCTGTGCTCCGCAGCAGGAGAGGCCACAACTGTGAGAGGCCCGCGAATAACAAAAAAAAAAAAAAAAAAAAAAAAAAAAATCCATCAGCTGTGATGGACAAAAGGGAAGGAATGATGACTAACTCTTGAATTTAGTTTCTGTGTGTGTTTTAATTCAAAGAGTGAAACTCCTATGTGTTTGGAAGTATATTCAATGTATCTAATTTAGAGTAGAATATTCTATATGTCTTTAGGATGTACTTGGTATCATATTCAACTATGCATAATTAACTATTTTAAAGAAATTTTGCCGTATTTTTACAGAATTTGATATCTAATTTTTAAAGCCTTGTAGAACCATGAGCTGCCTGGTTATTTGTGTGATCAGCAACAGTGAGTGAAAATCTATGATAGTGTCAGCAACCTATTGACAAGAACACAACCTTTGCCTCCACAGCCAAAGGAAAATGTTTTCCATTGCATTTTACTATAAACAGTGTGAGACACAAAGAAGTTAAGTGTATTTCAAAACATGCCTGGATGGTTTTGAAATATCCGTTTGCCCTTGAGGCAGTAGCAGTTCACAGCTGATAATAACCACCCCCAGGACTGGCTGCAGAGCCCTGGGTGAAATGAAAATATAGGGTGTCTTGTACAAAGAGCAGAAAATGAAACCTAGCGCAGGGGCCTTCTGAGCATGGGGACGTGCGTGGCAGCACAGGTCACATGTTCACGCGGCTGGCTCAGGCTGCCCCCCTCTTATGGAGTTCATGTATTTTAACATTAACATCAGCGTATTAACGTATTTAAGGAACTTACAAGCTTAAGGCCTTTACTTGACGTATTTAGCAACATTTACCGATGTTTAACAACATTTATTTTGCTCTGCAAAAGGTCTTATTTCTTTTCCAAATATCACACTTTAGAATAAAATAGACACAGCCTCAACATTATTTTTTTTAAATAAAAGTTATGTAAGTGCATTTCTCACATTTTCTGTGAATTTCAATAAATACCTTTAATCGTTTTGCGCTGAAATGTGAATTCAGTGTAGATTTCACTATGTGCTCTCATTCACAGGTTGACATAACCAGTCCTGGCGCTCATCTTACAAAGCCCACACTATCAGACAACAGGATTTGGAAGAATTTAGATTGCCTATTCCTACTGACTAAAGTAACAGAAACCTATTTATTACCCACACCTTGGGAACATTTCTTCATCAAGACTTATCCAAAGCAGCCCATTTGGAAAGAGAAGTTTTAGGAGGAAACCTGCTGAACATTGCAAACAAAACAATACGTGCTTACTTTTGCCAGCCACTGTGCTAAATCCTTCACTTCCAGCAACTCACTTCGTTCTCAAAAAATTCCTATCAGGTGGGAAATGACATCCTATCACTTGTGCCATAGGCTGTTCTTAGAAGCAAGGCAACAAGTCCAGCCCGCACTCAATAGGGGAAAAATTAAACTTCACCTTTTAGGGGAAGATATGCCAAAGGATTCATGAACATATTTTTAAAACCGTCATAAAACCGTCATATCGACATACCGTCATAAACCGTCATAAAACCGTCATAAAACCGTCATATCGACATACGTATTAGGTTTAAAGCCATGAGACTCGATAAGATCACTAAAATAGTGAGCGTCAAGAAAAAAGAGAAGGGGACTAGGACTGAGCCCTAGGATGCTTCAACATTTCTGTTCGATAGATAGGCAACCAGGCACGGAAGCTGTGCAGTTTCCCAAGGTCACCAAGTCCGCGGGTGGTGGCGCTGAGCCCAGGACCCAGGCACTTGGGTTTCAGAGCCTGCACTCTTCACTGCTCTGTTGCTGTGAAAGAAACCACAAAGGCCCACGTTCAGCAAGTGAACAGACTGATGGAGATGTATCAGCTGATATTTGCGATTTGGTCTGGTGTGTAATAGCCGTGAACATGAGCATTTCTTGGGTTCTTGGCCTCGATGTATCTGCCACCAGATGACGGTGCTAGTCATGTAACCCTTCATTGGTTTCATCAACACATTCTTTGCTGAGCGTCTCTGTATATTAGGCACTATTCTAGGCACTTGGGATAAAACGCAAAAAGTCCTGCTCTTCTGGAGCTTATATTCTGGCAAGGGGAGATAAAAAATAGATGAGAAACATAATAAATGATCTAGTATGTTGGAAAGTGGTATGCGCCATGGGGGGAATGTGGAATTGGGTAAAAGGAGTTGGCACCTCATAGCGAAGGAGGGGCAGTGGCAATAGTGAATAGAATGGTCAATACAGTCCTCATTGCAAAAGAGAGTTTTGAGCAAACCTGAAGGAAATGAAAGAGTTATAGCCAAGTGGGTATTGGGAGGGAGAGCATTCCTGGCATAGAAACAGCAAGAGCAAAGGCCTGGAGGCTGGCGTGCGCCTGGCATGTTGAAGGACAGCAAGGCGGCCAGCGGGGCAGGAACAGAAAGAGCGAAGGTGGGAGGTTGGGAGATGCTGCCGGCAGGTAACAGGTGCCAGATCAGACAGGGCCTGTGGGCTCATAGGAGGGAGGACCTGGCTTTTCCTCCTTTGCTGAGTGAGATGGGAGCCATTGAAGGGATTGTAGCAGAGCAGTAATATGATCTCACTAAAGGTGAAAAAGGATCACACTGGCTGCTTTGCTGAAAGTAGCCTAGGGTCGGCGAGGAAGCAGGGGCAGAAAGAAGGGTGCTCAGAACCTGACATCTGTCTCACCTCCGGATGAGTGATCCAGGGGAGTGAGGGATTACCCCAAATGGAAGCCACGGGCTTTTCGTGATCTAATCTCAGACATGACATTTGATTACTTCTACCATAATCGCTTCAGTAGAAACCAGTCAGGAAGTTCAGGCCCCACTCAAAGGGAGTGAAATTAAGCTTC
This sequence comes from Aethalodelphis obliquidens, assembly GCF_003676395.1. Taxonomy (NCBI): domain Eukaryota; kingdom Metazoa; phylum Chordata; class Mammalia; order Artiodactyla; family Delphinidae; genus Aethalodelphis; species Aethalodelphis obliquidens. Next base: position 8,293,698 of record NW_020837947.1, read on the forward strand.
ACCTCCTGAGGAAACGTATACAAAAGGAGTTATTTACTGGTTATGTTTTTGAAGCCATCACATTGACATACAGATTATAGTTAATGGCGTGAGATTGGATAAGATCACCAGAAAAAGAGAAAAGGGGACCAAGGACTGAGCCCCAGGATGTATCAACATTAAAAGGTTGGGGAGAAGATGAAGGACAATCCACGGATGTCAAGAATGAGAGACTTGTGAAATGGGAAGAAACCCAAGAGTGTGGCGTTCTGGAACTAAGTGAAGAAAATGCAAAAGGGAGGAAATGCATCAAGGAGGAGAGAGTGGCCACAACTCTGTCAAATGCGGCCGTAGTGGGGTAGCCATTATCCTTGTGACCCGGGCCCAGCTCACTCCTGGTTTTGTCCTGGTGATATTACTAGTAATACCCCCCTTTCACTCTTTTATTTTTTTTGCAATACGCGGGCCTCTCGCTGTTGGGGCCTCTCCCGTTGCGGAGCACAGGCTCTGGACGCGCAGGCTCAGTGGCCATGGCTCACGGGCCCAGCAACTCCGCGGCATGTGGGATCTTCCCGGACCGGGGCACGAACCCGTGTCCCTTGCATCGGCAGGCTGACTCTCAACCACTGCGCCACCAGGGAAGCCCCCCCTTTCACTCTTAAAAGCAGCCCATTTTGACAATGAATTATGTGGACATCCTATACATAAATAATATGGACTCTGAGATATGGGAATTGAGTCCAGAAATAGATCATTGGTAACCAGGGGAGATCATCTAATTAGTGATTTACTGTGAGACATATATCAGCATCCTTTTCATTCAAAATATTTTTCTATTGAAAGTTACTAAAGAGCTAAGTAAAACATTAACTAGTATTAGCATAAATATAACATGAAATAACATACCAAACTGGAGTAAGATTTTAAAAATCACAAATGCAATTAGTTCAGTAAATTTTAACTCTTCTCAATCATTATTTGATGTAGTCACAGTTACACAAAAGTTTGAATCCAAGCTCACGTTATGAATTAGGGATCTTGAAAAATTGTGACTATTACAATGCTACCGAACTGATAGGCTCTTCTTGTTGTTGAAACAAAATAATTTGACCAACTGGCAAAAAGAGCATCTTCAATGTGATCCAAATAGATAAAACAGAAACGACACCCCAGGATTTGTGTTTATTCATAATTATTCATGAAACGCTTTTCATTTAATAAAATATATAAAGGCTCTAGTTATGGCTTGTTCCCCAACTCCCATGGCTGCCCCTGCTCTCACCTTCCCTGCTGGCTACTTCTGAAGGGATGACCCCCCCTCCCCCCATGGCATCTCCACTTAGCCTATGCTAAGTAGAAATTTAATTATCGTCTGTCATTTACTTGCCCTTACTATGGCCCAGGCGCCATTTTTAATCACTTTGCACATCTTGATATGTTCGGTTGCCTACCCCAGCTCTGTGAATGGGTGTGGCCCATGACTGCACCTTCAGACCTGCTCGAGTCACAGAGCTAGAATACTACCTCACAGTGACCATTTGTCAAGTGAAAGATGACTTAGGTGAATTATTAGCCTTGTTGAAAAATAAACTCTGGCTCATTTTTGGCCCTTTTAGGAAATGGAAAGCTGACGTTAAAGTTTCATTTTACTTACTTGGTCTTAGATCTTTTTTTTCTTGGGATCCTTGCTTCATTGAAAAAGGGATCTCCATCCACAGGAAGAGGAGATTATCCTGACTGTTCAGGGGAACACTGGTGAGGGAAAAGATGGTAGAAAGGAAAATTATGTATAAAATCTTTTTAAGTGTTTCTGATATGAGTAGTGTTCTCATTTTAACTCTCAGAAACTCTGAAATGATTGTTGCCACAGATGATTCTACGATATAGTCTCCATCTCTGACTGTGGGGCTCTATGTGAGGAATCGGCCTGGGTTCGTGACCACCACAAGGCATCTGGGTGCCTTTCACAAGAGAGTCCCAAACTGAAAAAATCAGCCCACTGATTTAGGGAGCCAGGGCGTGACACAGAGGGTTGGAAACAGAACCCAAACCCAACACTCGCGAGCACTTCTGTGTGATGAACGCTGAAGCCCTTACATACAATACCTCATTTTATCTTTACAATCACCCTATACATCAGGTACTATATTAGTCAGCTAATGTCACAAAAATGACGCAGAACAGATCATCTCAACATACAGTAGCTTACAAAAACAAGCATTTATTTCTTGCTCATAACAGCTGTAGGTCATCTAGCATCTGACTGATGCAGCTGGGCTCAGCTGGGCCTGGGTGCCCACCACAGGTTAAGTTCATGCGTTCCCCAGTGTCTCTTACTCTTCTGGGACACTCAGGGTTTGTGCTTCTAATGGTGATGCAGAGGTGCAAGGGGGCACATCCAACCTCACAAGCATGCTTCAGGCCTTTGCTTGCCTCATGTACACTAACAAACAGGTCCAGTGGCCAAGCCCAAAGTCAAGGGTCAGGGACAGACACTCTGCCCACCAGGAGGCCACGTCAGGAGTGTGGATGTGTAATACTACTATAGGAGCATGAGGATTGGGGCCAGTAACTAAATCCAGCACAGGTGCTATTCTTACAGTCACCGTAGAGATGAGGACATCAGGAGAGGGTAGAAGCCTTGCCCAGTGTCCCGCTAATGCTAAGTGGAGACGCTGACATTTAAACCCAAGCAGACGGGCCCCAGAGCCCAAACTGTTATGCAGGACAGCTCAATGGGGACCGGGCGGGAGGTCCTGTGGGCCAGGAAAGACTCATTAAAGGTCAGACACAGAATGGGAAAAGGTCAGGGGAAGGAGGAGGCTAGGATCAGCCTAAGAGAACTCCTGCCCACGCCGATCTTGTGCCTGTGCAGATCACTTAACGACAGGCTTGTAGAGGGCGTCTCCTCTTGGCCAGGCATGGAATCAGAAATTGGCAAGTTTATACGCCCAAATAAGGAAGCTACTCCAAAAATCTTTCCAGAATTCTAGTAGTTAACCAAAAGTTGAATCTCTTTATAATTATGTCACTTCAAATTGTATGTAATGAGTCAAACAAAAGCACAACTTTATAAACAAATAAATAGCTGGATAGGTAAATAAAGTTTAAAAATATAAATGTAATATCTTCCCAGGGTTGGAGAATTGGTTCATGAGAAGTTTTTCTGTTGTACTTTGAATATGTTTAAATGTATTTTTAAGTATACATATTTTTAATTCATGGAATTCCAAAATTTTTTGCCTTTCCAAATATTGAATTTAAGTTTTGAGAACTTTGATGAGAACCTAAAAATCTACCCAGTTCTCATGTCTTAGACAGGAATAAATTTCAGTTATTTCGAAAACTATTTTCTACTCTTGTAACCAATTATTGTGTATGATGGGTAAAAAATTAATAAATTCAATATAGCTTATTTTTTAACGTTTAATAACTACGTTAAGTGCTTATAACAAAAACAAGATGAGTATAAAGAGAAGAGTTTTTTACATTTAAAAATTAACATTTTGATTTTCTATTACAGCAAAATGGTTCCAATTTGGGCAGTATTTCTTAAAATTTCAGTGAAATACAATCTATTTGGTTTCTTATTTCTGACGAAATCAAATCATGATAGCCTAATGGATTATGAAACAATAATTCAAAGAAAATACCATCAAAGGAGAAATGACAATCTTGTTTTAACCCCAAAATAGATCAAGCTGTAATTACTTAATAGGTAGGTGAGCAACACTAGTGCTTTCATAGAAACAAAAGGGATTCTCACAACTGATGTCGTTGCACAATTGGTATATACCACCCTGGTTCATTGTGAAACGTCTGTCTTAATTTCTGTTCAGCTGCAGATAATTGCATGTACACGTTTTGTCTTTGTTTTCAAAATCTTTAAATATAACTGCAGTAATACTTCCAACATATTATTAAAATAAATTTACTATTTTAAAATGGGATTTCTCATTTCACTATTAGCTATAGAATTTAAAACTAGCCCATGTTATGTACTATTTTACATCTTAAGTGCAATTATTAGAAAACAACAGTCACAAGACATCAATCAATCGTTTAACTCAAAGATACACAAAAGCAAAATTTTCATCCAAATGAGTAGAAAACGTAAAAAGACATTTAAAAGTTGGAAATAAACAGAAGTTTTTAAATGTGAAAATAAAAATAAGATATCTAGTTTGCAACAGCAAACAAAATCATTAAAATAGAGGAATAAAGCAGAGCAGAGCAGAAACTGAGACACAGACGTGGAGAACAAATGTATGGGCGCCAAGGGGGGAAAGTGGCGGGGGCGGCGGGGGGGATGAACTGGGAGATTGGGATTGACATGTATACACTGATGTGTGTAAAATGGATGACTAATAAGAAAATAAAGAAACATTTTTAAAAAATCAAAGGTGTTAGCTGCATTAAAACAACAAATACTCTAGAGTTTGTTAACTGAAATGAATCTGAGCTTGGAAGAAAGAGGGATGTGTTGATTAAAACTTTGTACAGGGATTAATTAGTTAATAGTTTCTAAAAGTAGTTAAAATAATGAAATTGTATGTGTCAATAAAGAATAAACACATGATAATGCTTTCCTATTTAAAAAAGAAAAGAAAAATACTCAAGATCCTTATAGGAAAGTTTTGATTAAATTGGCAATTAACTTCTCTAATTGGCAACCCCCAAATAGAGAAATTACTCCCAAGATCCTTCAAAATTCCACTAGTTATCCGAAAGTTTATTTTCTTTATATTTTTCTGTCATTTCAAATTGTCTGCAATTTGAAATAAACAAAGACTTGAATAGTGGAGGGTTGTACCATATTTACTGATGGAAAGATTCAATAGTGAAGCTATCATTTCTCCCCCAAATTACTGTATAATTGTTTTACTAATCAAAAATCCCCAGAAAATTTTTTAGTAGAACTGGTTCTTAAATTCTTAAATGTGCGGGGCTTCCCTGGTGGCGCAGTGGTTGAGAGTCCGCCTGCCGATGCAGGGCACACGGGTTCGTGCCCCGGTCCGGGAGGATCCCACATGCCGCAGAGCGGCTGGGCGCGTGAGCCATGGCCGCTGAGCCTGCGCGTCCGGACCCTGTGCTCCGCGGCGGGAGAGGCCACAACAGTGAGAGGCCCGCGTACCACACACACACACACACACACACACACACACACACACACACACACACACACACACACACACACACACACACACACACACACACACACACACACACACACACACACACACATTCTTAAATGTGCAAAAACAGCCAAGACAAGTTTGTCAAAAAAAAGAAAGAAGACAGGCTCTACCATCTACCTGATGAAGATACAAAGCCATAGAAATCAGAACAGATGGCTTTGGAGGGTGGCATTGTGGAAAAGGAAACATATTAACACATCCCGTTACTGCAGGAACAAAGCGGAGGTGGAAGAGGAACTGGCGACACTTCAAGTGATGTTCAGACACACTTAGAAACCTGGGCCCTGTGGCAGAGCTAACAGGGGGCCTGCACTGCGATATGATTCCGCAAGCTGAATGTGCGGTTCTCCACGAGGCACCAAGCTTACATTCCTGCAAGTTGCCTGGCAGTGCTTTGCATCATCACAGGCTGTAATGCCAGATGGAGATACATATGCATAAATCTGCTACCAGTAGATTCCAATTTTATCATTTTCACAGAAATAAAATTTTGCTAAACCACACTAGTTATGATAAATCCACTTTACTAAAAATCCTATCCTTTAAAAGTTTTGTTTTTCAGTGTTAATTGGAATATCAAAACCCTTTTTGTAAAGCATACAACTAGTACAGTAAAAATAGAATCTTTTCTTTTCTACCACTCTGCAGTGGCGTTCTTCGGGCTGCCGACGCCCGCAGGAGCCCTGTCACCTTCCAGTCTGGTGCTAGGAGGTCATCATCCAACGTAGTTCGCTTTCTCCTATCCTCTTTTCTCGGGAGATGAGGGCTGACCAAGCAGTGCTGGATTGTCTCCCTTGGGTGAGGCTGTTAGGTTTGGTGGTAGGCAGCGCGAGGTTCTGAAGTGACTGTGAGCTTTGGAGACAGTCAGTTTCAATCCTTCTCAGGTCATTTCTGGGCTCTGTCCTCCTGGGCACATGTTCCCTGACCTGCAAGATGACCTAATCAAGCGTCCTTGTAGACTCTTACTAAAGCTGTAATGTTAATGCGTCAAATCCTTGGTGCTCAACAGTTATTAGTTATCTTCCTTAAATATTGGCTTAAAAATAAAATTGGAATGAATTTTTAGAGTAGTGTGTGGAGGGTTTAAGTACTTTGAATTCCTGTAAGGTTTTTTGGTTTGGGGGGGGGTTGTTTGTTTTTTAAGTCATGGATTCCCTTGTTCCAGGTCTATTTTTTACAGGAACTTCTGAATGTAAGGATGAGGGAAAGCTGATTGCAGGGGGGACACCCCAATCCCAGCGTGTGAACTGGGCAAGGGCCCCAGGGCTGTGTCAGCGCTGAGGGCTGCCCCCCTGTCTCCCTCTCTCTTTCTTGAGTCTCTGGCAACAGTAATGAGGAATGAGGGTTATGTTTTTAAAAAGAAAGAACGACAGACCCTTGAGACTATTTCTTCCTTTTGATGGAGATTATTAGACTAACTCTTCAAGCAAGGAGAGAGGGAGGAGGGGCTCTTCCTTTCTCAGTGTACGAGCCCCATAGCCCTGGGTGCAGAGGGGAATCCCCCATGACCAGTCCCCGGCCAGGCCACCTTCCCACTGGCGGATGTGGGCAGTTACATAGCCTGGCATCAACAAGGGACCACCTCCTGTGGTGCACAGGGTGGGACAGGCCCAGAGTTGAGATCGAGTGGGGGCAGAGGTGGGGAAGGGGTAGGTACAGGTTACTTTACGTGTCTTACAGGCTTGGTGTCTCTCGTGAGTACTGGTAAACCATGACCTGAATGGACCCTGCCAGGTGTCCAGGTCTGTGCTGCATTGGCCTCAGTCCAATCTCTGCTTCGTTGATGCAGTGAACACTCGCTGCCCACCTCTGCCCCCAGAGAGGAACTAAAACAGAGAAACTCCTTCTCCAGAGAGAAATCTCTGCTGGGCCATGAAACCTTCTACATGCCTTCCAGTGCCCAGACACCACTGTCCATGAGTTTGGTCACTGTGGATCGATTGATACAATAAGAGCTAACGTTCTGTTCTGATTCTGTGCCAGGCACTGTATTAACATTTTTCTATTATTTACATAATTTGATCCACATAGCAACCCATCGCTGGTATGTTTATTCTCATTTTGAAGATGGGGTACCCAATACTTGGGTGACTTCCTTGCCCAGAATCACAGCACAGGTAAGCAGTGAAGTCGGGATGTGAACTGGGGCTTGCCCAACTCCCGAGCCTGTGCTTTGGACTGCGACACGGGGGCCTCATAGGTCTGGGTCCAGAAGTGTCATTAGTTAATTTAGAATAGGCTTCCTTGATATACTAGTGAAAAAACTGCAAAGCAAAATCTAAGGAAAAATTATAAACAGCTGGTCACAGGAGGCCGTAACCCAGTTTTACCAAGGGAATCTAAAGAGGTTATCTAAGTTTGCCTTCCCCCCTTCTCATTTTAGAGCCCATGTGTTCTCTAATAACATCACTGAATTCTTGGTGATTCAAAGGTCCTAGAAGAGATTTTACCTTTGAGTTGTCCTGGGTTAATATTTCCTCATTGCAGGTCTCTGTTTATTTTTTACTAAGTGCCCAATATTTTTATTTTCTGCCAAACTACAAGCCCAGGATGCTGCACTGTATAACCAAGGGAAGACCCAGAGCAAGGCCAGGAATAGGGGAAAGACGAAAAGGAGGGTGATGCCGTCTTTGCCGGTTGAATCCCACTGTCTCCCCAACGACTTCGAACTTCCTCCACCGCAGTTTTCACCAGGGCGAGCTCTACTTGCAAAGTTAAACCAGAGAGACAAATAATAGAAACGAGCAAATGAAATAATAGAGGAACACGAAACCCTTCGTCCTCCACTTAGATCATGCCTCTCCCGAAAACTCTTCTAGGGGATATGTACACACAAGGTCAAGACAGAGGGTCCTGTTTAGGGAGGGACTGAACAGTGTGGCTCAGGCAGCAGCCAAAATGTCCTCCTTCCCTTCTTTCACCCCAAATCCATTCAGTGCTCAAAACCCTGAAACTAACCCCCGCCTGGTCTCCCTGCCGGCCCAGCCGCATCTCATCTTCCAGACCCTCGTTTTCACACTCTGATGCCAGCAAGCCTCCGCACCCCACCCTCTCCCGTCCCTTGCAATCCTCAGCGTCAGACAGCAGCTCGATGAACGCGTCAATCACACCACACGCCTCCTGCAGGAAGCCCACCACCTTCGTGTGGCATTGAGAGCACTCTCCTCTCTGGTCTGATGAGCATCTCCTGCCCACCCCCGACCCCGTTTGTGCATGGGATACTTACAGTTTCCAAAACACCCTGCGACACCCGTTTCTGGGCCTTCATCCTTGCTGTCTCTTCCACCAGGAGTTCCCTGTCTTCCTATAATTGCACTAGATCACAGGCACCTCCTGGACGGGGTGAGCCTTAGTCATCCTGGACCCCACAAAGCAGGAGCTCGACAAAACCTCCCTGGATACAGGGAGAAGTGCTGACCTAGTAGGAGTATTTCGTTGCCACGAAATCTCCGTTCAGCCGGAATATTTCAAAATGGCGGCACAGGGCAGCGCCGCGGTCAAGGGCAGAAGCTGGACCAGAATTCAGCCTCATTCTGCCACGGGAAGCTCCGGTTTTTCCTCTGCAGAATGTGGGGAGTAACAGAAGCCCCGCATAGTGTGGTGGGCAGGTTCGGAGAGAGAATGCGGGGAAAACGTCTATCACAGAGCCAGCGCGGTGGGAAAAAATGCCTGGATCCTTGCAGCTCTAGTTTTATTTGTTGTTTTTCCTTAATCTCTCGCAAATCAAAATCCCACTTAAGAAGTGCTTTCCCTTTTCAATGGGAAGGGGTCAGATGTCCACTTCCCCAGTGAAACAGGCCAATGGTAGAGACCTGCGTTCGGCCCAGAGGGTGGGCGGCCACGTGGGACGGGCTCTGGGTTCTGAAGGTCTGGAAAACCCGTGGTTTCCCACAGAAACCATGACGGGCCCTTCAGGTTAACGCCCAGCCTTCCCTTCCTCCCCCGGGCTTCCCAAGGCCCCTCAAGTGAAAGGACAGAGGCCTGGGCGCCCACCGCTGAGAAGCCCACTCTGTGGTTTGACTTTTCCTGTCCTCCCACTTGCTGCAGAGCAGGCCCTGCGGCTGTTACTCAGGGGCCACTTCCTTCAAAGCTCAGAGGCGGCAGAACCCACAGGGCCCAGCCTGACGGGTCCCCTGAGGCGCTGGCAGGAGCATTAGCTGGAGGCCAGCACGTTTCCCGTTTCCGCCAGCACGGCTCCCTTCGCTTCTGAACCCAGGAATCTGGTCTGCAATTACCTTTGAGGGAAAGAGTCCCCGTGGCAGCATCATTTCCCCCAACAACGACATCTTTTAAGAAGCTATTGTCATTATCCTATTTTGAAGAGCTTCAAAAAGCGTTCTAGGGCTTCCCTGGTGGCGCAGTGGTTGAGAGTCCGCCTGTCGATGCAGGGGACGCGGGTTCGTGCCCCGGTCCGGGAAGATCCCACATGCTGCGGAACGGCTGGGCCCGTGAGCCATGGCCGCCGAGCCTGCGCGTCCGGAGCCTGTGCTCCGCAACGGGAGAGGCCACAACAGTGAGAGGCCCGCGTACCGCAAAAACAAACAAAAAAACAAAAATCTCAATGGCTCGGGACCACAAAAGTTGAGTTCTCGCTCCTGCTGCAAGTCCACCGTGTGTCAGCTGCTACTCAGCCCCAGCGCCTTCACCCCAGGACGCAGACTCGTGGGACAGGCTCCATCACAAGCGTTGCAGGGCATCACGTTAAGGGGGAAGAGACGTGGTGGATACGCGTGTGGGGTGGCTTGAGAAGCCTGGGCTGATGGTGACCTGTGCTCTAATGCAGCCTAGGAGCAGAGGGGACATTTCACCTGCATGTGAGCAGCCCAGAGGGCAGAGCTGGTCTGGAGTACCAGACACAGGACTCCCTCCCCCAGGAAGGGCCTGCATAAAGACCAGACCAAGGGCAGCCCTTTTTTTAGGAAGGGACAAGTAGGTACTATCAGTGCAGAAAAAAACAAATCCAGATCTCTTCAGAGTCGGGAGGAGAAGGCAGGTGAAATGGGTCCAGGTCAAATCTAGAGGCAGGGAAAGTTGGCTAAGTCAGAGAGGAAGGGGCCATTCCCAAAGGTGATTTCCCAAAGACTCTCCACTGGGAACTTGGCAGTCCTTAAGCACAGGGACTAGGAGACTCTGATTTCAACTAGGAGCATGGAGTCAGGTTTCATGCTTACACAAGCAGTAAATTCTCCCAACATCTGCTGAGAGGAGCCTATACAGACAGGATCCCAGTGGCGCCAACGGGCTAGTTTATCACACAGGAGGATATAAATCATCATCATACCCCAGCCTCGAACAAGTCTGACAGAACAGGGGCTGTTTGCAGAGACCCACAGAGGTGATTCCATTTAAAGGCACCTTTGGCTTCCCCTGGGGGGAATCACTAGGGTGGACTCGCTGACAGCATGGCCAGCTGTCCCTGGAGGACCAAGAAGTTCCAGCTCACATGCATGGGGAACCCTGTCCTCTTCAGTTCAGATGGCCTTAAGGTTATCCTTGTGAACTACAGAAAGAGGTGTGATAGCCATGCTTGTCTTATCAGAGAGTTTATTCAATCCTGATTAAAAAATAAGCTAAAAAGAAAAGGAAGAAAATGTCCTTAAGGTGATAAGGGATCTCTACCAGAAATCTATAATCGTGCTTTAAAATGAAACATTAGCAGCATTCCTATTAAATCAAACAAGATAAGGTTGTGCACTATTCAATGTCATAAGTAGTCTCACAAATGAAATCCAGCTACAAAATAAAGTAAGTGGTATGTGACAAGGATGTGACAAGGATGAACTGTCCCAGTATCCACTTTCCTTTTCTTTCATAGTAGTAACATTTCGAGTCAGGCACATGGCCATCCAGAATAAAAATCTCATTTCCCAGACTTCCTTGCAGCCAAACCAGTGGCCATGTGACTAAGTCTGGCCAATGGCATGAAAGAAGAAGTGTCGTGTGATAGTTTCTGGGAACTTTGCTTAAGAGTCAGTCACGGTGTGCCCTTCCCCCACCTCCCCCTTTCTTCCACCCTACCGTCTAGAAGTGGATGCTGCCATCTCAGACCTAACAGTGAGGCCATACTCTAGGGATGGTGAGTGATGAGCCTCAAGGCCACTGGACCCACTCTGGGCATTTTATGAGAGAGAAACATCCTTCTTGTTTAGGTCACTGTTATTTGGGGTCTCTGTTACTCATCGCTGAAACCAATCCTAACTGCTATGAGGAGTAAATATTAGAATATTTATTACTTATCTAGACCATTAATCTTAAACAAGGATCAGCAAACTACCGCTTGGGGGTCAAATCCACTAAGCTGCCTGTTTTTATAAGTAAAGTTTTATTGAAACACAGCCCCACTCATTTACTTACACCTAGTCTATGGCTGCTTCCACTCTACAGTGGCAGAGTTGAGCAGTGGCACAAAGTCAAAAACGTTTACTACCTGGTCCTTTACAGAAAAAGTTTGTCAAATTCTAATCTAGAAAATCTAGAAAAGCAACTGAACAAAAAGCCCTTTGAACAAATAGAAATGACCCTAGTTCTGTTGGGTGAGGATAAAATTGAGTTGTTATATCTGTTCTGTCTGTACCACCTGGAAGGGTTAGTGAGCTAAATAAATAAAAAGAGTTCAAGTCTCAAAAGTCAACTGGGACTTTGAATCCTATTCAATGTAAGCTTTGTATAAGGTGTTCTGTAGTTATTAAAATTAAAACTGCGGTGTTTATTCAGGGCAATGGTATAGTCTGTACAAAAGGCAAAGAAGCGATTTGGAATCAGAAGACCTGGGTTTCCGTCTCAGCTCTCCTACGTATTAGCTTTTGGATTTTAGCAAAATCCTTGCAGCCTTGGTTTCCTCATGAGAACACCTCCTCGACGAGTCGGGGCTGGAGTTAAATGAGATAGTATGTGTGAAGCCCACCTTGCAAACTGACCTTGAACAAAGGTCGATTCTTTCATAGGGTGTGCCTATGAGATTGTTAAAAGTTTACAGTATCATGTTCAAAAATTGGTTTAAATATATATATAAAGCCTGATACAATGTTTTTATCTCCAATAAGCTCCAATGAAGGTAGAGATTTTGTTTATTCCCTAACATGTCAACGCTTAGTATAGTTCCTGACGCATAGCAGGCACTCATCAAAAATTGATTAAACAGAGGAGAGTAGACCAGTCTTAGCAAAACTTCACAGAGCTTTGGTCCCACCCAGTTGCTTCTGTTACTGCTGTCCTAGCTTTGCTTGACAAATCACAGGAGAGCTGATGCCAAATTTGTGTGCCTGGTGATGGGGTTAGAACCAGGAGCCAGACACTCTGTTCCCTATCCTGTTACTTAACTACTATGTGTGTGACCAGGGGCCAAGCACAGCCCTGCATCAGTAATGTGAATATAGCTTTACCTTCTTCAGATAACTTTGATCCCTTCGGAGGATCGTAGTGTACTCACAGATTAATTAAAATTATTGTTAGTACTAAATTTTTGCTTTATCAGCTGAAATTTAGAGATCATTTTATTTACATTTTCCTTGTTGAATTGCTTTTATTCCCATCTTTTTTTTCTCTTGTGAATAGAAGGAAAAAAGGCAAAAGAAAAGCACATAGTGGAATGTTAGAGCTACTCCATACCTGGCAACAAAAACCAAATGTGCCTTTCACAGAAGGGTGAGGCATTTCTGGAGAAGGTGATAAATGGTAATCCACCAAAATAAGTCTCACCAGAATTTTCCCTGACCATGTTTGTTTGTGTTTTTAATTGTTCTTTCTCTCTTCCCCTTCCACAACCCTTGAGGAATTTCTCCACTGGATTCTTAGCTCTTAAGCAAGTCTTTGCAAATTTGAAATCTCTGGGAGTGTTACAGTTTCAGTGTACCTATCCCATTTCTTCCTTTCTGCTAGAACTCTGATTTTGTTCAGGAATCCACTCCTCCCACTAAGCCCGTGTTCCTAAGAGGATGATGAACCCCCCTCAGTTTGACTGGGGTGGACTTGATTAATCTAAAGGTATTCTTTCCTTTTTGCAATTGATTGGCCCTGGAATAGACATATAGGCATGTGACTCCGTTCTGGTTCATGAGATGTCAGATGAGGCATCTGGTTAAAGATGCTTCTAGCTGCTTTACCAGAAGCTTCTGGAAAATACCAAACTGCTCCTTAGGAATGATTCCAGTAAACAATATCATCTCATGGAAAACAAGCCATTCTAAAACTGAATTAAGAATCCAAGTCATGGGCTTCCCTGGTGGCGCAGTGGTTGGGAGTCCGCCTGCCGATGCAGGGGACGTGGGTTCGTGCCCCGGTCTGGGAAGATCCCACGTGCCGCGGAGCGGCTGGGCCCGTGAGCCATGGCCGCTGAGCCTGCGCGTCCGGAGCCTGTGCTCGGCAACGGGAGGGGCTGCAACAGTGAGAGGCCCGCGTACCGCAAAAAAAAAAAAAGACTCCAAATCACATTAGGAAACAAATTACCAAAAGGAGGAGTTAGCAAATATAAATAGGAATATTTTCACATCTAAAACTGGAGAAAACAATACAATCTGAAGAGAGTCTAAATATATTTAAAACATAAGGAAAGAGTGTGGAGGGAAAATATAGATTAACCTCTCCCCCAAAACTCAAACAGAAATTATACAAATTAAATAAAAAGCATGGAAGTGTCAAAAGGTGTCCAAAAGTCTCAAAAGGTGGGCTTAATAGAAAGTTACATACAGTTGAAGAAAAGATTAGTGAATTAGAATATAGAACTAAGGGACTCACTTATGATGTAGTTCAGAAAGATAAAGTGTGAAGTATAAAAGACACAGGGGTAGAACGAGAAAGGCTAGTATGTGTCTAATCAGAGTTCTAGAAACAGAAGATAAAAGAGAGAGATGTAGAGACAATATTCAAGAGATAATGTCTGCCATTTTTCCAGAAGGGAGGAAAAACATGTCTTCAAATTGTATAAGTAGATTGAATCTAGGGTAGTATTATGAAGCACTAGACACATGGTAGTAAAACTGCAGAATATCGAAGGTAAAGAGAAAAGAACTTATCTTAGAGGAGAACAAAACAGACGAGCTACAAAGGAATAATAATTAAACCGACAGTGGGTTTCTAAGAAGCAATAAGAGATGCCAGGGACCATGAATAATACCTTTTAAATACTCAGGGGAAAGCAACTGTCAACACAGAAATCTAAATTCTAGCTAAATTACCATTTAAAGTTAAAAGCTACACCACTGTAAAGCAATTATACCCCAATAAAGCTGTTAAAAAAATAAATAAATAAAATAAAGTTAAAAGCTAAGTAAAGATAATTTCAGACATAAAATGACTAGGAGTTGAGTGCCCGCAGAGTCTTGCTGACAAAAATTACTGAAAGGTATAGTTCAGCAAGAAGGATATTGACCCCAAAAGGAAAGAGGAAGATCCCAAAACACAGTAGTGGCCAAAGAAATCAGTCAAATGCACCGCTGAGTCTAAACAGTTACTGACTGGTACAGATGATAATAATAGCTAATGGAGTGTACAGAACTAAAATCAGGATGGACCCCATATAACAGATGACAATATCATAAAAGAAGCTCAGGAGTTAAATCATTCTTGACTTGTTCAAGAAGAGAATAGAAACAGACATCACCTCTAGAGTTTGTTAGAAAAACATATGGTCAAGTTATGCATGTTAACTTTAAATTTTAAAAATTAGTGGATGACTTCTAAAATAATTAAAAACAGAACGTATGCTTTCCAAACAATTAGATGGGAAAATAAGGAGGTAAAAGAAAATTTGATCAATTCAACATGAGCCAGGAAGGGAGGAACAAAAGAAACGAAGCCTCCCAAGAGGGATGGGATAGGGAGGCTGGGAGGGAGGCTCGAGAGGGAGGGGATGTGGGGATATATGTCTACATATAGGTGATTCACTTTGCTGTACAGCGGAAACTAACACAACATTGTAAAGCATTTATACTCCAATAAAGGTGTGGAAAAAAAAAAGATGCAGACAAGAGACAGGTAATTATTCCTCAACTTCAATCACTGTCCTGCCCAAATATCATGCTACCTAAAGACTAAATTGTAAGTTGGTTTCCAATCATACTGTTCAAAGTCTTAAAGAGAAGAAGGAAAGAGAAGAAGAAATATGTTACCATATGCACACACAAAGAACACGTAACAAAATATGCATAGCTCCTACAGCCCTCCTCTCTCTAACTGGTTGAGACGTATGGCTTCCTTCCTCCACGACTCATTGGGTGCTTTCTTTGTCCTCAGGCAAGCCTTCAGCTTACTGAAATGCTCTGCGTGGTGCAGTGACTCAGCCCTTCGTTCCAAAGGGGTCTGAATCCTCAGTGGCCCTTCCTTTTTTTTTTTAGTTGCTATAGTTTTCCATCGGACATGGAAGTACTAAAGGACCACTCAGAATACTCTGGGTTCCAGATACAGCTCTCTCCACCCCCGCTCCAGCGTAGCAGGGGTAATGGTAGGGAAGACTCTAGGTTTCTCCTTAACTCTGACACGCCTGCCACACAATATTTCTGACATCAGATGTGTGCATTTTTCCCACACACCAAACAATGCTCTGCCACACCAGCTGGGCACCTACAGTTCACTGCAATTCTGACACTAACCAGAATTAGTGCAGACTCCACAGATTAAGGGCTCAGTCCCACAAGACTGCCCCCACCAACTTCAGATGCCGGTCACAAATCCCAGGTTGTCTCCTGTGCTTTAAATCAGGGTTCCAACAACCCCCCTCCTCAGGTTCAGTCATTTGCTATCACTCATAGAACTCAGGGAAGCATTTACTTACATTCATTGGTTTATCATCTAATAAAGGCTATGAGAAAGGATACAGATGAAGAGGTACATAGGGTGAGGCCCAGAAGAGTCCCAAGCCCTGAAGCTTCTATCTCTGTGGACTTGGGGTGTACCATCCTGACAGTTTGTGGTGGTCACCAACCTGTAAACTATCCAAACCCCATAGTTTTGAGATCTTTGTGGAGGCGTCGTCATATAGCCTTGATCAATTATTAACTCAAGCTCCATCTCCCTCCCCTTCTCAGAGGATGAGGGGTGAGCCTGAAAGTCCCATGTTTCTAATTATGGCTTGGTCTTTCTGGTGATCAGCCCCCATCCTGAAGCTATCCAGGAGTCCAGCAAAAGTTGCTTCATTAGAACAAAAGATACTCCTATCACCCAGGAAATTCCAAGGAACTCTGTGTCAGGAGCCAGGATCGAAGACCAAAAATTAAATAAAATATTCTCCTAAGTGCTCTTATCACTTAGGAAATTACAAAGATTTCAGGAGCTCTGTGCCAGGAACTAGAGGCAGACCAAAATCTGTATTTTCTATGATTTCACAGTCCCCTTCTTTTCCTTTCGGTTCTGTGGCATGTGGAGTCCCCCCTGGTTACCAGTCTCGTGTCAATTCAGTAGAAGCACTCTTGGTTTTCCTGGGGAAGCATTCCTCCTTTATAAAACAGGGTCATTGGAATCCTGATTTAAAGCACAGGTGACAATCTGGGATTTGTGATTCGCATCTGAAGTCGGGGGAGGGGTGCGCAGTCTTGTGGGACTGAGCCCTTCATCTGAGCAGTCTGCACTAATTCCAGTTAGCGTCAGAATTGACGTGAGTTGTAGGTGCCCTCCCGTAAGTCTGGGGCAACAGGAAGAAGCAAAAGTCTAGACGTGTGTTATTAGTTGTAATCATGAGATTCCTGACCCACAAGTACTGGCTAAGGCAGCACTCTTTGATGAAACCCAATGGACTATAGCACGATCACATCCATTAACTGGGAAGGTGAATCCAGTTCACGTTCATCTGTTTTTCTCCCCAGCTCCATACGCATTCCCCAAGTCATTTAATCAGCCTCACCTAGTGAGAGTTTGCAAATAATCTACCTTTTAAATTATAGCTCCCTAGCCTGGGGGACTGTTAGCCTTGGCCTCTCTGAATTTCTCAACCTCTCCCAAGACAGCATAGCCACCCAGCTGCCATCTTGTCTCGGCAGAGAGAGGACATCCCCGTGGCACAATCCCCTACTCCTGGGGATAAAAAAGTTTCTCCTCAGAATAGCAGTGCAGTACTTTCTAGGAGTACGTGAAAGTGGTCCTTCTGACGCTCTGAGCTGCCTATCAGTTGAAGATACACTACATATTGAGTGAACTCTGCTTGGTTTCATAACCCTCTCGGAGTGAGGCAAGATGTCGGGCACTTCAGAGAGCTTGACCACATCACACATCACGCGGAACCCCTCCCCGGGAAAGGCCCCATGCTGTGCCTTCCCCTACCCTGGCCCGTCTGCTCCTCCCTTTTGACTCCATTGCTTTAATGACCATTTAGCAAGTGTAGCTACAAACAAGAAGGCAGTTTCCTATGTCGTTTCTGACACCTATGTCACTACTTTGTAATCACATTTCACAGCTTACCTTTTCACCTTCTGTCTTGTCAAAAATAAAAACAAAGTCCAAAAAAACAAAAGCCAGGAGCTGATTTGGGGGACGTAGCCACCCTACTCCATCTCCCTGGAGGAAAAACATTGACTATTTCTGGATTTTCTT
Organism: Aethalodelphis obliquidens; assembly: GCF_003676395.1. NCBI lineage: Eukaryota > Metazoa > Chordata > Mammalia > Artiodactyla > Delphinidae > Aethalodelphis > Aethalodelphis obliquidens. The sequence continues at coordinate 8,311,394 of NW_020837947.1, forward strand.
TTTCTTTTGTATGAGCAGAAAACATAGCATCTTGCTGGGTGGAAGTGTCCTTGTGCCCTGCTGTCAACTGACTTTGTAGAAAAGGGACAAGTTGTATATTTGGCCTGTAGTTTGCATAGCCACCTAGAGGGAAGCCAAAATGACACAAAGAAACACAAAATAATCCAGACCGCTTCTGTCATGGAGAAGATCAGAAAACATGGGCTGGTGTTGGCAGGGGGTAAGGCAGTAGAGGGAAGAGCAACTGTTGAGTATCGACTGCGTATCTTTTAAAATTTCAACTTGTAGAAGGATAGGGCTGTCTCTGGAGTTTGAGTTAAAATCCCAGTGTCTCTTATTGCTTTGACAGGCCACAGGCAGTGAGGGAGAGATGTGTTCCTTGCAAAGAGCATGCCAAAACACATCTCCCTTGACAACAAAAACGTGCTGGGGGAGAAGACAGCCATTATGGTGAAGTCTGGTCCTTGGTGTGCTCCAGCACACACAAAAATAGGTTTAGGAGGAAGACCTAGATGTCTGTTTATTCCCAAAGGTCAGTCTTTGATCTCACGGCGAGGGTGACATCTTAAAGGAGAACGAATTTACACGATGATAAGAACCATAGAGAAATGCGTGGCAGCATCTTCACTGGGGCCTACACTGAGGATGCCACCAGCCTCCTGCCCTGAATCTCTGCGTGCGAACAACCAGAGGTACCCCGGTGGCGATGTGAGAAAGGAGAACTAAGTGCAACCATAGTTCTTGTTTATTATTTCAAGCAGAAAATTGTTGTTGCAAGTATATATACTTAGGACTGACAGGTCAGCCTGGCCCGCGGAGTAACTGGACTTTGTCCAGATGGCCAGCACAATGCCTTTTGTTGAGCTTTGGAAAAATGAGAGAATTGCTACAATGACCTTGTCCCTCCCCTCTCTTTTGCCCTCCACCTCTCCCTCCCCACCAGCCAGAAATCCTCCCAACGCCCTGCTATCATCAAAGTTTGCTGCTGTGTGTTAGCGCTGCCAATGTGCTTCTAGGATGGTTGAATTGTTTTGAAAATATGCTGAGGCTAAATGATATTTATGGGCCCCTTGTTTTGGACTCGCTATTTATTCCATATTCTTATTCAGTTCAGAGCTACTCATCAAGATAAAGTGATCTTCCTCTCCTAAATCAGGGGACGATGAGGACCACCCCCCACCTTGGCTTTCAACTTCGTCACTCCCTGCCGAAGCCACGGTGGTTTGCTGCTCGCAATCCTCGTGGTGAAGTGAAGTTAGCTTCATAGAAAAAAGAGCTTGAGAAGAGTTCAGAAGTCAAGAAATATCTTGCTTTTAGGGTGAATGTTTTCTGCATGTCCAGAATTTGTTTTCTTCCTGCCTTACAATAATTATGTTATGGTACACGGTAGTGGCCACTAAGATTGAAAGGGAAACTTTCAAGTTTGTTCTTGTTAAGAAGGAACGTTTCATAGTAAGGTAGATAGCTAGTGGGAAGCAGCCGCATGGCACAGGGATATTGGCTCGGTGCTTTGTGACAGCCTGGAGGGGTGGGATAGGGAGGGTGGGAGGGAGGGAGACGCAAGAGGGAAGACATATGGGAACATATGTTTATGTATGACTGATTCACTTTGTTATAAAGCAGAAACTAACACACCATTGTAAAGCAATTATACCCCAATAACGATGTTAAAAAAAAAAAAAAAAAGAAGGAACGTTTCAGCACTCGTATATACTCATGAGGCTTTATTCATCCTTCCAAGTGCCTGCTAAATTCCAATTCTTTCGTAATTTTTTCTTTTCATTATTAAGTGCCTACTATCTGCCTGGCCTTATGCTTTTTTCTTTTATTTATTTATTTTATACAGCAGGTTCTCATTAGTTATCCACTTTATACATATTAGTGTATATATGTCAATCCCAATCTCCCAGTTCATCCCACCACCACCGCCTGCCACTTTCCCCCCTTGGTGTCCATACATTTGTTCTCTACATCTGTGTCTCAATTTCTGCCCTGCAAACCGGTTCATCTGTACCATTTTTCTATGTTCCACATATATGCGTTAATATACGATATTTGTTTTTCTCTTTCTGACTTATTTCACTCTGTATGACACTCTCTAGATCCATCCACATCTCTACAAATGACCCAATTTCGTTCCTTTTTATGGCTGAGTATGTATGTGTATATGTATTTGATCTACCATACTGTGCTTTTTATTTATACCTACAACAAAGCTGGGAATCTCCTAAAATGAGGCAGGAGGAAATGTCCTTTGACGTGTCCTGCTGACTTTTGGTGCTTTCAACAAAAAGTAATGGAGAAGACAGAGACCCTCATCTATTATTATTGCTTTCATTATCAAAGCACTTGGCCACTGAGAATTTCATTGCATAAGTGGGGCTGGGTGGGGATGGTATGCACTCGGCTCTACTAAACATGCTGTATCCCTGCTTCTGTGCCAAACCTCCAATGCAGGTCCATTCTCCACTTGGAACTGGGGACCTGGGGGAAATCTCAAGGCATTTGTGCCAGTGGGTGCCGTGTCACATCAGAGCCACCGATGGCTGCGTCAAGTGCTTCACACTTACAGGTCCAGAAATGTTTGCTAGTGCCTGTTCTTTCTTTCTAAATACTGTCTGCATACTGGATAGATCGCTAACCAAATGACAGCAATGGATAGAAATGAAGGCGAGAGGACCAAGCCTCTAAACTGGGGCTGCTCAGGGTCTCACGAGGCGGCTGGCTTAACTTGGAGCCTCTCCACGTTAGCACTTAGGAGATGAACAGAGAATACAAACCAAATTCTCATTTCCTTTTATCCAGGTCTTCCAAGAGCTACAGATTCAAACAGAAGCTGCCTCTCTCTGACTTGGGGGTGGTCTCTTGTGACAGGGAGGAAGAGAAGGGCAAGGACGGTGGTCTCGTCATCAGTGGAGGAAACCCTTCTTCATGATGGCCTCTAACCCTTGTGTCACCAAGTTTCCGTGAGCGCCCCCAAGTTCAATTGTACAGCAATTGCACAGCACTAAGATCCTCGTGAAGGCCCTGGTCCTTTAATTAACTCACTGCTGTTACAACAAAACAGAATGTGAAAATGTCTCTTCCAGAAGCAGCAGGGGAGGGTCTGCATTATTAGTAGCAGAGGGCTACCTCAGAGTCTGTTTTTGCTTTTTCCTGCATTTCATCCAAATTAGTCGCTTTTAAAGAAGTAAGAGAAGTAGGTTGTGAGCAAAGATAAGAAAGGAAGAGAGACAGCTGATTTTTGGTAATTCACTACCAATTCTAGGACTCAGGCTACCCATTCGTTTTATTTCCCTCTAAAGGGTTTATTACACAAATAACAGTATTTCTTTTCCTTAAAGCACACTTGTGAGCACGTAACCCCATGAGTAAGTGTCACGTAGGAAGTTTAGCACAGGAACGAAAGCTGCTTGCTATCCCAGTCTTTCATAAGACGATTCAGAGCACAGTTTCCTTAGTTTTCTGCTAACAGCAGAGATGATGGGGGTGTTTATTTCCTTACGACACACCGTCCTCTGTGGATCCCTTTATGGGTCACAGGATTCTCGTGTTTATAAAAGCGCTGTAAGGATGATAATATGAACACCAGCAGTATTATAATTACTCCATCTTTGCTTTGGGAATGGTTGTCCATATCAGTTGTGTCAAAGGGACAGACGCCTTAAAAAGGGCAGAACTTGTTCCTTCCAGGTGGGAGAAGAAGGGAATGTAGAAAAGGTCCACTTTGTCTTCTACTTTCTTTGCCCTGTTGACCCTCGCAATCCCCACGCCATGCTGGGTGTCCTTCCGTCTTCACCCTGCATGGAAGTGGGCAGCTCCAGCCCATGGCTTGCTGTTAGCCCAGAGCCTGGCACATGAAAGCACTCAAAACATATGTGATGAAGTGAGTTGAATCTTCCTGCTCTTTCCTGGTGATTCCTCTGACGCCTTCTTCACCTCCCCTTGCCACCCAAACTCACCCGTGTCCCCGGCTGGCTGGCAGGCGCCCATCTGACTTAGAGACTCACGTGAATAGCACTCGTGGCCTAGCAGGTACGTAAAGTTGGAGGGTCACCCCCCGGCCCTTCGTACTCGCCTTTGCCAAAACCAGATTCCGACTAAGGACTTCCAGACGCCTGGAGAGAGCTCGTGTGTGGGACCCTCTCGGTACAGGTCATCAGCCTTGTCCTTCCCTGTCTGGACGGTCCAGCTGACGCAGGCTCTCCTGGCTGAGAAGTTCCGTGGACTTGGAAATGGCCTAGAGTCTGAAGCCGAGGAGACCTATGTCAGAATCCCGGATCTGTCTTTTCCTGCCTATTTTCCACGGGCAAATTCCCCCACATTTCCCAGCCTCAGTTTCCTCACCTGGTGAGGAGGTAACTGTATCTGCTGTACACAGTGGTGAGGAGGGGAAAGGGGTTGCTGCACACGTAGCTTTGAGGATTGAGGAACGAGGCGGCTTAGATGAAATCCCAAGCACTCGGCAGGTACGTGATACAAATGCCAACTGCTGACTGTTTCTTCTCAGTGGGGAAAATCCGGGTCAGGGAAGATGGGCTTCATTGCTGACATGATTGACAAGATTAGAATTGTCCCTCAAAGTGTCTGATCTCAGTTGCTCGGGCGTGGCTTCGGAAACTTTCTAACAACCTCCCTCCTTGTTTCAACTTGTTCTGGCAAACCACTTAGTGGCACGGTATGGAGGACAGCTTTATGGTGTAGAGCAGATACACACCTGCAAAAGGGGCCAAGAAGACGGTTCCCTTTGCGGCCGTGAAGGGGTCCAATTTATACCTGAGAAGTTTAGAGTCCCACAGCAGGACTGAGATATCCACTGGGCATCACCGTAAGGAAACGAGGTCCTGCCAAGCTTGTATCCACAGACTTGGGGCTTGGGCAGGAAATGGCTGGTATTGTGTCTTTCTTCACTTGCTGCAGTATTCTAGAGAAACAGTTTATGTTTTATCCTTGCAGTAGATAACTGCGGTCCTATAAACTTTACAGGAGCAGCTCACATATACCAGGTAGGAGCCGAAATTAATGTCTGTGACACACGCCCCTGGGAGGAGTCTTCGAATGATACTAACAGCCAGCAGTTACGGCGTGCTTACTACATGCGCAACTCTGCTCTATACACTTGATATGCAGGAAATCATCCACTTCCCTTCTGACACACATGCCCTAGTCTCACGTGAGGTAAGAGTCTTTCAAACTGGGTGTCACAAACGGATTTTCCTTTTCCAGAATAGCTTCCTCTAAGTTACACAAAAAACTTATTTCTCTTTCTAATATTGGAAGTCCCACCCCATCCACTATCAGGTGCCTGAGAGATCCTCTGTGTCACACTGGGCGAGGGTGTGGTGCTCTCTGGCCAGTTCCTGCAGTGTGGTCACTGGGATGTCATGAAATCTTACACTGCTCTTTTCGGTTCACTCAGATGAATTTTATTTATCATACTAGTATGGGTCAACCTGCATATAAATGCTTCTTTACATAAAAAGGAAGTTCCAGCTACCATGTTGTTATGAGAATTAAATGAGGTAATGCATGTAAACCTCCTAGCACAGAGCCTGCCGCTTAGTTGTGCTCAATAAAAGTCGAATTTTTCACACCAGTAATAGGACATTCCAGCCAAAGGAAACAGCATATGCAAAGGCCTCTGAGGTAGAGTCTGGGTGATCTGAGAACTATGAGGGTGTACTGGTCAGCTCGGGCCGCGTAACAAAATACCACAGACCTGTGGGCTCAAACAAGAGAGATTCATTGCCGCACAGTTCTGGAGGCTTGAAGTCCACGATCAAGGTGTCAGCAGGGTATCTCCTTCTGAGGGCTGAGAGTTGGTACTGGGTTGGCCAAAAGGTTCGTTTGGGGTTTTGCATAAGATGTTACTGAAAAACCCGAACGAACTTTTTGGCCAGGCCAATATCACTGGATTGCAGCGGGAGAGTTGGCGCGGGCACGGGCAGGCCAAATGAACAGGTAAGACAGCTGAAGAGTTGGCTGGAGACCAAATCCTTTAGGGCATTAGATGGCAGTCACTGAACATCAATGTGTCATCAGTCCCGGGCTAAGGAAATTCAAAGGTAGATAAAGGGTGACCTCCAACCCTAAGGAGCCGCAAGTCTGGTGAAGACGGGCCTTGGCGAGATCATCCGAATGGAGGCCGAGTGTGCCAGTGTGGATGGTGGGAAGCACCGGGAAGGAGCCCCTCACCCAGCGCTGCCTGGCGTGGACCAGAGAGGTCGGGTGAGGACACCCCAAAGTCCTGAAGCAACGAAGAGACCTCAGGGCTGGGCCAGAATTGGGCCAGCCCTGCCGTGGAGGGCAAGAGCAGCCAGCGAGGCCAGGCCTTCCTGCGAGCTGTGCCCATCGCTGTGGGAGTGTGAACTGCCCTGTGCTCAAACCCCCTCACGCTGCACCAGCTCTGCAGAAGGCATCCCCAGACACCCGGAGGGTCATCGAGCTGGATCTGGTAGGAGAAGGCAGACGTGGATGTGAGAAGTAAGACATGAGTCAGAATTGATGGGTCTCAAGGAGGAATCAGCTGGCATGATGGGTGAGTCCAGAGAAAGGCAGCGTCTTGGTTTCCTGAGGCTGCAGTTACAAATCACCACAAACTCGGTGGCATGAAACAATGGGTATTTATTCTCTCACTGTTCTGGAGGCCAGAAGCCCAAAACTGCAGCGTCGGCAGAGTTGATTGCACCTGCAGGCTCTGAGGAAGGTCTGTTGCAGCTGCTCTCCTAACTTCTGGGGATACTGACGCTCCTTTAGTGTTCCTGGCTGTGGAGGCGTCAATCCAACCTCTGCCTTCGTCCTCACACGGCCTCCCCTCTGTGTTTTTTTCTTTTTTTTAACATTTTCTAGAATCAACGCTTTTTTAAAAAAATAAATTTATTTATTTATTTTTGGCTGTGTTGGGTCTTCGTTTCTGTGCGAGGGCTTTCTCTAGTTGTGGCAAGCGGGGGTCACTCTTCATCGCGGTGCGCGGGCCTCTCACTGTCGCGGCCTCTCTTGCTGCGGAGCACAGGCTCCAGACGCGCAGGCTCAGTAGTTGTGGCTCACGGGCCCAGTTGCTCCACGGCATGTGGGATCTTCCTGAACCAGGGCTCGAACCCGTGTCCGCTGCACTGGCAGGCAGACTCTCAACCACTGCGCCACCAGGGAAGCCCCCCCTCTGTGTTTCTGTGTGTCTTCCATCTCTTACGAGGATACCCTTCACTGGATTTAGGGTCCATCCTAATCTGGGATGATCTCACCTCAAAAATCCTTCCCTTAATCACATTTACAAAGACTATTTCCATATGAGGTCACCTTCACAGGTACAGGGGTTTAGGACTTAGACATACTGTGTGGGGCACACAATTCAACCCACTACAGGCAGTTAACCTCAAGTTGGGAGAAATGGGAGGATTTGGGGTTGGGGAGCTGGTAGCATCTGGCTGAGCCTCATAGGGAGAGGCAGGTTGGACTTTAGAGAGGAGGGAAGGGCATTTTGATAGAGGGACAAGAGGAGGAAAGGCTCAGAGGCACAAAAGCACCGTCCCACACAGAAACCCAACCATGTCGGAGGAGGGGGTGAACTGGATTTTGCATCTGTCTCTTTCTTGCTGTTCCGTAAGTTCCCTCCATCACAACCACTGCCACTGCCATGACCCAACACTGAGTTCAGCTGCGGGAGAGGAATGTTGAACAAGGAATGGCCCCTTCTCCATTCCCGCAGAGCAGTTCCAGCTTGGCCTAGCCCTGGATTCCTTTGCTCCGATTCCCTCACAAACTTTTGTGCTCAGTCAGAAGCGTCCAGAGAAACCAGGATGACCCAGGGAATAAGTACCTCCCTGCACCTCAACTTTACTAGATACTTCAAGAGTGAAAAGGTATTATTTTTATTATGAAAATAAACCCTGGTATTTGAAGGATGAGACTGCAAAAGTTCCCTGAGATTTTAAAGAAAAAGAGGGTAATAATTCCCACCTGGTAATTGTGGTGAGGGGCTTATTGGGTAGTCTATAAAACGCTTAGCCTATAGGAAGACCCTGGTGATAACAGAAAAGCAACAACCGGAAGAGTCTAGAAGACTATCTTGGGTTCTCATTTATCATCGAGTCTGTTCACTAGAAAGGTTTTAGGGACACTGCCCTTATTAGGGCAGAGTGGGGCACCAGGTGGAAAGGTGTCATGTGACCTCATCATGAAAGGGCTTAGGTGTCAGCCTGAAGGATTACTTCTTTATCCACCAGCTAAGGAGAAGCTGGTGCCTTAAAAATCAGGTCGTCAATGTTTGGGGCCAAATTAAAGGAAAGCAAAGGGTTAACAATTGCCTGATGCATCTGGCCCAGGTCAGGCCACTTTTTCTACTCCCCTCAGGGTAGTTCAGGACTATGCAGAACGTAGTATTGTCTCACGAATTGGAGAAACATTTCTTTTGCCAACAAAAGATAGGGTTGATACAGTCTTTAGAAAGTTGTGTTTGGAAGATAAGCCATCAGTCCTAGCTGTCATGATAATCCTGTTCAACCAGTCTTTTAGCTGCTAGTCATTTTGTTACCCACTTGCGCTCTTACTGTTAAAAATTTGTTAATTTCTTCTTTAAAACCCACATTGAGTCAGACTGAGTTAACTCTGCCCTGGGCATTTCCATCACTTGACACTGAGCTTCTTAGCAATAGCCAGAGGTGGGACTTTTTGGTAAATGCTGTTTATCCACCTTTGAAAGGAGACATTCACTGCAAGCAGGTTTAAGAGGAAATTTCTGTAAAAGCACTTTTTTCAATGATAGTCTTTGCTTTTTTTTCACTTGCCCATAACTTTCTGGAAAATTCTACTTTGGGCTGAATCTTCTTTTCACTATAAATTTGTGTTGTTTTTCATTAATGGAAAGTTCAGGGGGGAAAAAATCCCTTCAGTAGCTTTTGAGTAATGAGAATATGAAAAATATACTTTTTCCAATTAAAAGAAATCTTTGGACTTTTTTTAATAAAAACTTTTACATTTGAGGACTACTATTAAACTCTAAGCAGTGGTTCTCAACATTGGCTTCACATTGGAATAACTTGAGGGGCTTTTAAAAATACAACACCTGAGTCCAGAGATTCCAGAGAAATTGGCCTGGGCCCAGCCAGGGCCCTGGGATCATTAAAAGCGCCCCAGGTGGCTCTGATGTCCAGGCAACGTTGAGTACTGCTGTCCTAGTACACAACCACCCTGATTGGCAACCTCGAGAAATGATGCAGAGGTCTAGAAGAAACCCTGGGGTAGTTTTCTTCCAGTTAAGAAAAAAAAGATATACTATGGGAAACGTACAGCTCTGAGAAGGATGTGAAGGAACTTTAACTCGAAAGCCTTTCTATCCCCCCACGAGTATCACTAGTGATCACCGGCACCGACCCTCAGTTCCTACTGCTCCGGGAGAGATGGGCTCATCAGTGACTTTAGCAGTGAGGAATCCCCTGTCCAGCTTCAGACAAGGTATTTCTCTCCATGCCTGTGGGCACCAACAAACAAAAGAGAGACTCCAGGGCTTCCCTGGTGGCGCAGTGGTTGAGAGTCCGCCTGCCGATGCAGGGGACGCGGGTTCGTGCCCCGGTCCGGGAAGATCCCACATGCTGCGGAGCGGCTGGGCCCGTGAGCCATGGCCGCTGAGCCTGCGCGTCCGGAGCCTGTGCTCCGCAACGGGAGAGGCCACAGCCGTGAGAGGACCACGTACCGCAAACACAAAAAGAAAAAAAAAAAAGAAAGAGAGATTCCAGGGGACCAGCCCAAAGTTTTCCTGGCTCTGTGGCCACCTCCCCCCATGGTTCAGGATCTTTGCCTGAGCTCTTGTAAAATGTTTTCTATACAGTCCCTCTACTGGGGCCCCTGGGATAGATTTCTCTCCACTGTCCACACTATTAGTGGGACTTCCAAGACAGACCACAGAGAAAACCAGACTCAGTACCATGTAGGAAGTATCTTCTTCTTTCCCATAAACTCCTCCAAGCGGGAACATGACCCTACTTCCTCCTTTCTCCTGACTCTGGGCCAACACTCGGATGAACCCAACTAATGACTCTGCTGCCACTTGAGGACACTCCACCACCCGTAGCTGCGGAGTCAAGGCCACGCGTGCTATATGCTCACAGCTGGCCCCTACGGGAATTCATTTCTTCAACAAGCCTTCACTGGATGCCCCTACGTGCCAGGAAATATGGAGAGAATATTGGTTTTAGTAAGACACAGCCCCTGCCCTCGCAGAGAGACAGAAGCAAATCACTGCATGAGGCATCCCCAGGGCCCTGTTAGCAGCCTTGTTTGAGCAGCAGGGCACCCAAAAGTCATAAGGAGGGTTTAAGATCACCATGAAGTGTTAATACTTTGACTTTAGAATAACCACATAATTTTGTACCAAATCAAATAGCATCACAGAGTAGATTAATAATATAGACAAGTGTTGGTGGCAAATTCCCAATAAATATGGCAGGACAACTTAAAACTAAGCAAGTTGTTTCTCAACTTAAGAGTCTGTGAATTAGGAAAAGACCACCATTCATCTGTTTAGCCTCAGACCCCTAGGGACCAGTTGAGGAACACCAGGCAGGCTCCCTGGGAAGACACTGGAAGACCCTCTGCTGTCTGACGGTGACAGCCATGCCACACAGGTCCCTGCATTTCAGAAGAGACCTGGGGCTCCTGTGTGACTCTGTGTCCCTGACATGGCTCCTTTTTCCAGGGGGAAAGTAGTTCCTTTATTGAGAAAAGGCAGTACAGGAAATATTCACATGTTTTACTCATTTAACGAACTCTAAGTAAAATTTATCATCTCTAAGTTCAGGGGTCATTGCTGAAATACTGTGCACTCTCCCTTCCTCCTTTAGTGTTTTTCAACCCCATCATAACTAAAACCAACCAAACAAACAAAAGTAAGCAGGAAGGGAAACTAACTACAAAATTAAAAACTTCAGGAAGGAGATATCCCATGTCTGCCTCTTGAAGGACCTGGGCAGCTTTCACCCAGACTCCTCCTGTTGACATCTGCCTGTAGGATTCAGTGTCTGCAGGATTTGATGTTTTCATCTGGTCATTCCCGTTGACAATACCAGTTTTAGGATTTCAGTGTAACATTGTCTCACTGTTAGCTCCTGGGTAGACTTTTCATACTTCCTTTTTGAAACCTTGTCTCCCCTCCCCCAATGGCCATCGCCTCCCGCCGTGAATGACTCCAGCCCTTCCTGGGGAAGGCTGTGGGGAGCCCCCTCTGGCCAGCTTCAGAAGGGCTCCACTGTGGAGGACGGGCAATGGTCTGCTAGACAAATTTGGGAAAAGGTCCCTCAGATGTGAGTACTGAATAGATTCTATAACACAGTCTGCTGAGTTTGTATATTAATATACGTTGTTGGACTTAGGCAAACATCCTCAATCCTGCTCTCAGATTTCCTAGTTATCTGCAGAATTCCCCTTCAGTTAAGAAATGTTCACATATCTATCTGACATCCTGGCTTCTTATATGAAATGCCTCCAATTAGAGAAAGTGGGAACTAAGTGACTTTCATTTAAGGAAGTCCTATCTGCCTAATCACATCAAGCAGAGTCTAAAAATGAGAAGGAGGAAAAGAACCGCCAAAATGTCCTCTTTGACAATTATTTCTGAATAAGAACTTCAGCCATCTCGCTCAGGAAGGTGGGATTTTTATTCCAGTTAACTGATGCCCCTCTGGAGAGCCAGGGCCAGCATACAGAACCCTTACCCTAACCCTAACCCTAACCCTAACACACACGCATGCACACATGCACACACACACGCACACACACACACGCACGCACACACACACACGCACACCCCGGCCACCGGGCCCTCCAGACTTCCTGCAGCTTTCCCTGTCCTCACTTTCAATGATTCAGACTTGAGTATCCGCTGCTTCAAAACCACCTGCTTTCCTCGTCCCTTTGTCTTTATCTGTAGATTTTAACGTAAGGCAGAGAGCTGATATTAATCCTTTGACAGAGAAGCAAATGCAGGCATACTTCCTGTCGATGAAATATATATATGTGGTGAATATCCATCCCCCCCACATACACACACACACATATTCATATGCCAAAACCCTAACTCGAAGTACCTTAGAATGTAACTGTATTTTGAGAGATCTTGTATGAGGTGGTTAAGTGAAAATGAGGCCATTAGGATGGCTGTAATCCAGTAAGAACCAGTGTCATTATAAGAAGAGATTAGGACACCCAGAGAGACACCAGGGATGTGCACACAGAGAGGAAAGACCATGTGAGGACACAGGGAGAAGGCAGCCATCTGCAAGCACGGGAGAGAGGCCTCAGGAGACACCAAACCTGCAGACGCCTTGATCTTGGACTTCCAGCCTCCAGGGCTGTGAAAAATAAATTTTGGTTGTTTAAGCTGCCCAGCGTATGGTATTTTGTCATGGCGGCCCAAGCAAACTAATGTGTTCATGTGTGTGTTCGCACATACATGGGCAAGTGTGTGTAACAGGACGAGGTAATACAATCTGAGTGCTTAGTTGTGAGGCACAGCCGTCTCATTTAATTAATTCTAGATGCTGAATCACACGAGTATGTTGCCCAGTGGAAGCCCTTGCAAGGTTGCTGGATGAGAAGTCCCCCTCCCCCCTGCTCCATCCTCCCGTCCACAGAGCCCTCATGGAACATTGGCTCTCCTTCTTCACACTGAAGAACCACAGAACATTCCCACAAGAATTCCAATCATCAGGATTGAGATTATGTATGTTGTCATCAGTTAGTAACTTGGGAAACTGAAATGATGGGATAGGAACACAACACATGCTCCTTGAGTTTGGGAACCATGTCCTTTTCTCAGTCTTTTCAACACTGAGCAAAGCACTTTGCCCACTGACTGAATATAAACAGTACAGGAATTAAATTTACAGAAGTAGCCCAGTTCAACTCCTTGAGCCCTCAGAGAAAGTCGTTCTTTTCTGGAATCTGCCAACGTATCATTCAAAGTTTTGGATAATTTAACCTTTAGTTTTGCATCTGAAAACTTCCTTATATATAATTTGTATCCATAGGTACTGATTTTTTTTTTAGTCTCCTCCACTGATTGATTTTTATTTTACATCTCTACAGCCTCCTTTAAACTTTATTACTGTGAAAAAATGCATCACATGCTCACTGTGAGAAATACCATATCAATAGTTCATGACGCTGCTTTAAAATAAAGACTCCTTCTGAGAAAGAAGTGCTTTTTAAAATCAGTACTGGCAATGCAATGCAAAGCTTTCCTCGTGGCACTTGTGCAAAAGTCATGAGAACAGTTGAGGTTGTCACTATTTGTTTCAGGCAGCTATTCCTGAGTAACAAACACCCCAAAACACAGTCTCTTGCACTACAGCAATTTCTGATTTTCCTGATACTATTGGCTGAGCAGCTCCTCTGCTGGTTTCACATGGCCTCACTCAGATGACAGCCTTCAGCCAGAGTCCCTGAGGTCTGCAAGTGGGTGCTGGCCGGGCAGGGCGCCTGACCACTCTGCCACGTGGCCACTCATCCTCTGGGAGGCTAGACTGGCTTCCCACACTGCCGTCTCAGGGCTGCCTGCAAGAGAGCAAAGGAGGAAGCTTCTGGGCAACTGGATGCCCGGGCTCCAGAACTGACATGACATCCCTTTTGCTACATCCTACTGGTCAAAGCAAGTCATGAACCAGCCCAGCTTCAAGGAGTGGAGAAGTAGATTTCATTGCTTAATGGGAGCAGCTGCAAAGAATTTGTGGCCACATTTAATCAACCACAGAATTGCAGTGGATCCCAAGTCACCCCAACTCTGCCACTCTGTGAGCAGAAGAGGGTGAGTCAGGGAAGTGGTTCTCCTGAGCTGGTGTCCTTCTGAGGAGGGAAACTGAGACCCAGCCTCCTGCCCCGCCTGGGAACGCACCTGCTGCTTCTAAGTTTGTCCAGGGCCTACGGTTGCAGAGAAGGATCCAGTTGTAGAATTAAAAGATCAGTTTACCCAGAAAGCTGTTGCTGAGATCTCTGGTCCTCAAGTTCGGTTGCGTATTTTGCAATTCTCTGTAGAGTTTTTAAAAATACTGCTATCTGGATCCCACCTCCAGAAATGACAATCTCACTGGTATAAGAAGTGGCCTTGGTACTGGGGATTTTTAAAAGCTCCCCAGGGGATTCTAATGTGCAGCTAAGTGTGCAAAGGACTGCTGTTTAAACTTGAAACTGCCTTATCTCATTTGGCAAGAAAGATTCAACTAACACTTATTTATTCTGTCTACCTGGTCATTTGTGATGTGTAAGTGAAAGGACAATGTTATACACATACATACACACACTCTCTCTCTCTCTCACATGGCATGTTCTGGTAGCAATAGTAAAGGAAGCTTGCCTTCAACCTTTTTGTAGACAGCTGAGCTCTCCTAATGGGGAATAGATGCCCTGTGGGCAAACAGCCGACTCCAAGGTTCAGAACAGGCTAGTGTAACTTGTGGTGCATTTGGTTTCCTTAACCCAGGGCCACTGGAAATGAGTCACCAACAGGTGATTACCACATTTATTTGAAAAATAAAATAAAATTAGCAAAGCTTCTGTTTCGTAAGATCTTGGGACTCTAAGTGAATCAAGCAGTACGTGCCTTATCTCTCTGGCTGCCTATTAAAGGTTCTTGGGATTATTCTGGGCACGAAAGTTTGCACAGTTCCTTTGGAGTAGCCCCCAAATTTTTATCTGGGAAAACAGCGTTGAGCACAGCAGCCAGGAGCAGAGATACATTCAAGTATCTGATAAAAGCAGAAGTATCACTCCTGACTGGGGAAGCTGTCATTTTACTCATTCTTACAAATGAACATTTGTGAACTTCCTTTTGGGCCCCCAGGGCTGTCTCAGGGTGTCGGAATGAATTTCTCCATTGTAACGGCCTGCAGGCTCATTTCAGGGGCAAGACAAATGCATGAAAGCCAACAAAGTGCTAGAATTGTGGAAAAACCCAGTGATTATAAAAATGTCATTACATAGACCACCCCAATGCCCAGGAAGCAGGAGTAAACGCATTTACTTTTTTTTTTTTTTTTGCGGTACGCAGGCCTCTCACTGTTGTGGCCTCTTCCGTTGCGGAGCACAGGCTCCGGACGCGCAGGCTCAGCGGCCATGGCTCACGGGCCCAGCCGCTCTGCGGCATGTGGGATCCTCCCGGACCGGGGCACAAACCCGTGTCCCGTGCATCGGCAGGCGGACTCTCAACCACTGCGCCACCAGGGAAGCCCGCGTTTACTTTTTACTTTTTCATGACACTTCACCAGTAGGTTTTCCAAGTGTGGTCCCCAGACCAGCTGCCTCAGCATCGCCTGGGACTTCTGAGGAATGCAGAGTTCTAGGCCTCTCCCCAGACATGCTGAATCAGAAGCTCTGGGGCGGAGGCCCACAACCCGGGTTTTAATAAGCCCTCCAGGTGATGCTGATAGCTGCTCAAGTTTGAGCTCCACTATATGGCAAATTTGAAAAACGGGTTGCCCTTTGAGATTTACTGAACTTTTCACAAAGGATATATCTCAGAGAAATGGCATTTGGGCTCAGTTTCACAGTCAACATATGTAAAATTTTGGGAAGATACAAGAATTTTTAAAAAATATGTCACCTGGTTACTAGCATTCTGTATGATGTTTTATGGCCAAAGGCAGGAGGCAAAACCTTGTGGTTCTTTTTTCTGTAGGAAGAGCCCAGGAGTCGTGGGCTACAAAGAACAGAGCAGGGGCCTGGTCCCGTCCATTCACCCCCGGAAGGGGAGGGCTGAGCAATTATGAATATCAACTATGTATACGGATGACCAGACGTTCTCCCACGGCCTAGTGTAAATTTGTTCTCATTCTCTCGGTCCATTTTCTCATCCCCCTTTCTCTAAGGGAAGCTTATCAGCTTCACCAGAATCCTCATGGATTCACCTTGACCCCTCTGTCCAAAGACTCTTCATATAAAAAATCACACAAGCTCTACGTGATACCCTGGGATCTAAATCAGAACCAGCGTGGACTAGAGAGAGCGCATCAGAAAGGCTCCAGTTACGGAGAAAAAATGGCGCTCAACCAGTCCCAACCACTAAGGGGTGAGGAACGTCATGAAAAGTTGTGGGTAGCTGAATCTGAAAATGAGACCAAGCCACCCACCGAGCACAGAACCCTCATCACTGACAAGCTCGTTCAGGCCAGGTTGGAGTCGGATGGAGACCCCCTGCCCCTTCTCCCGGTGGGAGCTGCGTGGATGCTGACCACGCTGCCCCACTTACGGCCGCACCACCCTGAACGCCCAGCCCTGGGAGCCGACACGGTCCTCAGAGGCCATTCCTCAGGAGACACCAAATAAGGCATAGTATCTGAGAAAGGGACCACACGCGTTCAAAATGACAAATACTTTTCTTTTTAAAAATTTAAACAGGAGGTAAAAGCCCTGGGTAATTTTTTTTCACATGACAAATGAAAAAAGCAATAAGTTAAAAAAAAATTAAACTAGAGTAAATATCTCTTTAAAAGGCATTTTGGAATCATGGGCTAACTAAACATTTTTCCATAGTTACCACCTTTTTGATTCAGATTTTTTTTTTTTTAACAAATGCCTCATATGGATTTTGTAGACTGCTAACAAAGAACTTCAATTTTCATAATTTTCTGTTTTTCTTCAAAAAAATCTGCTGAATTATGCCACAGTTAAGTTATGGTCAGGGTTGATGGCATACCCTTTTTTGACACTGTGTTTTCTTTGTGCAATTTTGGGGGCCAAAATACCATCAGAAAGGAAGGATCCTTTAGTTCTTAAAGTGATATATGAAGTAAGTTGGAGTGTTGCCTTGCCTATGACATGGTGGTAGCTATATCATCAGCAATTCACAGATTCTAATCTTCTAATCTCAGGATATTTTATTTCTAATTCTTTATCGTGGTCTCCATAAGTGGGGAAGGCAGTTTAAAAAGAACATTTTCTCCTAGCCTTTCTTATTTTTTGAGCCAGGTTTCTGAAAACACAGAATTCCTCAAATATTATTTTATGCTGAGGCTATTCTGTATTCCAATACAAAGATTAATTATCACAGAGATCTGAGAGGCAAATTTAAAATACATGTATCCACCACAAAAACGCAGGCATTTGTGGGTACAGCGAATAATTCTGCAAGACACAATGACACCTGCAATGTTTAGGGATACTGGTCCCAGCAAACCTCAGGGATGTTCAGGTAACCCTCGTGCAGTAGCATGAGTTAAAATTTGGCTGGAGGACAGCCCTTTTCCTGCCAGGGAAACAAATGGCCTTAAAGGACGTGGGCTGGATGCCTTCCACGCCAGACCGAGTCCCCACCTGCCCTCCGCCCCGAGCGCCCTCCGCAAGCCCCGGGCTGGGAGGCGCTGGGACGCGTCTCCTCCAGTCCCATCCCACGCGCCCACAGACTTTACTGGAAGTTTCTTAGAGAAGAGGCAGGCAAGGAGTTTTCCTGCTAATTCACTACAACCACATTCATCAAATAAAAGGAATTTAGCAGAGCCGTGTGCCCTGCCGATTCGTGAATCCCAGGCCCTCATTTAAAGATGAGAACTGAGCCCAGTCTGGCTGGACAGCAGCGAGTTCGCGGCAGAGAGAGGCTGAGCCTTGGGCCACAGTTGACTCCACTGGGCCTGGTCCTTGATACTAAGTCCTGGTGCCCTGGTCCCCTCAGCCACGCAGCATGGAACCTGGCCCCGGGGCAGGTGGAGCTATAGCATCCGGGATGAAACATTGTAGGATTTCCTCCTCTGGGAGAAGTGAGGCTTCGGTGGGTGGAGGGTGCGGGGTGATGAGACAGTCGTGTTTGTGCGCCCTCCAAGTTCGTGACAGAGTCAGCATCCGGGTGCTGAGCCCTGCTGTCTCAAGCCTAGCCAGGTGAGGCCTCCTTACCTCGGGCACAACCAGAAAGTCCATGGGCCTAAATCTAATGCACTACTGTCAACCTAAGCCTGCGGATCACAGGGGCCAGGCTTGCTGGGACAGGAGGTCCTCAAAGTCCGTGGCATCCCCCATGGGCATCACTGTCCCATCACGACAGAGAGAAGATCCTTCTCAACAAAGCAAAGACAAAGAGGCTAAGTAACACATTTCAACACCAATAAACATACAGTGAGAGTCAAATGCTTTCATTTAATAACAGAATTTTATTGTGGAAAATAATGGAAGTATAGTAACTGCCTACTCTGTACAATGCACTCTGCAGGGCACTTGTAAGGACAAAAGGGGAAGACTGGCCCCTGCTTTCTGGAGGCACAGGGTGAACTGCTGCTGCAGAACAAGGGAAGGGAGCTTGATTCATTCTGCAAGGGTCTGTGGGAAACATCTTAGAGGAGATGGGACTTGAGCTGGACTCGGAGGGAGGGAAGGGGATGATTCCACAGGGCTGATGTGGTGAACAGCCTTCCAGGGAGGGAAGCAGCTTCACCACAGGCCTGGAGGTGCAAGGGTGCACTTTTAGGGAATGACAATAGACTCTGTAGCTAAAACATGACAAGTCATATTCAGAAAAGAAGGCTAGATTCTTTTAAAATTTTTTTATTTGTAACTTGAAAAACTTTCTAGAAGATCAGTGTATCCATCCATCATTAGGTAGCCAGGTACCGGCGTGATGGAAAAGTCCTCGAGGAAATTGTGACCTCTTTGGGAAAATAATCCTCTATGCAAGAAGTAATTGATATCACTCTAATTGAGAAACTTGGGGCTCTGGGTCACTGAGCGGACCAAGGGAGAGAAAGGAAGAGTGAGCCTGGAATGGAAAGACTGGTTCTCAAGTGGGTGTTCCCACAGCAAGATGGGTAAGACTGCACAGTCCATCTGGAAAATACAGGGTGAATGACTCATAAGTCTTGGTCACAACTGTCAGGACTGGAGTAGTAAGAGCCTTCGTGAAGGGGTACCCTGAGTCAGCCTGGAGATGCAGGAAGAAACCTAAGTGCTCTCAGTAACACCACGAAAATGTGCACTCAGCACAGGAATCACAGACCCTGTCCCAGAGTTTATTGTCTTTAGACACTCGCCACCGTAAAAACAAAGCCAGTTCTTGGGAGAAAAATCTCTTGTGACCAGGAGCTAAGTAATAAACGTCCTAACGTGAGAATCACCTTTACGAGTGTGTGTTTTTCTTCAACCTGACCGCCTGTCTTGTCTATTTCTGCTTGCTAGCAAAAGCCATTTAAGTTTCTTTCCATGTTCTGAAAACTCTTGTCATGCAGGGTAAGAACTTGCTTTTCGAAAGAAATTATGAGGCAAGACTATGGAGAGAGTGAAACTGATTTTTCGTTTGTTTGTTTTTCGATATGGCTGCTTCCAAATTTCACACTGTATTCACAAATGTTCTACTATTGTAGAAACTGCAGAGGAACTGCAGCAGTGAAACTTACTCTTGAGAGTTTCAGAATCAGTGGTGCAGGACCTGTCCTCTATGACTCTATTTCCACAGTGGGAACCATGTGCCGAGCAGGGCAGCACTGATGGTGGACGAGGTGGGTGTCTCCTTGGCCAGCCACCAGGACCAGCTGCTGATGGTGGCTTACCATCAGTTGCAAACCTTACCTGTTATTTAGATGATGACTCTTAGAATCTCCCAGGGACATCAAAAATGGTACTTCCCTCTTGGTTCTCCCATCAATGGTCCAGTCTATAAGAAGAGCCAAAAGATATTACTGCTTTGAAAAATGAGGGGCTCTAACTTAACTCTTTTCTGTTGGCTTACTTACTACTAACTTCAGTAAAGTAGTGTGTTGTAGGCAGATGGAAGAATTATAGACAAGTGAAATATGCTAATCTCTCTGTGTAACAGTTTCTGCGGGTCACTGAATCTTTGGTGCTATGTATTTTTTAAAGATGATGTAAATTGTATCTGATTATTTTTTTATGTTTTTTTTTTTTTTTTAGGAAAGACTGACAGGGAAGAGAAGCATAGTAGTCTAAGAGATCGAGTTTTTCTTTTTTTTTGCGGTACGCAGGCCTCTCACTGTTGTGGCCTCTCCCGTTGCAGAGCACAGGCTCCGGACGTGCAGGCTCAGCGGCCATGGCTCACGGGCCCAGCCGCTCCGCGGCATGTGGGATCTTCCCGGACCGGGGCACGAACCCGCGTCCCCTGCATCGGCAGGCGGACTCTCAACCACTGCGCCACCAGGGAAGCCCTGATTGATTATTTTTAATGAAACGGACAGAAGGAGATTTTGAAGTTTCAAGACAATGTCCTAAATCTGACTCTGTCTGCTTGGTAAGAACTCCCCATAGGGATCCACCTGGACTCGTCTGGTCTATATTGGTATACAAGGTCTAGACCTCTTGTTTCCATTTATAAATGAATATAAATGAAGGATTATCCTTAAGAGAAATCATGGAAAGAGCACTGGACTTAGTGTCAAAACACTAGGTTCAACAGAGTGACGTTGTGTAAATGACCTGACATGGAGCCGCGGGTGACTCAGCCATAAGACAGCGAGAGGGACGTACTCAGTGTGGTTCTAAAAATGATGTGAAATGAGGTATTTGAAAAGGGCTAGGACAATAGAGGGCACGTAGTAGTGTTAAATAAGCGACTCACTACCCCTTTCTTTTGCCTTGAAATCTTAGAATGCAGAGCTGATGATGGATGCCAACAAAGGATGTCACCTACTGAGAAGTGTCTTTGTCTGTTTGTTTTGGGGTGGGAGGCATGGGGGCCGCAGGGGTTGAATAGAAGAAGCTGGAAGGCTATCTCCCAGGATAGAATGGGATTTAAAACAGGAAAAGCTTTCAAGACAGGCTTCACTCTGACGTAGCCAGGAGCCTTCTGCTGAATTAGGGAATGGCTCACTCAGCAGTTGGAATGCTCTCAGAAAGAGAGGACTTCGAGAACAATCTCAAAGAGGCAATTTGTTAAGGGGTGCTGCAGAGATAAAAGCATCGGACAGGACGTTAAACTAGTTGCTCACTTAAAACCCATTCAGCCCTGAAATTCAATGTCAATAAATATTCATGTCTAGTCCCATAATTCAGTCTCAAAAAAAAGAAGAGGTGGCGCAGTGGTTGAGAGTCCGCCTGCCGATGCAGGGGACGCGGGTTCGTGCCCTGGTCCGGGAGGATCCCAAATGCCGCAGAGCGGCTGGGCGCGTGAGCCATGGCCGCTGAGCCTGCGCGTCCGGAGCCTGTGCTCCGCAACGGGAGAGGCCGCAACAGTGAGAGGCCCGCATACCGGAAAAAAAAAAAAGAAGAGGAAAAAGGAGGAGGGGGAGGAAAGGAAGAAAATAGACCAGATTAAAGGGAATTTTTTATTCAATATAATTTATAGCATTTGCATTTTTATCATTTCTTCCTTTTAAAAAGTCCAAAGTTATCACAACATAATTAACAAACACATTATTCCACTTTTCAAAAGAGCTGTTACTGAAACACGTAATGAAAATGTTTATATAAAAGTCTATTTCTTATTGTATTTCATAATAAATTTAAAGACATGCTCCTCTACATAAAAAAATATATATAATCCCCAGCAACAATGAAATTTCACTTAAAAATTCACAGTGTTTTAAATGACATCTCCAAAGAGAAACAGCACTTTTCTTATGTCCTACTTCCTCATTTTTCCGCACTGCCATATGTCGACGGCTGAGCTTATAGTTTATATATAGAAGGACGTCTGTGTCCCTAGAACAACTGAGAAGAAATGTAGTGAAGTGACTGCCATAAAGGACACAAGACTCAGAAGTAGAGGAAAGGGGGTGAAGACCGCTTGGGGCAGCTGCCAGCACAGAGCCATCATGAAAAACATGGAAAATCACAGTGCAGCAGATGTAACCGAGCAGGAAAGAATCCTTTCTTCACTCTAAGACTTGTTGAAGCTTTTTTTTTTTTTTTTTTGCGGTACGCGGGCCTCTCACTATTGTGGCCTCTCCCGTTGCGGGGCACAGGCTCCGGACGCGCAGGCTCAGCGGCCATGGCTCACGGGCCCAGCCGCTCCGCGGCACGTGGCATCTTCCCGGACGGGGGAATGAACCTGCGTCCCCTGCATCGGCAGGCGGATCCCCAACCACTGCGCCACCAGGGAAGCCCTGTTGAAGCTCTTAATAAACAATATGCAGTGTGGAGTGATGGACTGTCGGGCAACACACCTTGGCAATGATTTTCATTGAAAATGGCTATGGCTATAAATAGGGTGAAGATAATAGGCAAATAAGACACGAATGTGGAATTTTCTCACATGCAAAGATATGATGTAGATCAGCAGTTCTCAAACATTTTTGGTCTCAGGAACCCTTTACAAAATTATTGACAATTCTAAAGCACGTTAATTTCCCTAAGTTACATCTACCCATATGTATCGTAGGAGAAATTAAAACTGAGAAAAATTTAAAACACAAGAAAATGCAAGTTTGCATTCCCATAGCTATCAAAACATCCCACATCATGTGGTCTCTAGAAAACTCCACTATATACTCTTGAGAGAATGGAGTCAAAAAGGCAAATAGCATCTCAGTATTGTTACAAATTAGTTTGACCTCGTGGACCCTCCTGAAAGGGCTCCAGGGATCACTAAAGGCACTTTGAGAACTGCTGGTATATGAGCGTTTGAGTCTCCTCAAGAACTCCCCAGCTTGGACTTGTCAGAAGATGCAAAACGGATGGGCCTATGATTTCCCCACCCATCTCTCACTAGAGCAACATACTCTAAAAACAAGTCTTTTAACATTTTATGTATCAGGATTCTAGGTTCATCTTCCTTTGAATATAGAATCCCATGACAAAAAGAAAGTTTTTAAATCACTGGTGGAATGTGTATTGTGGGGTATAGGGCATAACGTAAGAAGCCCTAAGGATTAGAAATAAATATGGTCTTCATTTTTAAAAAGACGGAAATATGTCAATTGAGGATGGATGCTTTAGTTGTAAGAGCAGTGCAAACATTAAGTTTCTTAGAAGAACCAAAGAAAGTATCCAATGAGAAAGTTCATAAAATATGTATTAGCAAAGAATATGTATTATAGTAATATCCTATTGTGAATATTTCATAAGTAAATGTATTTATACAGAAATTATTTATTGAGTACCTTCCATGTGTCTGACTCTAGGAGAGGACAGCATAAATGCCCTTTTTCATAATAATAATGAAAATCAGTGAATTCATCTCAGAGGTTTGTAAGAGGGAGGGTGAAAGAGCAATAACGCCTACAGATGTGGTGGGGGTGCTGCGTGAACTCTGGCAGTTTTAAGAGAGGGCGCCTCTGGCTGGAAGCCTGGACACTGGTTCTGTTCTGAGGTCACCGCCAAGACTCCGAGTTACCGGGCAAATGTTAACAGCTCTGTGCTTGTTTCCGAAAACATGCCTAATCAGGACCTCCTTTCAGTATAAAGACAATAGCGCTATCAATATAAAAAGAGGCTTAGAATTTACAGGCGCTAATAATGAATTAAGTCAAGGTTTTTGTAAACTTTCTGTTGAAGCACAGCATACACACAGAAATGTACACCTAAGCCTAGCAGCACCTGGACCACGAGACGGACCATTTCAAAGCCCCTCTCTGATCCCTCAGTCACTATCCAGCCCTAGGGAAACGCTATTGTGGCTTCTAAATAGCACAGATAGCTTTTGCTGTTTGGGGGCTTTGCAGGCAAGATGCAATCTTTTGTGTCTGGCCTCTTTCGCTCAACATTATTTTGTGAGACCCAACCGTACTGTTGAATGTAGTTATACACTATTCATTCTTAGGGCTCTGTAAGACTCCACTGTGTGAATGTGTCACAATTTATGTCTCCATTCTGTTGTCGAGGAACTTGAGTCATTTCATATGCAGCCTTAAGCCACAGAAAAGTCCAGCCTTCTCTCTTACCCAGAAGGCAGGATCCACAGATGAAATTCACCATCTCCTTTCTGCTTTCGAATGGTCTGACCAAAGGAATTTTTTTGTTTACCTCCCATGACAGAATTAGATCTAATCTGACTATGACCTAAGTATTGAGTTAGGGAAAGAAGAGGTTAATATGTTGACAGCCTGCTCTGGTGGACTCGTTCTAATTCCAGACCTGGCTTTGGATGGTGACTACTTTTCAAAAGAGGCAGCGTGTCTTGGGTTTCTTAGAGGGACAACATCCCGCACCTAGAGGGTGCTTATCAATGTATAGTGACTGGAGAACAGAGGAGATGGTGGGTGGGAGGGGAGATAGCACCCAAACAGGATACAAAAAAAAGGGCACCTGAAATTACCACTTTAGAAAATACAATGATGTTTACGTACGGAATAACACAATTTCTTATTCATACATCCCACCTATGACATTAATCAGAGTCTTCACCTATGGCCATATGTCATCTTTTCCACTCTTAGTAGTTTACAGATGTCTTGCTTTGAAGTGGAAGAAGAAGAAAAAAAAAAAAGAACCAGAGCTGCCCTAAAAGGAATGAGGAAGTGAGAGCTCTACAGTGTCTGGCTGACTCTGTCCCGGTGACAGCCCGTGATGTTCTTTCCGGTCTCAGTAATATTCTGAATTTCCACCTGCCCGCCCCCTCTCCCTTATAACACAGAACTTGTGAAGTTAGAGCAGTTCAGTCTCCTCACTGACGGTGGATTAGTTGGAGCAGAGTGTCATGCTGTTTCTCCCATTTTCCACAGTTCACGGGAGGTAGAAGAAGTCTGGGTGGAGGCCCTCCGAGGGTAAGTACCATAAATTAACGTGACAAGACAGTGAGCTGCCTAGCGGGTCACTGGGCTTTAAGATCTTATCCAACAGGAAACAGTGACACCGTGGAATATGCAACAAATAGTGTTATAAAGAATAAACACATAATGTGAAGCCTGCATTTTTGGGGTATAGGAATTCTGTACAATTCTGTTATCTTTGTTGTATGTCTGCTGTAAGTAGCATCCTGGGAATACCTTTTTTCCTTTTCCAGTTAGATGAGAAAATCTGTGCAAAGCACTTAATACAGTGCCCCGACACACAGTGAGCTCTCCAAATAAGAGTTAGTTGTTATTGTAATTGTTATTCAGGTTATCTCCTGATGGGAACGTAATAAATGAATAACAAAGTTTGTCATTATGAAGATATCAGGTTTAAAACATTTAGAAATAAGTGTGTTCAGATGTTGCGTTTAATAGCATAAGACATCTGGTAACATATAACTGACTTTATTTTTTTAACATCTTTATTGGAGTATAATTGCTTTACAATGGTGTATAACTGACTTTAAAGGAAAACTTTTCTAGCCAGTAGTTTCAAACTTTGTGTTTAATCAGAGTGGCACTGAAATTGGCCAATACATTACATGTATCCCTCCTAACCTCTTCCCATATGATTTCTCGTAGACAGAGCCAAGGCCGCACAGGAGCAAAGCTCATCACTGGACAGTCAGTCCAAACTCTAATGAAGTTGACAAGCAGCTGTCATGCTGTATGCGCCCTTCTTACATTTATTAATTCATGTTTTCTCATGGCGAGAGTCAAAGAGGTTTACCTAATTCAGTGTTTTCTCTTTTAGTCAAAAACACTAAATGCCAGTAATATGGAGACATTAATTGAATGTGGATCAGAGGTAAGAAAGCAATGTTTAAAACTTTTTATCTGCACTGTGAGATGGAAAACTTTATTTTAATTGAATATCATTTGTATTGTTTAGTTATCAGGAGAGAAAATCAACATAATAAGTGTAGTAAATGAAAGACGAATATTAATTGAGATCTTCTATCATGATAAGCAGGACATTAACACTGATTCTGGAAGATAGAAAAAATTAACGGACACTTGACTAGTTTTTGATATGAATAAAATGTTGAATGTATTTTGTGGGGAAAGACTGGGCAGATTTCTTCAGTCATTATTTTAAACTAAAATAAATCTATTTTTAGGGTGACATCAAGGAACATCCTCTGTTGGCATCATGTGAGAGCGAAAACAGTCTTTGCCAGCTAATTGGTGAGTTTTGAAAACATACAGATCTTTTATGTAGAGGTTCTCAGTTTGCCAAACCACAGTGCTTTACTAGGAATTATTTTTCAAAGTGTTCTTTTAAAGACCACAGAACATTAACACTTGCATGGCAGGAAGGCTCCAGCTCACTAGAGAGCCAGCGCTCTGATAGAAAAGATCTTCCCTAAGCTAACCCCCCAGCTCTCCAGAGGGGTTTTAATGGAGTTACAGGTCTCCTGGCATTTATGTTTTGACAATTAAAATGTGCTTACATGTGAAAAATACACAGTTGCCTGTACCACTCTTGCCCTCCTCTAACGGAGAATGATTCTAAGAGCACATGAAGCAATTGTTACTAATCTCCAATCCCAAAGAACCCACCGTTCAATTTTTTCCACAATTCATTCCATTATAAAGTAACCCTGACCCAGTTCTCCTGAACTATGAGGACAAGCCAGTTCTCTATCCATCCTCCTCCACTTGATGGTATAAAAAGTATAGAAACATATGCCAATGCATTTAGAATATGTAGCTTTTATAATTAGAAAAAAAAGGAGGAGAAAACAGAGAAAGAAGGAAACTTGTTAGACGTTATACCCGTTGCACACGTCTTCAGGCTTTTGCAAAGATAAAATTTCTTGGTAAAAGGTCTAGGTTCAAACCTTCCTGCAGCAATTTGTGCCCGCCCTTCCCTAAAGCATCCACTGGGAAAACCCTGCAGGTGACTGTAGACAGATGGCATGGTGTAGCTCCCCCTAGTGGTGAGTGTTAGCATGGCCACAGAGGTTTGTTTAATGGCCCGCCCAGTGTAGAGCCTTCAAAATGGTCTTGAGCAAGTCACTTCCTCTTCCTATAAGTTTCATTTTCTTCACTAGTCAAAGGAAGAAATTAAAATAATCTATTTCACATCAGAAATATCCACCGTGTTTATTAAGGTCAATATGTTAAGATGGTTGTTTATGATCTGCTTAGTTAGGTTTTGCTCATTTTCTGTAGCAAACAGTTGGTAAAGCGTAAAAACAGGAAAGGTGGAGTCTTTGAGGAACCTTGGTGTTGCTGTTTAGGGGCTGGCTGCCCTGGTAACAATGCAGTTGTTTTTCAGGTTGATTTTTCTAGATTAAGATTCACACCCTTTGCTTTCTCGGTTTTTCAATATTATTTGTCCCACACGGCAAACCAGAGATGACAATATCCGTTGTCTTATCTGGATCCTTGCTTATCAATATTTTAATCTAATTTCTCTTTGCTTTGTTTTCTTGGCTGTAGAAATTAAGAAGAGAAAGAAGGTGCTGAACTGGCTCTTTCTCATGAGAAGGCTTTCTTCTTCATCAGATTTTTCTGGGGCTTCAGAGCCAGAATTGAGGTCATCCCTATTTGATCAGCCCTTGTCAGCCATCTGCAGTGACAATGACACACTCCCCAGACCCATTCAGGTAGGTGCACACTCACGCGTGGACCTACTTCGGTTTCCTGCCAGCTGTGAAAAGTCCTCGGGAAGTCTGAACGGCACTCTCAATGCTAAACTCGTTGGGGCCAATCTTGAGGTTTTTTCCCCACGTTTGGAAATGGTGTTCCCACTTAGGAATGCAGTCAGGAGAACACCTGGCTGCTTACAGCCTAGAAATCGGTTGTGTTTGCCACTGAGCTCAGGTTGATGGTCCCTCCATCCTTCTAACTTCATGGAGAGAAGAATGCTGAAAATGTGTAGCTTCTGAGAAATCAAGAGACAGAGATTCATAGAGTTTATGATCAGAAATCCAATGTTTATATGGAATGACTTGGAAGGAGAGAGGCCTGAAATGGTTTTAGAATGTGCAAACTCCAGCTTTCACAATTTACCTCCTCTTAGAAAAATGGCAGGGCCGAGGGAGACAGTTGATAGCAACCAGACTGAAAGGAAAAACTGGCATTAACAGTCTCTTGTTAAGACTGTCTTAGGATCCTGGAGAACTAACTTTTATGGAGAGGATGTTTTATAACAGGTAAAGTTAGATACTGTTCCTGTCCACTACTTTAATTCTTTTTCTCCTACCAAAACATAGATTTTTCCTGTGTTAGTAGCAGTGAAGCGTGTCTTCAAACCAAGGGTAACCACCTCCTATTTCTATACCCCTTTCCTTTAGGATATTCTCACTATACTATGCCTTAAAGGCCCTTCCACTGAAGGAATATTCAGGAAAGCAGCCAACGAGAAAGCCCGTAAAGAGCTTAAGGAAGAGCTCAACTCCGGAGGCGTGGTGGATCTGAAAAGTCTCCCCGTGCACCTCCTGGCGGTGGTCTTTAAGGTGAGTTCACAGCATTGGTGCCAAATGACCTGCTGATGGGCTCTCACACATGGATGCTCAGGAAGTAAGATATGGGCTCTTTACCCCACAAAGCAAAGGAAACTGATCTTAGAGTTTAATTTTTTTAGTTAAGCCTTTATTTATTGGTATAAGCATCTCTGTGACCCCAGATTCCAACAGAAGGTGATGCATTAAATTCCCCCTAAGGAAATTGACTTGAGGAAAAGCACTTGGATCGTCCCATGGCCGAGTCCATTCCCCTAAGTCTGGTGGCCCCCTGGATGATGGCCTTACTGCGCCTGTTGTTAGGAAGCTGCTGAGAGACAAGTCAGGTGAGAGATTTCTCCAGGCTAATGAATGCAGGAAGGAAAGGGCACAGCCCGTGTAGGGGATGAGCACAGAGTCCCTGAGATTTGACAAATGAGGTGGAATGATGGCAGCACGTTGTGTAACATGAACGGTCCCCTCCCACCCTCCAGGACTTCCTCAGAAGTATCCCACTGAAGCTCCTGTCCTGCGACCTGTTTGAGGAGTGGATGGGCGCCCTGGAGAAGCAGAGTGAAGAGGACAGGATCGAGGCCCTGAAGCAGTAAGTTGCCAGCCTCGTCCCCAGAGGCCAGGCCCCCACAGTCTCCATCCTTTGATTCTGCACGTAACTGTCAGAGTGGTTTACGTATATTGCAATGTTTAGGGAGTTCAAGTGGCATTGTTCATCCACTCCCAGAATACAAATCTAGAGGTACCCTGGAAATTTTTAAAAGTAGTTTTAGCCAAATGAAAGGAAGCACCTCTTCAAAGATAGAAAGCGGACTTCAGTACTCACAAATCCCAAGAGGTGGGGAGTATAAAAATATAAGTAGTTCAAGAAAGTATGGAACAAACTCATAGATGAAAGCCTCAAAGCAGGGTAACCAGCCAGGTGTAGGAATCTGGGGTCTCCTTAACCTGTACACTGGTGTCGTGCAAAGCAACTATTCTCCCACAAAACATCCCTTAAAGCATAGTAAACAATCTGGAAGGGGTTGTTTGTTCATAAAATTCCATCGCATATTTCATATTCTTATAATTAACCCAAATGAAAACTATACAAAAACAAATTCCAACCACAGCAAAAACAATTCCATATATAAATGGAAGTGTGACCCGTTAGAGACTAGGAAATCTTAAACACCCAACGCTAAAATAACAGCGCTTTTGCCAAATCCTATGGAAGTCTGTCTATATATGATGATTGTCTCACATGGCTGAATATTTTCAATGAAATATTTATTGAATTGAAGACATTAGTGTGTCTGTCCCTACGATTATCACAATAAGTTTCTGCTTACAGACACAAAGCTCTTTCATAACAATATCTTCTTATGAGAAATGAACGATCCTTATGTTAGAGATACCATTTCATTTTCTGAAGCTATGAAGCTTTACAATTCTAATTTATTAGTAGTAGTGCCAATGTTGCCATTTAAGTGCTGCTATCACAATTTTTATGAACATGCTCTTATAAACTGATTTAATCTCCATAAAGATTTCTCAGAATGGTATAAAAATGTGTCCTCTTCATTTGATGAGCACAGTTTTTAAAAAGGCAAATGACTGTATTCTTTAAAAAAAAAAATAGTCGTGCAGTGTTAGAAGCAGAAAGACATTCTACATGGCTAAATGGTTGCTCAACAAAATGATTTTCAAGATGTATTAAACTATGTATTTTACTGCAGGAGTTAATATTTCGTAACTTAAGATCTATGTAAAGCATAAAGGGCCATGTTATCGGTGTCCTGATCACAAAGGCCAGTTTTTTAGGGCTTCAGGATCTGTGGTTAACTGACTCATTCCGTGTCAGTTGCCACTGGAAGTGTCTGAATGAACGTTTCACAATGTCTCTTGTGAAAATGAACCTTCCTCATTTTAAAGGAAGTCTGGGTTAGGCAGAAACTTTCAACTTGCCACCCTCAAGCTAGACAGGCTGTGAGCCTCCCCTAAAACCAGCCTTCCCGAACTCCATTCCAGGGTTGCAGATAAGCTCCCGCAGCCCAACCACCTGCTGCTCAAGCACCTGGTCTCCGTGCTCCACGTCATCAGCAAGAACTCTGAGGTCAACAGGATGGATGCCAGCAATCTCGCCATCTGCATCGGGCCCAATGTGCTGAGCCCGGAGAATGAGCAAAACCTGTCGTTCGAAGCCCGGAGAGACCTGAATGATAAGGTTCGTTTCTGTCTATTTCTAAGAAACTCATCGTCTGTTTGCAAAAGCCAAGCAATAAAATGCCCGTGAACTTCTCTGACTCAGTCGAGATCATGGTGAAAATACGAAAGGCAAATGCTTTGGTCATAGTTCCATTCCCTTGGGTGGGTACATTGGATGAAACTGAGTAAAGCTAGGCCTGCGTCCTCTATCATCCTACGAGACAGAGGACAATCGATACCCATCTTTTACATGACTGTGTCCCAGGATGGAAAGGCCCTTTCACTTTTCTCTCTTTCGTGCATCACACTCTGTCAGCTCAGCTACCAATTTGGGAGACTCCTTAAATGAAAATTTTTGTTACTTTAATGTAATATATTTTTTAAAATTCACAAATTAAAAGTGCATGTCTCAAAAATAATTTTCATATAGGTGATTGTTACCAATTTTCCGGATGCTCCTTTCAGACACATAAAGATCTCTCATGACCATTTTGGCACCTCCCTAACTGCTGACCCCCGCTACGTCCCCATTCTTAACCACCTTCCTTTAAAAATAAATAAAGGTCTCATTAAGCTGACAACCTGTTAACTTTTCCTCACAGGTTAAGACACTGGTGGAATTCCTCATCGACAACTGCTTTGAAATATTTGGGGAGAACATGCCAGGGCATTCCAGAATTGCTTCTGATGACTCCCTGGAACACACTGACAGTTCAGGTGCGGAAGGTGCTCTCAATTGATTCTGACTCTGGGGTCAAGTTCATGGCCAGCTACCAGTCCAGACCAGTAATGTAAAGCATCCCTGGTATCTGAAGCAGAAGTCACCTTCACACATCACCAAATTAGAGTAGACTCCAGTCTGTAGGGAAGTCACTAAACACAGAAACTTTTCTCTCGAGTTTTCCTGCACTGTTTCCTCGGGCTGCAGACACTCAGTCAGCTTCAGCCTGGAACCTTCCCCTTCCTCTTCTAAATCATGAAGAACTGCTAATTTTACTAAGTAACTTTTAGCTAGAGAGTTGGCGTAAGAAGATTCTGTTTCCACACAGTGGAGTATGGGTCTGTTAAAATGGGGATGGATCCAGTCAAAAGAGCCATCCAAAGGATCCGTTTTAAATTTCAGATCAATAAATTTTCAGTGGAATGCTGTTTTCTCTCCTTTCTCATTTCCTCCGTCTCTCGCTTCATTTTCCTACTTATCTTCTCCACCTCAAAATAGTAGATATGGAAAGAAACAGAATTTTAATGTGGCCAGTTTCTTTCATACCAAGCCCCAAATTAGCATCACCAAACTCCCTGGCACCATACTTGGAATAAGTAGGTGAACGGTACTTAGGTTTATTTCTAAAAGTAACTGAATGAAAGCTCAACCGTCCCTTAACTTCCCCCAGACGTGTCGACCCTGCAGAATGACTCGGCCTATGACAGCAACGACCCCGACCCCGACGCGGAGCCCAGCGCCGTGGGGTCCCTGAGCAGGTGGCCCCCAGGGTCCTCGGACCCGGCTGCCAGCCTGGAGCCCAGAGGCCCGCCGCACCCTTGGGAGCCTGTCCTCAGCAGTGTGCCCAGACTGAAAGGCTCCCTCAGGCAACCAGACAGGAGGTACTCGGACCCCAGCACGGCGGCATCCTCGAAGGAGTGCCTTGAGGGCAGGAGAGCAAACCCGAAACTCACACGAAGTGAGGATGACTTCACCGCGGCCCAGGCGGCCCCTTGTTTTGCAAGTGAGGAAGCCGAGGACCCATTTCCAGAGGAGGTGTTTCCTGCAGCGGAAGGCAAAACCCAGGGGCCGCGAGACCCGAGGGTGCAGAGCCCGGCTCAGGGTTTGGTGTCAGCGTGCACACTGACCCCCAAAGCCGTCTCCAGTG
Organism: Aethalodelphis obliquidens; assembly: GCF_003676395.1. Taxonomy (NCBI): domain Eukaryota; kingdom Metazoa; phylum Chordata; class Mammalia; order Artiodactyla; family Delphinidae; genus Aethalodelphis; species Aethalodelphis obliquidens. The sequence goes on from NW_020837947.1 coordinate 8,343,599, forward strand.
GCTCCCTGGACGTGCTCTCCGACAGCTCAGCCCTGGCTTCTCCTTCCAGTCCCAAAAGAAACTTCTTCACCAGACATCAGTCTTTCACAAAGACTGAGAAAAGTAAGCCCGACAGAGAAATAAAAAAACACTCCATGTCATTCTCCTTCGCCTCTCACCAAAAAGTGTTAACCAAAGCCCGCAGCTCTGCTGTGGCTGCGGAATCCAAGGGCTGCGCCAGAGACCAGGTAAAGAAAGGTCTTAAAAAAGAAAGCCAGCTTGCTGGCCGAATCGTCCAAGAAAACTTGCCTGACACCCACGGCCAAACAGCTATGGACTTTAACTCGGGGGCCCACTCCCTCTCGGTGGAGAACACGTTCCAGCCGGTGGATCAAAGGAGCCCTGGTGGCCCCCCCTCTTACGAGGAGGCCATTCGGTACCAGGCCTTGGAGCTCGCCACCTACGGGAGCCAAACAGTTGGCAGCATGAGGGCCAGGATGCTAAGCCTGGACGCCCGGCTACCGCCACCTCTCCCTGTCCACCACGGAGAGGACTCAAGAAATATATGCAGTCAGGAGCCACTGGACGGGCCCCGACGGTGGCCCAGGACTGAGAGCTGGAAGCAGAGCAGGACTGTCTGTGCTTCTATAGACACGACAGGACAGGTGACTGTCACCAGGAGACCTGAGCTGCATCGGCTGAGAACTGTGTCTGAGTCTCAACAGAAGAACAAGCAGGCCCTCCTGGCCCGGCGGTGTAGTCAGCCCGTCTTTGATGCTGATCAGTTCCGATTCGCTAAGGAATCCTACATCTAGGAGGTGGACCCATCATCCAGACACAGCGCATGGCACCTCTGTACACACAAGGCTGTGTAAAGAGCTGCTCTTAGACTCTGTTTTCCAAAAAGTCGTGAATAAGCTCCGTTGGAAAGTTGTGTAGATACCTCCTCAGAGAGGACAGCTACCCAGCTCCTCAACAGCACTCAGGCAGTGTCTGTGCCCCTGCATTTGTGCCACATGTAGCAAATGTATAAAATGCGTTCTAGACAAGGCGCTGGGTGCAAAGAGGTCTACGTTGATATGTGTATATATTTGTTTGTGAACTTGCGCTAAACTGCATGGCTGTTCTCTGCCTCCTGGGGCATTTTTCTAGGGGTTAGGGTTTAAAAATAGTCTTTTCTTTTTTTATGTTGCCTAAACAGTGTGCCAATTTTCATATTTTCCACAAACTCCATTTAGGGGAAAATGTTTAAGTCTCTGTTAGAAGTTTCCTCTAGTAAGCAGCTTTGTGATAACTAGTCACCATAGTAAGATGAAAGAAACAGCAAGGAATAGAGTTGTCACTGTTTGGAGTTACCAAAGGCATTGCAAGCTCCAGTAAAAGAAAAAGCTGTTGTTAATATGTATGAAAAATACTTCAGTATGTCCTCTAATCATCTAACTTTAAATTTAGGTAAGTTAGTGAAAATGCATTACACTATGCAACATTAACTGATTTCTAGCACTTTGAGTTTCTTTGTAGTTCACTGGTGTCTTCTTCAATAGTGTGGAGGGAATTACTTTATATGCGTTGGCGGGCATAGGTACAACTTCAGTATAATCTCACTACAATAAATTGTCTTCCTTATTTCAAAGCAAAAATGTTCATTCTTTATTGATATGTTGCCTCTTCTCCCTCAGTTCATAGAAACCCACCAAGAAAATCATTCACACATTGGTTCATTCAACAAGCATTTACTGAATATATATTCATTATCCTAGACTGATAGGCAGGGCAAGATGTGGATCTCATGTGTAAGAAAAAGAGACAATCCCTGTCCTCCAGAAATTTGCAAAACTCTCTTTAGGCCAAGTTTTTGGCAAACGGTCACTCAGAGGCCAGAAAATTTAGTATACAAATATAATATTTCCTGGTTTTAGTGAATTAAAGTTTTCAGCACTTTTAAAAACCTTATTTTTACGATGCTCAGTTTTCTTGATAGCAAACCTAGTGGTAAAATGTCATATATTAGAACTTTCATGCTCCATGATTAGGATATCTTGGAGACGCTGGATTTGATTTTCCTGACTCTATCAATTTCTTTCATAAAACACTGCATGTTTTTGATTTGTTAAAGAAGTATTTTTGTGTTGGCCAGCTACCAGATGCTGAAGACCTAGTCTTTTGAGAAGTGATTTATTAGCAGTGTGGTATAAAGTTTAAAATGTTCTAACCCAGATTGCTCAAGGCATCATGTTCAGACCCATTAATATCATTTAAATACTTTATTAAGCACCACCGATGAGACATAAATTTCAAGGGGCAGATACTCCCCCTCTGACCACTGACTTAAGAAAAGCAATCCTTTTCCAGGATTGGACACTAATAGTGATAGTACAGTCTTTAGTACCTATCAGTGCTGGGCACTGCACTAAGTATTTCAGGACTGGAAGAAAAATCCTCCATCATCTTTTTAGCAACTTCTCATCAAGAATCAGAGAGTTCTCATCAATAGACGACTAACACGATAAGCTAGGGAGCCTCCCATCTATTCCACGTTACCACTGACCTGACCTCCACGTGACCCAACTCAGATCACAAAAACTCTACCCCCATTTCCTTATTTTACCAAAGTAGGAGTGAGACAGAAAGTCTTCTATTGCATGTAAGTAGTCCAGTTTGTTGACGAACATTTATGAGCTTCTTGTAGTCAAGAAGCTACTATATTTGAACAGTGGAAGAAAAGGTATGGTGATGATTTCAAATACTTCACAGTGTGGTATTCCCACTTCTAACCACGGAGTCCACTAGCCTTTAAAATAGGAGAACCCAACCTCGTTCCCAAGCATGGTAGTCGGGTTGTCATAACAAAGTACCACAGACGAGTAGCTTAAACAACAGAAAAGTTCAATCTCACAGTTCTAGAGCCTAGAACTGAAATCAAGGTGTCGACAGAGGGCCCCCCCTTGCAGTGAGATTTGGGTGATATTTAAAAATGATACTATAGACAAGGACCCCAGAACACCACAGTTCTGTCCTCCGTGGACCGCCTAAAGGCCACATAGTCACAAATGGGCCTGACACTCCAATGCAAGGTATATGGTAAAAACGGGCTGGAAGCCAAGGCCTAAGTAGAGGCTTCAACCTAAATCCAGGTCTGATCCCCAGCCTCCAAGCCCCAGGGCCTCCCCAGCACCGATGCGTTATCCTGCCTGGCCCAGCTTGGGAGGGATCCTGACCCTCTAACCAACGGAAGAGGCAAGGAGGCACATACACTTCATGTGCCTGTTGGTGAACAACCAACATTCATGTCCTGGAATCTGGATGAACAGACTGGAACTCCTTCCTCTTGGGGAAGGTAGGAGGTTTTCTCTCCTCCTACCAAGAGGGAGAAGGTGGGTTTCCCAATGCCATTGCCAGCATCCCACATAGTACACTGATTACCTGCAATCATACACTGACCTCCACCCCAGCACCACTCTGGACTTGGTCCAGAACCTGTGTCTGTTAACCAAGCTGGGTGCTGGCCCTGGAGCTGAGCAAACCCGCAGTCACCTTGGAGCACAAACCCAGCAAATATAACCTATGTTACCCTGGGGTCCTGGAGCATTGAAGTGGCAGCCATGGCTTGTATGCTAATAAAATAGATAATAGTTAATGGCCACAGTGCTTCCCACGGCCATGCATGAGAACACCCAAAGGGCGATCAACACTGTTTATCCTAAGGCACTATTAGAAGAATAAATGCTTTCCTCCTGAAGGGTCAAGTAGATGGAAACCCACATCAGATGGGCTCTCACATATTTTGAGTTTCTTTTTTAACTGAATTATGTAAGATCTTGACGCTTTATCTACAAAGGGAGAATTACTGAGGAATCAGAGTATAAATATTATGCTAGAGACAAGAGTGAATCACTAGAGACAAGAGTGAATCACTTTTGGGCAATATTTTAAATGTGGACTGAGGCCCTGCAACTTGCCCACTCCAGAGTACAATTAAATGTGAATGAGGAACCACCAATGAGATGAAGCTAACCTCCTCCTATTATAGGCTACCCAGAGGGACCATAGTGAGACCAGCAAACCTGCAGAATGCAGTATCTTGCTGGAAAAAGGAAACGCAGAATGATTATATCTCTGTAGGAAAAGAAAGACAATGTGTTGGCACAGGAAAGAGTATGTGGGGCTTCCCTGGTGGCGCAGTGGTTGAGAATCCGCCTGCCAATGCAGGGGACACGGGTTCGAGCCCTGGTCTGGGAAGATCCCACATGCCGCGGAGCAACTGGGCCCGTGAGCCACAACTACTGAGCCTGCGCATCTGGAGCCTGTGCTCCACAACAGGAGAGCCCGCGATAGTGAGAAGCCCGTGCACCGCGATGAAGAGTGGCCCCGCTTGCCACAACTAGAGAAAGCCCTCGCACAGAAACGAAGACCCAACACAGCAAAAATAAATAAATTAAAAAAAAAAAAAAAAGAGTATGTGACCCCTACTCACAGGGCCTGAGTCCACACCCCAGATGGGTCACCATGGATCAGGTAGCAAACTGTCTGAGCATCAGTTTCTCCATCTGTAAAATGAAGGTAGTCATAGCACTGCATCAGTTATGGAATGCACCTCACAGCAAATCCAGATAACAGAGGCTTAAACAAGAAGGGGGCTGTGCTCCTCTCTATTAAAAGAAGAACAGACGGGCAGTCCAGGGCTGACATGGCAGCTCGACAACATCCTCGGGCCCCAGTTCCTTCACACACAGGGCCAGCTTCACCAGCATGTGACCCATGCAGTCACATAGGGCCCCATGCTTCCAAGGGCCCAGCGCCAGAGGCAATGCTCTGTTGTTGGCATTTTCCTTTTGTGCTGCCCCTGCAAATTGCGTAGCTAGTCTCATTCACACTTTCTAGCTTTCTAGTCCACCATCCTTCCTGTGAGCATGATTCTCCTCCAGGCTTGCCCTCCAAATTCTAGGCAGGAATTTTCTAGCTCAATAATTTCCACCTACATTCATGTGGCCAGAATTTAGACACACGGCTGCTCTCACCTGGAGAGGAGTCTAGGAAATACAGTTTTTTGTAGGCACATTTCCTCCTCCGATAAAATCTGTAAGAAAGAAGAGAACAGTGGACATTGAGTAGGAACTATTAGCCCTTGAACAAAAATCAAATAAAAGAGACTGTGGATCTGGTATAACACACACCAATTTACTAGTTTAGTTACTCGAATAATAGAACGCGGGATAAAGTGCAGGTTACCTATTTAGTATAGAAAGACAACTGAAAATGTTGAATATGATTAGGGATAATATAAAGATAAGGTAGACAATTATCTTGGAGTATTTCAACTACTCATATGCACATTGTGAGAATTTTATAATTATACAGGAGTAGTTTTAAGCAAAATAATTTAATAACAAATATGAATTGACCTCCTACAATATAAAAGATACTGTACTTATATGAGAAATTTACAACCTACTAGAGAAATAAAACACCTCAGAAGGCAAAGGTCAGTTCCAAATGAGGGATAACATGAAGTGCTAGAGTAGAAGTGAATGATTGCTCCACAGTCCAATTAATTATAGGATATGCTTCAAATTTAAAGGAGCTTTCTGTATGAAATTCTAAAGTCAGTAATGAAAGATTTCAGCCAGTGTACAACATTCAAAACAATCATGAGAAGTTCTAGGTAGGTATTCGTTTATGGGATTGGACCATATCATTTTTGAGAAGGAGATAGATAAGCCTTCTTTTTTCCATCTTTGCTGAAAGAGGCATTTCCTATCCAAAATTGCTTTGGAAAAGACAAAATACTAGATAAGGTAATGTTAATATGTGAGATGTTCATCATTTCAAAACAACATTTATATCATGTTACTTTCCAAAGCTCCCCAGTGGCTTCTTAATACTATTTTTATCAAGTTAAAAATCTCTAACCAACACCTCCCACTCAAGGCCCACCTTAATCTAGCCCTATCCTAGAAAACCAAACTTATTTCTTTCCTTAACTCTCCAGTGGCTTTCCACATAAATAATAATAATAGCAGTAGCTAATATGAAATATATATGTGTAGACTACCTTTCAGAACCCGAGAGATAGCTAAAGTGGTGTTCAGATGAAAATTCTTGTCCTTATAAAATTATATTAATAAACAAAAATGAATGCCTTCAGCATACCATTCATGAAGTTAGAAAGGGAATAATAAAAATATAGTTGAAATTAATCATTTGGAAAACAGAAAAAGATTAGAACTGAAAAATAAAACCAAACTAGCTCTCTGAAAACAAACTTCTGCCTACCCTACGCAAGGAAAAGGGTGAAATCAAACCTACACAACATGAGAAATGATCGTGGGAAATCATAACAAAGCCTGGAAATTCAAAGAACAAAAGCCCTCCTTTGCTGGACTCTATGCAAATATGAATGAGATGATCAAGTTTCTAGGAAAACATAACTTACCAACCTAATTCCAGAAAAGAGAGGAAAGCTAAACAGATGTACTTCATATAAGAAACAGAGAAAATTACTGACCAATCTTAAGAATATCGACGCAAAAATTCCAAATAAAATATTGGGTTGGACAAAAAATGCCTTTGGTCTTTAAGTAAAAATAAAAGACACATTTTTCACTTTCACCAAGAACTTTACAGAACAACATATTCACCCTTTGTTCCAGTACCTTCTGCCATTTTTCAGGCATCTTCATAATTCCATCTTCCCAAAACTTTATCTTTTTGAGCAAAGAACTGTTCCAGGTGCCTTTTACAGTCTTCCAGGGAATTGAAATCTTTTCCATTAAGAGAATTTTGTAAAGACTGAAATAAATGGAAATCTGAAGGTGCAGTGTCTGGTGAATATGGTGGATGAATCAGAACTTCCCAGCCAAGCTGTAACAGTCTTTGCCTGGTCATCAAAGAAACACACCGTCTTGCGTTATCCTGATGGAAGATTATGTGTTTTCTGCTGACTAATTCCGGACATTTTTCATCTATTGCTGCTTTTCAGTTGGTCTAATTGTGAGCAATACTTGCTGGAATCAGTCGTTTGGTTTTACGGAAGGAGCTCATAATAGAGGACTCGCTTCCAATCCCACCATGTACGCAACATCACCTTCTTTGGATGAAGACCGGCCTTTGCTGTGGTTGGTGGTGGTTCATTTCGCTTGTTCCACAATCTCTTCCATTCCACATTATTGTACAGTATCCACTTTTCATCGCCTGTCACAACTGGTTTTAAAAATGGAATGTTTTCCTTACATTTAAGTAGAGAATCGGATGCGGAAATGCTGTCAAGAAGGTTTTTTTCTCTTAACTTATGTGGAACCCAAACATCAAAGCGATGAACATAACCAAGCTGGTGCAGATGATTTTCAGCTCTTCATTTGGGTATTTTGAGTCTGTCGGCTATATCCCTCGTGGTATAACGTTGATTGTTCTCAATTAATGTCTCGATTTGATCGTGATCAACTTCAACTGGTCCCGACCATGGAGCATCGTCCAGTGAGAAATCTCCAGCACGAAAGTTCGCAAACCACTTTTGACACATTCCATCAGTCACAGCACCTTCTCCATGCACTGCACAAATCTTTTTTTTTGGGTTTCAGTTGTGCTTTCACCTTTCTTGAAATAATAAAGCACAATATGCTGAAAATGTTGCTTTTTTTCTTCCATCTTCAATATTAAAATAGCTACACAAAACTCCACCAGTTTTGATATGTTTTTCTTTTAAATGCATGCTGATATGATAGCTGTCACGATACAATCTAACAAAATTGTTTCTAATGACATTAAGGACAACTAAGCACTACTGGAGCCATCTTACGAGAAAACCGAACGAACCTTTTGGCCAACCCAGTATTAGCAGATGGAATGTCTGAACCAAGTGGAGTTAGTACAGGAATGCAAGTGTAATTTCAGTGTAGAAAATTTACTGATGTAAGTCATCATTTTAGTAAGTTACAGGGAAAATATAACCCTGTAGATACCAAAAAGTCACCTTCAAAATTTAATCTCCATTACTAATTTTTTTAAATGCTTAATGAAATAGAAATCAGTGAATATGATTTTTTTTAAAGTTGTAAATCTCAGACCAAAAGTCTGAATGAGGAAACACTAGACTCTCCCACTGAAATCGGGAAAATGTCAGGTTGGTAATATTTCCACTTACCTAAAAGTGTTCTGGACGTACTCTCTGAAGCAACCAGACAAGAGAAAGAAGTCAGAGGAATAAATATTGTAAGGGAAGAGGTAAGGCTATTACTGTTCGCAGATTATATGATTAGATACTTGGAAAATTAAAGAGGATCAACTAAGAACAAAACCTACTAGAAATTATAAGAAAACAAGCTGAGCTAGAATGGTGCAAAATTAATACACAGAAATCAAAAGGCTCCACACATACTAACACGAGTCAGAAAACACAGTGAAAGAAAACACTCCATGTACATTAGCCACAAACAGATAAAATATCTAGGAATAAACTTAACCAAACCAATTTGACACAAATTTTTAAATGTTCCTGCAGGACGACGAAGTAGAGTTGAATAAACACAGAAGAATTTACTATATTCTTAGTAAGATTCAAAGTCATTAAATATGTCAAGTTTTCCTATGTTAATTTATGAACTTAAGGTGATGGTAATAAAGGAACCAACAGAAAGTTTTTAAATTTTTTTTTGGGGGGGAGCTGTTTTTGCTGCTTGCTGAAACCAAACGAACTGAATCTGAAGGTCATATTTCAAAAGCTGTAAACAAATAGGAACGAGAACCACGGAAAAGGGAGTGGAGAGGGAGAACGAGCCCTGCTGATTGTAAGCCATGCTCAGTCCAGGAACGGGTTGGTCCTGAAGCATGAATAGGCAGCAAACCAACAGAGCAGAACCGGGAGCCCAAGAACAGAGGCAAATGCACACAGGACTTCAGGGTATGATGGTGGCATTTCACAGCAGTGGGGATTCTAAGGGTAATTCAGTAAATGGCAATGGTTATAAATGAGTGGCCATCTGGGGAGAAAAAGGTGGAACCATATCTCAAATATATGCCAGGATAAATTCTAGATGGATCAAAGATTTAAATGCGGGAAGTGAAAGAATCAAATTTCTAGGACAAATAAGGAAAAATTCATATACAATCTCAGAGTAGGAGAGGCCTTTATAACATGACTTAAAATCCAGAAGGCGGGGAGGGACGTCTTCCCCGGTGGCGCAGTGGTTAAGAATCCGCCTGCCAGTGCAGGGAACACGGGTTCGAGCCCTGGTCCGGGAAGATCCCACATGCCGCGGAGCAACTAGGCCCGTGCACCACAGCTGCTGAGCCTGCGCTCTGGAGCCCGTGAGCCACAACTGCTGAAGCCCGCGCGCCTAGAGCCCGTGCTCCGCAGCAAGAGAGGCCAGCACAGCGAGAGGCCTGGGTGAAGCAACGAAGACCCAGTGCAGCCAGAAATAAATAAATAAATTTATAAAAACCAAAAAAATCCAAAAGGCATAAAAGAGAACAAGTTAAAACCGTCAAAATCAAAAATGTCTCTATGAATAAAACACCATAAACAAAATCAAAGGACAAATGACAAACTTGGAAAAATATTTGCATCTTATGTAATAGAAAAAGGGCTAATTTCCATAATAAATACATTTCCTGTAAATCATTAAGGAAAAGAGCAAAATTCAATTTTAAAGTGTGCAAATGATATGATCATAGAAAAAGGATAACAAATGGCCTTTCAACTTTTGAAAACATGCTCAAACTCACTCATTTTTTAAAACTACACTAAGACACTATTTCTCCCATCAGGTGGGCAAAACTCTAAAAGTTTAATAACACAGCACGTTGGTAAGGCTGTTGGGAAACTAGTGACTCATTCATTTTTGTTGGAAGTGAAAACTGATATGACCCCTACGGAAGCCAGTTTGACAATAATTGTTAAAATTGCAAGTGCATAAGTCATTTTCCTAACCAGTTCTCCTTCTAGGAATGTACTTTGTAGATAAGTTCTCAGGCATGAAAAATTATATCTGGATGAGGATATTTTCTTTAGCGTTATTTATAATAACATCAATGCGTTTGGTTAGAGAATAATTAAATTATGAATAGTTAAATTACGGCATAGCCATACAGCTATGAAAATTTCTATGCAGCTGTAAAAAAGAAATGAGAAAGCTCTTCGGCTATTGATACAAAAAGATCTCCAAGATATATGGATTGGAAAAAAGCAACATGTAACAGGTCAATGTGTATAGTATGCTGTAATTTATCTTTAAAAAAAAGTAATTAATAATAGTAGTTTAACATGTTGGTGGAGGGGAATGGCTAAGAATAAGTAGAAGACATTTCAATAATACATTTCTATATTTTCGGTGCTTGAATGGTGTATTACCTATTTAAATATTATATATAAAATAATAATAGCTAACGTTCAATGCTTTACTACATGCCAAACACATTTAAATGACCTGAGAGATATCTGTCTGGGGTTGGTGTTTTCACATTTGGATACAGTTGGAAAAGTAGGTCAAGGACAGATTTTGGAGCGCCTTGAGTGTTCCCTAAACTAGGATTCAAAGTGAAATAGTGGGAGACTATTCATCAAGACTTCTGATGAAAGTGTATTTAAGGTGATTACCCATCAGGATTACTAGGATGGCTTGGAGGAAGGGCAATTTGAGGCAGAACAGCTATTTTCTGAGGTTACTACCTAAATATTAGGAAGCAATTACACTTGGTCAACAGGAAATCAGGCAGAGAAGCAGCTGTAGGAATGGGGAGGGACAAAGTTTCCAGACAATTAAGGGTGGACAGTGAATGATCACTAGGGTGGGGGCGGGTGGGCACTTCAGGAGGACAGAACCGGATGAGTGAGGGTAGGAATAATCATGGTGTGGGCAAGAAACAGTGAAGACCCCAGTCCTGGGAGGATGGCCAGGGGTTAAATGGTGTAAGTCTGCACAGACGGCTGCCTGCGTTAAAATCTTGAATCTTGAATCTACCACCAAGCCATTCAACCTTGGACAAATTACTTAATCTCTGTGCCTGCATTTTCCCATCTGCAAAATGGAAATAACAATACCACCTAGTCCATAGGGTTGATAGAAGGACTTGATGAGATAATATCTATAAATTACTTTACAGTACCCAAAACACATCTGGTGCTCAATAAATGCTAGCTGTCTCTGTGAACATAAAATGTAGATTTTTTTCCCATAAACTCATTTGTTATATTATTTGTTTTCCATAAACTCAAGTAAAGAACCATATATAATTTCAGATTCACAGGGAAAAATTTTAAACTTCTCAAACAATGTGATTGCTTTGCTATTTGGGCAACAAATGCTTTTCAGAAATGTAACCTATGCAGTTCAAGCCCTTCGTGTATACAGTTAAGTATCAGAAATCATGAAAGGCGATCATTTAACTTCCATCTCATTCTCTTTATCCTCTTCTTCTGGAACTTCAACTATGCATATGTTGGCCTTTTTGATGCTGTCCCACACATCCCTGAGGGCTCTGTAGGATGTTTTTTACTCTCTTCTCCTTCCCCTTGTCTTCTCTCTTGACAATAGGCCACATTTTCCTGGTTCTTCTTATCTTGAATAGTTTGGGATTATAACCTGGACATTGTGAATGTTATGTAGTCAAGACTGAATTCTGTTGTGTTCATCCCAAGACTGTTTATATTTCATCTTAACAGGCAAGTGACTTGGTTAGATTCAAACTGCAAGCTCTGTCTCACCTGTGGTGGGTGGCAATTCAGATCTCAGTTACGCTGTCCCTCAGGATCCTTGAGGGATTGGTTCCAGGATCCCCGCTCCCTACACCAAAACCCCTGGATGCTCATGGCCCTTAGTTGGCCCTCCTTTTCTCAGGGTATAACCCACAGATAACCAACTGTGCTCTAGACCTTAACTGCCAGCTGCCCTTAGTCTGCCTTGTGCAGAGTTAAAACACAGAATTTAGGTCACCTCTTTTCTGGGTGATCCCTCACTCTCTCATGGCCCTGATTGCCCCAGGCTCCACCTTGATTCCTCAGGCCAGAAATATGACAGATTTTCTATTGGAGTTTTAGCCACTCACATACCCTTTTTGACCATGTCCCATCCTCCGGTCAAAGCTGATGCCAGGAAACACACACCCTCCTCCAACATTCAACTCCCCTCTGCCTGCTTTTGTTCACCCTCCAGATCCCTTCATTGATTTTTGTGGTTTGTCTGGAGTTTATAGTTGTAATTTGTGGGAAGTTTGGTCTATTAGGCGCCCACTCCACTGTACCGCTGGGCATACGTCTTCTCCACTGTGTATGCAATACCTAGTAAAGAGCTCTCAGCCTTGGGCTGGTATCCCTAACAACCCCCCACCCCAGTAGGCTTATTGAAAGGATAAGATGTGATCATATCTTGGAAAATTCTTTTGGTGTGTTAAGTGTAAAGTATAGGAGGCATTTAGACATATGTAAAAATTGACCAGTTTCCAAAACTGCAAATACAACCCAAACAAACATTAAGAAAAATATTTTAGAGAGGGCAGACAGCAGAAGCAAGAAGAACTACAATCCTGCAGCCTGTGGAACAAAAACCACATTCACAGAAAGACAGACAAGATGAAAAGGCAGAGGGCTATGTACCAGATGAAGGAACAAGCTAAAACCCCAGAAAAACAACTAAATGAAGTGGAGATAGGCAACCTTCCAGAAAAAGAATTCAGAATAATGATAGTGAAGATGATCCAGGACCTCGGAAAAAGAATGGAGGCAAAGATCGAGAAGATGCAAGGAATGTTTAACAAAGACCTAGAAGAATTAAAGAACAAACAAACAGAGATGAACAATACAATAACTGAAATGAAAAATACACTAGAAGGAACCAATAGCAGAATAACTGAGGCAGATGAACGGATAAGTGACCTGGAAGACAGAATGGTGGAATTCACTGCAGCAGAACAGAATAAAGAAAAAAGAATGAAAAGATACGAAGACAGCCTAAAAGACCTCTGGGACAACATTAAACACAAAAACTTTTGCATTATAGGGGTCCCAGAAGGAGAAGAGAGAGAAAAAGGACCCGAGAAAATATCTGAAGAGATTATAGACGAAACTTCCCTAACATGGGAAAGGAAATAGCCACCCAAGTCCAGGAAGAGCAGCAAGTCCCATATAGGATAAACCCAAGGAGAAACACACCGATACACATAGTAATCAAATTGGCAAAAATTAAGACAAAGAAAAATTATTGAAAGCAGCAAGAGAAAAATGACAAATAACATACAAGGGAACTCCCATAAGGTTAACAGCTGATTTCTCAGCAGAAACTCTACAAGCCAGAAGGGAGTGACATGATATACTTAAAGTGATGACAGGGAAGAACCTACAGTCAAGATTACCCTACCTGGCAAGGATCTCATTCAGATTCGATGGAGAAATCAAAAGCTTTACAGACAAGCAAAAGCTAAGAGAATTCAGCCCCACCAAACCAGCTCTACAACAAATGTTAAAGGAACTTCTCTAAGTCAGAAACACAAGAGGAGAAAAGGACTTACAAAAACAAACCCAAAACAATTAAGAAAACAGTAATAGGAACATATATATCGATAATTACCTGAAACGTGAATGGCTTAAATGCTCCAACCAAAAGACACAGGCTTGCTGAATGGATACAAAAGCAAGACCCATATATATGCTGTCTACAAGAGACCCACTTCAGACCTAGGGACACATACAGACTGAAAGTGAGGGGATGGAAAAAGATATTCCATGCAAATAGAAATCAAAAGAAAGCTGGAGTAGCAATACTCATATGAGATAGAATAGACTTTAAAGAATGTTATAAGAGACAAGGAAGGACACTACATAATGATCAAGGGATCAATCCAAGAAGAAGATACAACAATTTTAAATATATATGCACCCAACATTGGAGCACCTCAATACATAAGGCAACTGCTAACAGGTATAAAAGAGGAAATTGACAGTAACACAGTAATAGGGGGGCACTTTAACACCTCACTTACACCAATGGACAGATCATCCAAAATGAAAATAAATAAGGAAACAGAAGCTTTAAATGACACAATAGACCAGATAGATTTAATAGATATTTATAGGACATTCTATCCAAAAACAGATTACACTTTCTTCTCAACTGTGCATAGAACATTCTCCAGGATAGATCATATCTTGGGTCACAATTCAAGCCTCAGTAAATTTAAGAAAATTGAAATCATATCAAGCATCTTTTCGGACCACAACACTATGAGATTAGAAATGAATTACAGGCGAAAAAACGTAAAAAACACAAACACATGGAGGCTAAACAATACGTTACTAAATAACCAAGAGATCACTGAAAAAATCAAAGAGGAAATCAAAAAATACCTAGAGACAAATGACAATGAAAACATGACAATCCAAAACCTATGGGATACAGCAAAAGCAGTTCTAAGAGGGAAGTTTATTAGCTATACAAGCCTACCTCAAGAACAAGAAATATCTCAAATAAATAAGCTAACCTTACACCTAAAGGAACCAGAGAAAGAAGAACGAACTAAACCCAAAGTTAGCAGAAGGAAAGAAATCATAAAGATCAGAGCAGAAATAAATGAAACAGAAACAAAGAAGACAATAGCAAAGATCAATAAAACTAAAAGTTGGATCTTTGAGAAGATAAACAAAATTTATAAACCATTAGCCAGACTCATCAAGAAAAAGAGGGAGAGGACTCAAATCAATAAAATTAGAAATGAAAAAGAAGAAGTTACAACAGACACCGCAGAAATACAAAGCATCCTAAAACACTACTACAAGCAACTCTATGCCAATAAAATGGACAACCTGGAAGAAATGGACAAATTCTTAGAAAGGTATAACCTTCCAAGACTGAACCAGGAAGAAACAGAAAATATGAACAGACCAATCACAAGTAATGAAATTGAAACTGTGATTAAAAATCTTCCAACAAACAAAAGTCCAGGACCAGATGGCTTCACAGGTGAATTCTCTCAAACCTTTAGAGAAGAGCTAACACCCATCCTTCTCAAACTCTTCCAAAAAATTGCAGAAGGAACACTCCCAAACTCATTCTATGAGGCCACCATCACCCTGATACCAAAACCAGACAAAGACACTACAAAAAAAGAAAATTACAGACCAATATCACTCATGAATATAGATGCAAAAATCCTCAACAAAATACTAGCAAACACAATCCAGCAACACATTAAAAGGATCATACACCATGATCAAGTGGGATTTATCCCAGGGTTGCAAGGATTCTTCAATATACGCAAATCAATCAATGTGATACACCATATTAACAAATTGAAGAATAAAAACTATATGATCATCTTGATAGATGCAGAAAAAGCTTTTGACAAAATTCAACACCCATTTATGATCAAAACTCTCCAGAAAGTGGGCATAGAGGGAACCTACCTCAACATAATAAAGGCCATATACGACAAACCCACAGCAAACATCATTCTCAATGGTGAAAAACTGAAAGCATTTCCTCTAAGATCAGGAACAAGACAAGGATGTCCACTCTCACCACTATTATTCAACATAGTTTTGGAAGTCCTAGCCACGGCAATCAGAGAAGAAAAAGAAATAAAAGGAATACAAATTGGAAAAGAAGTAAAACTGTCACTCTTTGCCGATGACATGATACTATACATAGAGAATCCTAAAGATGCCACCAGAAAACTACTAGAGCTAATCAATGAATTTGGTAAAGTCGCAGGATACAAAATTAGTGCACAGAAATCTCTTGCATTCCTATACATTAATGATGAAAAATCTGAAAGAGAAATTAAGGAAACACTCCCATTTACCATTGTAACAAAAAGAATAAAATACCTAGGAATAAACCTACCTAGGGAGACAAAAGACCTGTATGCAGAAAACTATAAGACACTGATGAAAGAAATCAAAGATGATATAAACAGATGGAGAGAGATACCATGTTCTTGGATTGGAAGAATCAATATTGTGAAAATGACTATACTACCCAAAGCAATCTACAGATTCAATGCAATCTCTATCAAATTACCAATGGCATTTTTTACAGAACTAGAACAAAAAATCTTAAAATTTGTCTGGAGACACAAAAGACCCCGAATAGCCAAAGCAGTCTTGAGGAAAAAAAACGGAGCTGGAGGAATCAGACTCCCTGACTTCAGACTACAAAACTACAGTAATCAAGACAATATGGTACTGGCACAAAAACAGAAACATAGATCAATGGAACAAGATACAAAGCTCAGGGGTAAACCCACACACCTATGGTCAACTAATCTATGACAAAGGAGGCAAGGATATACAATGGAGAAAAGAGTCTCTTCAATAAGTGGTGCCGGGAAAACTGGACAGCTACATGTAAAAGAATGAAATTAGAACACTCCCTAACACCATACACAAAACTAAACTCAAAATGGATTCGAGACCTAAATGTAAGGCCAGACACTATAAAACTCTTAGAGGAAAACATAGGAAGAACACTCTTTGACATAAATCACAGCAAGATCTTTTTTGATCCACCTCCTAGAGTAATGGAAATAAAAACAGAAATAAACAAATGGGACCTAATGAAATGGAAAAGCTTTTGCACACCAAAGGAAACCATAAACAAAACAAAAAGACAACCCTCAGAATGGGAGAAAATATTTGCAAATGAATCAACGGGCAAAGGATTAATCTCTAAAATATATAAACAGCTCATGCAGCTCGATATTAAAAAAACAAAGAACCCAATCCAAAAATGGGTAGAAGACCTAAACAGACATTTCTCCAAAGAAGACATACTGATGGCCAAGAAGCACATGAAAAGCTGCTCAACAACACTAATTATTAGATAAATGCAAATCAAAACTACAATGAGGTATCACCACACAACAGTTAGAATGGGCATCATCAGAAAATCTACAAACAACAAATGCTGGAGAGGGTGTGGAGAAAAGGGAATCAACCCTCTTGCACTGCTGGTGGGAATGTAAACTGATACAGCCACTGTGGAGAACAGTATGGAGGTTCCTTAAAAAACTAAAAATAAAATTACCATATGACCCAGTAATCCCACTACTGGGCATATACCCAGAGAAAACCACAATTCAAAAAGACACATGTACACCTATGTTCATTGCAGCACTATGTACAATAGTCAGGTCATGAAAGCAACTTAAATGCCCATCGACAGACGAATGGATAAAGAAGATGTGGTACATATATACAATGGAATATTACTCAGCCATTAAAAAAGAACAAAATTGGGTCATTTGTAGAGACGTGAATGGATCTAGAGACTGTCATACAGGGTGAAGTAAGTCAGAAAGAGAAAAACAAATATCGTATATTAATGCACATATGTGGAACCTAGAAAAATGGTACAGATGATCCAGTTTGCAGGGTAGAAGTTGAGACACAGATGTAGAGAACAAACGTATGGACACCAAGGGGGGAAAGTGGTGGGGGGGTGTGTGTGTGATGAATTGGGAGATTGGGATTGACATGTGTACAGTGATGTATATAAAATGGATGACTAATAAGAACCTGCTGTATAAAAAAAAAGTGATCAAATGTATTCTATTGGAAAGAAGCAAAAATAGACCATGTTTACTGTCTAAATTATATAATAATTTAATGATATTTAGCATCTATTGCAGATGTATTTATTATTGCAGATTGTATTTGCTTTATAAGTGTCTTTGCTTTGGTAATCAAAAAAATTTTTTTAAATAAAAAAAAGAATACAAGTTCAGAATTGTTATAACTTCTCGATGAATTGAATCTTTAATCATTTTATAATGTCCTTAACGCTGCTTTTTCTTGATGTTATTTTGTATAATATTAACAGTGTCAATATCAGCTTTATTTTGGTTAATATTTTCTTGGTATATATCTTCTATTTTTTTCTTTCCATGTTTTCTTTTTTTAGTTTTAGGAAAGTATGAAAAAAAAGAAAGAAAAATATTTTAAAGTCTTAAGGAACCAGAAACATGTCAAGTGGGGGCTCTCTCTGTAGAGTGACAGGGAAGTCACCTGGGCATTTCATTCGTGAGCCCAATTATTTTTATCTGTGAATCTGCAGCAAAAAGTGATGGGGTTTTCATTGTATTGGAAATAAGAAAAAGTGTAGCTTCGTTTCTGGCAGACTTGTAGGTAACATGACACTTGAATTGCATGCACTTAGTTGCTAAGAAAAATTTTATACAGCGAGGTTTATATGTCTAAATCCTGAAAGGTACAGCAGACATCTGCAGGCCTCAGAACACAATGAGATGCACATGATCTAAATGTATTCCTTCCAGGATTATTAATTATAAAATTCAATAACTCCTTTAAAGACAGGAATTGTGTGTTCAACGAACATTCCAGCAGAGCCAAGAAGCAAAGCAATCTGTAAAACTGGGCATTTGGCCCCAAAAGAGATTCCTTCTCTCAAATTGCTAAACTGATGTTGCTAAACTTAGCAGCTCTTGCCTAAGAATTTTCACAGGTGTTCATTTGCATGTGTGCAGTTCCTCTTGTTACATCATTTTTTAAACAAATTGTTTGAGTCATGTTTCAGATCTAATTTGTGAACATTGGTATCTGACTATGCAACCCCATAGCAGAGATAGTCATTTTTCAAATTTTCCGGCCATTCTTAGAGATCAAAGAGTTAGAAATTAGGCAAAATTTAAACTACAGTCTACTGTAGTCTATAGTAGACTGTATCATCAAATGCCCAGGCTTTAAAAATGTCATCTTATTTAATATCCTTGCCTGTTGATGAAAAAATTTTGCCTGACATATCATTATACAAAGGATGTTTTGGCCATCAAGCCAGTAGCCACTGCAGCTGCCCCCAGCTGTGCACCCCGAAGGGATTCAGGCTGGAGAAAAGCAGGATACTGGTCCTAAGGTACCTATCAAAGGAAGGATTTCAATAGGCCCAGACTCCTGCATCTTCCCATATATAGAAAAGCACGTTTTCTTTAATTAACAGTAATCTTTTGATGTTCTGAATACCTGGTCTTTCTTGCAAAACTCCTCTATATCCTGGCTCCTCCCTTACCTCTTGGGAGCCATCCCTTAGAGCGATCTGAGAGGCTGTCTTCCGGGCCGAAATGCTCAGTTTTGTGCTTAATTTTGTGCTGTTTTTTGCTCGACGCCTCAGGTGTGCTCCCCCTGCAACTGATACAGCGAGCAGTGATGGGAAGCCTCACCTTCCAAACCTCACTTCATCGTGTTTATCAAAACCTTCACATTCCTCTCTCCTGCCAGGCCCACTAGAGGTGGTCTCTTTGTTCTTAGAGTCCCCTCCATCGCCACTGTCGTTACCCGCTCATGGGGCCCCTCATGGCCCTGCCACAAAGCATCGCAGGTGAGGTTCTCCACCATCTGACCCTGCCCCTTTCTCCAGCCCACGGCTCCAGGCGCCCCTGCACCGCTTGCCGTCACCCCACCTACCCCTCCCACATGCGTGCAAAGCTGATTCATGCCTGTGCCTTTGTTCACTCCGGCTCCTCTGCCTGCACTCTACACCGTCCACCCTCCTCACCTCCTCAGCTGTGCAGACACTTTCTCGTCTCAAGAATCACCTCTGCCATGAAGCCCTCGCTGAGCCCGCCTCCTTTCTGATGTAAAACTGATCCTTCCTCTTCTGTACCCCACATTTTAAAGTCCTTATTGTTGTCACGTTACTCTCCCCCATGTAGACTGTAACTTCTCTGAGGGCAAAAACGGGTTGCGTTTCTCTTTGTATTCCCCGTCCTAAAACCTTCCTGGCATATGTTGTAATGTTCGTTCCATGTTTGTTGAGTTAATGAAAGAACAAACAAATAAATGAATGTGAAAACTTTAATTCAACCAGGAAAATCTAACAGTGGTTCCTTACACATAATTTATCTGCTTACATCTTAGTAGAATTTCTCCAAACCATAATCACTCATCTTTCTACAACTTCCTTCAACATTCATCAACTTCAAGGGCTCCATGATTTAATCCTTTTCCTTTGATCCTTCTTTTCTGCTATATTCTAGATCCCAAACTCTTTGGAAGGAGATTTAAGACATTATCTTGCTTTTCCTTTAAGCATTTACTTAGCTCCTTCTTGGTGCCAGGGGACTAGATGGGAAAGGTTTTTTAAAAATTTTTACCTCTGTCTCATTTAATTCTCACAACTTTGTGGGTGAATATTAATATCTATGCTTTATAGATGAGAAAATTTAGTAACTTGCCCCATAATGAAGTCGGCATTTGAACATGGATACTCTGAAGACGCGCTCTTTTTCTCCATACCAGCATAGGGGTTGAGGACCATACTCGAGGCTGGATACTGGTTTTATGTTCTTTCTGTAATAAATCCATAATAGAGTTTCAGACCTGAAATATTTTTAAAACAACAGAGTAGTTCCTGGCTTTAAATTAAAATCATATATGTGCAAAAGTAATTTTATTATGCAAGTCCATTTTTCCTGTGTTTTGAAACAGCAAGACACCGTGGCACAGTGGGTGCAAAAGGGGGGTACTGTAGGGGCTGCCCCAAGGAAAGATGTACAGACTCATGGGCCTTATCACAATCTGCCAAATTCATTTCCAAAAATGTATTCAGGTCTCAGCTCCTGTGACAAAAATAACTCTTAATTTTAAGAATAGGAAGAGTGAGGGGGTTTTCATATCTTCTTACAAGAAATTTCCATCCATTGGCTTTAAATTGTACTTTTTATTCAAAAGCACAACATGTTTTTATATTTAAAGCTTCCTGGGAAGATGAGAGCCATTTTCTCACACTCTGAGTCATGGTTTTACTCTGACTAGGTGAACAGAATCCTCAAACTCTTACTAGACAGAGCCACTGAAACCTTTTAGATCAAAAGGAAATGATCGGTAAATAGCTCCTCCAATTTTCAGTTCTGCTGTAGGAAATGGAAAAGCAGAAGCTACAATGCTAAATATTAGCATCAGATTCAAGTAACAACTTTGCAGAAGAACAAGGATTAATCCGAAACTTGGGCTTTTTTAAGCCAGACCCAGGTAGTGAGGGGCCTTCTGTCATTCTGGAGAAAAAGGATGCAAACTTACAAATACAAATTTTAAAATGAATACAAATATTTATATAGAGAAACAAATCACAAATTATAAATTTAATGTTCATATTAGATAAGATAAATTTAATGAAGCAGTGGTTTGTTTGACAATAAAATCCCCCCTCAAATATTAGTATTTTGATTAACAACCTCTAGACACATTTCATTAATGCTCCTTTTTCTGCATACACTTTTTAATCACTTTTTTTTAACATCTTTATTGAAGTATAATTGCTTTATAAGAAAGTGAATCAGCTATACATATACTTATATCCCCATATCTCCTCCCTCTTGTGTCTCCCTCCCGCCCTCCCTATCTCACCCCTCTAGGTGGTCACAAAGCACCAAGATGATCTCCCTGTGTTATGCGGCTGCTTCCCACTAGCTATCTATTTTACATTTGGTAGTGTATATATGTCCATGCCACTCTCTCAGTTCATCCCAGCTTACCCTTCCCCCTCCCCATGTCAAGTTCATTCTCTATGTCTGCAGTCTTTATTCCTGTCCTGCCCCTAGGTTCTTCAGAATATATATTTTTTAAGATTCCACATATATGTGTTAGCATATGGTATTTGTTTTTCTCTTTCTGACTTACTTCACTCTGTATGAGAGACTCTCAGTCTATCCACCTCTCTACAAATAACTCAATTTCGTTTCTTTTTATGGCTGAGTAATATTCCATTGTATATATGTGCCACATCTTCTTTATCCATTCATCTGTTGATGGACACTTAGGTTGCTTCCATGTCCTGGCTATTGTAAATAGAGCTGCAATGAACACTGTGGTACATGACTCTTTTCGAATTATGGTTTTCTCAGGGTATATGTCCAGTAGTGGGATTGCCAGGTCATATGGTAATTCTATTTTTAGTTTTTGAAGGAACCTCCATACTGTTCTCCACAGTGGCTGTATCAATTTACATTCCCACCAACAGTGCAGGAGGGTTTCCTTTTCTCCACACCCTCTCCAGCATTTATTGTTTGTAGATTTTTTGATGATGGCCATTCTGACTGGTGTGAGGTGATACCTCACTGTAGTTTTTTAATCACTTTTTAATAAGATTTTTTCCGCATACCCTTTTAAATCACTTCTTCCTATAAAGATTTTGTAACATTTTGTGTAGAAAGAATAAAACTTATACCTGATTTTTTTTAGCTTACTTGATTAAAATGGTGTTCTCGTCAACATTAATAGTTTAGAATAATTTTTTCAGCTTCTCAACTCATTATTGGTAATGTCATTTAAATTTTTAAGACTGTTGTGAAACTTGGAGAAATTTCTATCAAGTTTCTTTCATATAGAAGCTGTAAAATCTGGAAATTTTTTCCACAGGCAACTTTCTGGCTCCATGTATCTCAAACCCTTTTTCTCCTCCAGTGCCCACATACTGCATCAGTGCCAGGCTCTGTAAAAAGTGCTCTTACATGTGTTTTTTAAACATATGAAATCTATATTTTAAAATTTATTTATTTTTGGCTGCACTGGGTCTCCGTTGCAGTGTGCGGACCTCTCATTGAGGTGGCGCGAGTGCTTAGCCGCTCTGCGGCGTGTGGGATCTTCCTGAATCAGGGCTTGAACCCGTGTCCCCTGCATTGGCAGGCGTATTCTTAGCCACTGCGCCACCAGGAAAGCCCCTTACATGTGTTCTTATTCGTCTCAAAAGCTGGGTGAGTAGGCACAGTGGCCAGTGGGAATACCTCTGCAAGGCCCTTGTACCCCAGGTTAGCTATTAACAGCTTACATATTCAAGGAGGTGGCTGCAAACCACATAAATACATCTCACTGAACCCAAATTAAATGTATCCACAAGCCAACTTTCCCTTAGCCCAGGCCCCAAACCCCCATGGCCACTCCAAGGCCATCCAAGTGGCTGGGGTCGGGGCAGAGGGTCAGAGCGGAAGGAGGCCGCAGTCCTAACTGATTGCAGTTAAAATACCTTTTGCAGGTTTTTTCAAAGCCATATGACCATTTGATCCATTTTTGACCTTGACCGTTCCCAAAGCCTTAGGAGGGAGCTGGGTAAGTAGAGACTATTAGCTCAAGCGGCCTCTGCTTCACAGTAAAAGCCACCTCTAGGCTCCCTAGCTTTTCATGCCCTTAGTCTCCCACTAACCATTGGGGAAAATCATGCATGAGCTCTTAAATTACTTCAGTCTTCCACCCACCCCCATAATCACAGTCATGGAGGTTGTCAGTTAAACTGTAGAGAGTGAAGGCGAAGCTTATGAGGCATCAGGTTAGGTGATTTCAGATGTGTTCATTCATTGACCTCTCACAGCAACACTGAGAAATAGTCCTCCCATGTTCAGATTAGGAAACAGGCTCAGAATTACTAAGTAGCAGAGCAGGACCCAGGGTCATCTCCCTGAAGTCCTTACTCTTTCTACTTTCAATGGCTGCTTCCTGCGGTCTCTTTTCCCTCCCATAATAAAATGACACACACTTATGATAGAAAACACTTTCAGGATAGAGAAGTAGAAGGAATTTTAAAAAAAGTTACCTATAGTTGCATTACCCAGATACAACCAAAGTATATCTCCATGTTTTATGGAATCTAGAAATTGAAATTATTATATTAAATAAATCTATTTCCCTCACTTTTAAAGAAACATATGTTCCTTGTCAAAAATATGAAAAATGTTGAAAAATATAAAGAAACTAAAAACCATCTGCGTTAGTTTTCTAGGGCTGCTGTAACAAATCGATTGGCTTAAATACCAGGAGTTTATTGTCTCATAGTTGCGGAGGCTAGAAGTCCAAGATCATGGTGTTCGTGGTGTTGCTCAGGTTGGTTCCTTCTGGGGGCCGTGAAGGCGTCTATTCCAGTCCGCTCCCCGAGCTTCCGGTAGCTCCCTGGAAGCCTCTGGCATCCCCTGGCTTGTGGCAGCACCATACCAATCTCTGTCTTTAGCTTCACAGGGTTTCTCCCTGTGTGGGGGGGTGGGGGGTGGGGGGGGGTTGTGTTCAAACTCCCCTTCTTAAAAGGACCCCAATCATGTTGGACTAGGAGCCCACCCCACTCCAGTATGACATCATTCTAAATAAACTAATTGTATCTGCAAAGACCCTATTTCCAAAGTACTGAAGGTTAGGACTTTAACAGATGAATTTGTGGGGAGACACAATTCAACCCATAGCACCATTCCAAAACCTGTGAGCCAAAGAAAACCAATGTTAGCAATTTATTATCAGGTAGTTTCTAAAATAGAGCTACAAATTTTTTGACACTCCTCCCACTGAAAGTGGGATCTACGTCCCCTTTCCTTGAGTCTCGGCAAGTTAGCAACTATTTTGCTCAGTGGTCCTAGTATTCAAGTCATCACAACCCAGGCACCAGACAGGAGAGTGGAAGAGCTTCCAGATGTTTCCAGCCCCTAGCTGTCAAGTCATCTCCAGTTTGAGTCTTACTAGCTGAGGTCCCAGGCCTCACGGAGTAAAGACAAACCATCCCCACTGCATCCTGTTCCAATTTCTGACCCACAAAATCTGGGAGCATGAGACAATGGTTATTACTGAAGCCACTCATTTCTGGGGGAACTAGCTACACAGCAATAGTAACTAGAAATGTTATGATTTTCAGGTTTTTTTCTGTGCCTTTAAGAATATCTGTCTTACTGAAATGAGTCACTAACTTCCTTGATCAAAAGGAAATGATAAATTGTATATCTGCTTCTGAGATTTTCTGTAAGAAACAGAAAAAGAAATAAGCTACATTTCTAAATGTCAGCATCATATGTATATAATGAACATGCTGGTTCTAACCATAGGTAACACAGGGACATTCACAAGTCCCAGATGAGATAAGGCGAAGATTCAGGACTCAACAGCTGCTAATACACAGTTTACTAGTCTTGCCCAATTAAAAGAACCGCAAGCTCTTGGACATGAAAATGATCAATAAGCTACATGACTCTGTTCTGAGAAAAGGGGAGTGTTTAGTTCTTCTCGACATTGTATCTCAACCAGGTAAGTAGCTAAGGCAATATTAGCAGACGTTGGAAACGAAATCAGTTTTAAGCGGTCATCAAACATGACATTCCTTCTGAAACAAGGGGTAAAGCATGCGAGGCAAGAAATACATTTTCTGGGGCTTCCCTGGTGGCGCAGTGGTTGAGAGTCCGCCTGCCGATGCAGGGGACGCGGGTTCGTGCCCTGGTCCAGGAAGATCCCACATGCCGCGGAGCGGCTGGGCCCGTGAGCCATGGCCGCTGAGCCTGCGCGTCCGGAGCCTGTGCTCCGCAACGGGAGAGGCCACAACAGTGAGAGGCCCGCGTACCGCAAAAAAAAAAAAATTTCTGGGACCTGAGAGTTGCCTCCCGAGGAATAGCTCAGGGAAGTTCTGCAGGCCAAGCTTCACCCTCAGTCCCCAGAACCGACCAGACCACATGGAGGTCAACCAAGTAGCTGTATTTTGGTCCAAAATGAGTAAGGTTGGTCTCATAAGTCCTTGTGAATCATAATTTCCTCATTACTGAGTTCTTCATTTTGACTGCTCTTTTGTGCGTATTTTTTAATGAGGGACAGGAATGGTCTATGGTGCAAGGCTTTGCAAGTCTGAAAGTAAATGCTATTGCCTTGAAAAATAATGGAATTTTTGAGGGTGAGGTTGTTCCCAACATTTTCCCTGAAAACTCTATTAGATGTTGTTAAATTGTCTTCTGATCTTGTTGCAGAAAAGCCTACGGTCAGTGGGATTTTCATTCTTGCAAGGTAATTTGCTTCTTTTTGCCTGGATGCTCGTAAGATCTGTCTTCTATATCCCTGTAGTATAAAAATGTTGCCATTAGTTTTTCTTGGATTGTGGACAGCCATCTTGATCTGTGTATTCAAGTACTTTTTCAACTCAGGGAACACTTGTTAAATTACATGTTTCATTGTTACTTCTATGGTCCCATAGGAATATGAGTTTTAGGTTGAATTGTTATCTGCTCTCCTATATATCAATACCTATCATCTCCCATGCTGGGTCAATATTTTAATCCTTTCCTCTAGTTCTGAGAACATTTCTCAGGATGGTTCTTTAAATCACTCATTTGACGTTCAACAACATTCTCCATAATGTGGATTTGAATTCTGTAACTGCAGGTTTAATCTCCTTTTAATCACATATTTTTAATACCCCCTGCCTCATATTCTGATTCAGACACGTTGAGCTCTCAGAGCCTCAAGATTCTAGGCATTCTCTCACCTCTTGGGCTTCACACCTGGTATTCTTTCCCCCTCATTTCATCTGGCAAACTCCTACAATTTCATTCGGCCTGATCTCCAGCATCATGTCACACAGGAAGCCTGCCACAACCCCCAGCATGGGTTAGGGGTCCTCGTGCTTCTATTGCACCCTGTCCCACCCTGTTATCACTCATATCACATAGGATTGGAAGTTTCTGTTCCCCTGGTTACCCCACTAGAGTCGTGAGGGCAAGAGCCATGGCAATTTTATTCATCATCCTAATCTCAGCCCCCAGCACAATCTCTGGCATTCAGAAAGTATTTCTGTCTATAATATCACCCCCTTTCAATCGCATCTAATTGTCTTTCAAGCACTCTTTTTCTTGTGGCTTCCTGCTTTTATTCATGGGTGGTGCCAATGTCTTTAGGGATGCCAAACTGTCTCACTTCTAGAGATGCGTCTTCCTCTGACTGTCCAAATACATACTTCCTTTCCCCTGTCTGACAGCACTTTTTCCAGAAGCTCCATGTTTCTCCTCTTCCTCCTCTTACCTTCCAGCAAGGGAATAAATCCAGACTTGGTGCTTTGCCAACAAACAGCATCATAACTGCCCCCCGGCCTCACTCGCTGTTTACCTGGGTGCCTTTTAAATCTCCTTCTCAAGCTGAAACAGACTGCTATGCACAACTTCTACCCCCTGCCCCTTGCTTACATCTACTGCGCTCTTCTAAACAGAAATGGACAAACCCTATCACTGCTGCCACAGATATGTAGCTAGTACTTGGAAGAAATTCCCACTTCATTCAATGCCATTTTAAACCAAGAGTCCCCAACCCTGTCCTTTTAAAACAAATCTCAGGGACAAGGATGTTATAATTTTGGGAAATATCCTTGAATACAGTTTAGAAGACCTAGTTATGCTCTATGTTGTATCAGAGTTTCTTATAGAGATCTAAATATTTAACAATATTCATAAACAGCTGGGGCATATATACAATAAAGCACAATTCTACCAATGTTGTCAATGTTTGGGTGAGCTGTATGGAGAGCAGGGAGACACCAGTCTCCCAGGAAAGGGAATGGTCTTTGCTTTTGAGATGTTTCCCTCAAAACAGGGGACTTAAGTGCTAGTGTCTGCATTTCCTGGATTTCAGTATAATCTCAGGGCTGGGAAGAGAGATTCCATCCATTCAATATAAGAAAGTTTATAAAACTTGCTTCTGCTTCTGCCAAGGGAATTCAGCTCAGAATTTATTTTCAGATAAAATCTCATGGATAACTAAAGTGACTTTTGATTAATTAATGCATATGCAGGGAAAAAATTCAGTAATAGTTCTTAAGATTTTTTTGGTTAAAAGGAATTGGCATACTTGGGGGGGTTTAAAAGAAATTAAATACATCATACATGACTAGCAAATACACCTCATAAAATTGTGATACATATGTTCCTGAAGAGTTATGTAAAAATAGGTTTTAATTAACATATATTCCAGATCAGAATGCCTTTTAA
The DNA here is from genome assembly GCF_003676395.1 of Aethalodelphis obliquidens. Taxonomy (NCBI): domain Eukaryota; kingdom Metazoa; phylum Chordata; class Mammalia; order Artiodactyla; family Delphinidae; genus Aethalodelphis; species Aethalodelphis obliquidens. The sequence continues at coordinate 8,371,280 of NW_020837947.1, forward strand.
AAGAATACCATTCTGAAATGTTTAAAATGAAGATTTCTTTTTAAAAAATTATACCTCTTTTTTTGGTAATTTAAAAAAAAATTTTGCTTTCTTTAAATTAGGTACATTGATCCCGTTATCTTAACTCTTTATAATATGAACTTATTGAAGATAATAAAGACTGTCTAACTTTTTAAAATAAAGACATGCAGACCCAAAGATACTAGACTGTTTCAGAACATTTGGTTTTTATTTTTTTTTAATTTGAAAGTCAGTATTGACAGTGGCTTTCATAAATTTGAAATTCACATTCTCTTCACCAAAATCAAGGTAATTTATAGCATCTACTTCTTCAGCTCTGTCTTCTCAACCTACGGGATGTTGTCATGTGGATGTCCCACAACCTTCGTAATATCAACATGTTCCCTATTAGGTGGAGGAAGCAAGCTGGAACCAAAGAGATAAAGACATCGTACAGAAGGAAAGAGGAAAGTAGGGGTGCCCACGTTGCTGTCATTCAAATCCCTGATTCCAGTGACGCCCGAAGCCCTCCCATCCCCGCAGCGCTGCCATTCCGGAAGTCACGTGAACCGCCCTTAGAAACATCAAAACATACCCTGCTTGCCAAGCAAGTTCAAACTGGGTTTCTACCACTTGGCATCAAGAGTCTTCACTAATATAACGGCCTAACGTTATACCTTCATTGCTATAAAGTTGGGCATAAATGATTTTTATAAAAATTGTTTTAAATCTTGTATTTACATTGCACTTCACCGTTTTCTAAGCATCTCTGTTATACACATCTCTTTTGACGTGTAAAAATAATTGGGTGAGATGGGTAAAGGAGCCTCTACTCTGTTATTTTAAAATAATAATGAAAGATAAAAAAAATCAATAAGACAAAGAATCATTTAAATTTTGCCTGAGGTCACACAGCTAGTGAGCGCAAAACTGGAGTTGCACCCCAGTCTTCTCTCAATCCAGTGCTCTAAGTCCAGAATCCTGGCCCTCTGATACCCAGCCTCATGTTCAATGTGTCCCTTTAGGCCTGTGCACAGATGTTGAATATTCTAGAGAGACTGGCTCTTGAAAGGAAACCTTTCCCCAGTGTAAACAACTACCTTCTAATTGGCCTATTTTGTAAATGTGATTTTTAAAAAAAACAACAACAGTATTTCCTTAATACCAGGTATGCTTGTGCTGCAATAATTTTACTTACCAGAAGATAATAAAGAATTAGTGACACCTTGTGGCAAAAACACATTAATTTGTGAGCTACTACCATCCATTTTCAGTTGAGAGACTTGTCCAAAGGCCTTATACCCTTCACTAAGTAGTTAAGACAATAGCAAAACTTCTGGAAAGAGTAATCTATGGTTGTAGACTCTGCTTCTCACAACTAAAACTGTCCTCCCCTTGTTCCACTTGGGCTCAGTTCCCACCACTTCACGGAAACTGCTATTTTTGTCAAGTTCACAGACAACTTCCATGTTGGCAAACCCAACGGTTACTTCTCAGTTCTCATCTTACTTAACTTCTCATATTTGACCAGGCTGACCCCACCGGTCCTGAAACTTCTGGTTTCAGCAAGACCGCACTGTTTCTTTTTAACTTCTAAAGTCTCCAAAGCCTCTACATGTTCATGAGTACCAAATTCTTATCTCTAGCCCCAACCTTTCCACCAAACTCCAGGCTCACATCTCTAGCCTACTCCCGTGATACATCCATTTGATGCCCAAAGCATTTCAGAATGAACATGCCCAAAACAGAACTCCTGATTTCCTACTCCTTCCACCCAGTCGGCTGCGTCTCTGTAAATGACATGATTATCACGTCATTTTGCTCAAGCCAAAAACTTAGCAGTCACCCTTTGCTCCTTTATTCCTCCCCTCCATCTAATCCATCAGTAAATTACCTAAATTCATTCTCCAAAGTATCCCAAATGCACCCCTTCTCTCCACCTTCCCTGCCATCACCCTGACTCAAGCCACACCCTCTCTCTAACCTGCAACGCCTTCCTGACTCATTTCGTACCCTTACCTCTTACAATCCTTTCTTCACAGAGCGATGGGTGACCTTTGTACCCGCTAACTCAGATCGGGTCATCCCCCCACCTTAAAACCTCTGAACAGCTCCCCATAATCCAAAGTCCTCCCCCATCCTACAAGGCCCTAACGGGCTTTGACTCCTCACTACCTCTAAAAACTCACTGCCAAGCTCTCTTCCGCCTTCAGGACGGGACCGTGCACCAGCTCCTCCCCTCTGCCTGTGCTGCTGTCCCCCAAACTCCATGTGGTTGCTTCCTTCTTATGTCATACGGGTCTCGAGGTAAGTATTACCTCCTCAGGCCTTGTCTTAGAGCTAATCTAAAGCAGCTGCTCAGGCACTCCTTACATAACACCCTGCTTTGTTTCCATCGCAGCTTTTATCATTCCCCCCAAATTTTCTTCTTTCTTTCTTTTTTGGTTTACTTGCCTGTTATCTGCCTCTACCTATCCCTAGCTCCCACTAAAGTGCCTGGTACAAGGAAGTTTTTTGATGTGTCTTGAATAATGAACTGTCATAAGTTCTCTCTTGCATTCTCTTACCTATGCTCAGAAAATTTCAGAAACCACAGCCATTCACTCATTTTTTAAAAACTCTAAAAGGATAAGATGCTTCCTTTTCTTTTCCTTGGAAAAACTATACATCTGTGCTATTCATTCATTCATTCACGCATTCACTCAACAAACTATTATAGACAAACATTACAAATAGGATACAATCCCTACCCTCAAGGAATTCATGGCCTAGTTGTGGAGGCAAACATGTCAACACATCATTATGAATATCACTTGATAAGTAAAAGATAGAAATTGCTTGAGGACTATGGAGAGTCTAACAATATTCGAGACTGGAAAAACAGGCAGTAACCAGACAGTGAAGGCTCAGCATGTTTAAGGAGTTTGAACTCATAGGGCAAAGTGGTGACAGAAATATTTGAGGAGGGAACTAGCACGGTCAGAGTTGCACTTCAGATAGACCATTCTCTGATTGCACAGAAGATACAACTTAGGCTGTATGGGTCTCGTCAAAGGCTGGTAAGAATAGTAAGAATGCAAAGAAGAGGACTCAGAATCAAGAAGCATTTAGGAGGTAAAATGGGCACGGCTTGGTGATTATTTGGGAGATACATATATATATATATGAGAGAGAGAGAGATACACAGCAAAAGAGGTGGAGGGATGGGAAGAGAACAACCACCGTAAGCTGATATGTTAGTGCACAGGTTCTAGAGTCAGACAGATAAGGGTTTAAATCTTGGTTCGGTCACTTACTTGCTGTATGACATTAACATCCTTAAGCTTCAATTTCCTTGTAAGTTAAATAGAAACAATATGACAACTAACCTCAAAGGGTCATTGTATGAAATCACGTATGCAAACTGCTTAGCATAGCGCCTGCTATATCAGAAACCTCCATGAATTGTTAAGGGGTTTTAAAATTACAGATCCTCCTCGACTTACAATGGGGTTACGTCTCAAGAAACCCATCGTAAGTTGAAAATATCATAAGTCGAAAATGCATAACCTAACAAACATCACAGCTTATCCTAGCCTACCTTAAACGTGCTCAGAACATTTACATTAGCCTACGGTTGGGCAAAACCATCTAACACAAAGCCTATTTTAAAATAAAGTATTGAAAACGTCATGTAATTTGTGGAACACCTTACTGGAAGTAAAAAACAGAATGGCTGTAACTGTATCAGTTGTTGACTCTCCTATCATGCCTCACGGGGAGCTGTGGGTCACTGTCTCTGCCCAGCATCATGAGAGAGGATGGTCCCACATACTGCTAGCCTGGGAAGAGATCTAAATTCAAAGTAAGGTTTCTACTGGATGCTATTGCTTTCACAACATTGTAAAGCCAAAAAATCGTAAGTCGAACCACTGTCATTGGGGACCATCTGTATTACCAATCTACCTGAATCTGTGATCATATACCTACTTTTTCTCCAATGCTATGGATGAACTGTCCATGCTTCTAGACAAGGCCAATCCCTCTACTTGTGGGTAAGAGCCCATCCCTTCTTGCCTACATCCTTACATCCATTCCCTCTCTCTCCTACATCATCCATTCTGCCCTCTCTACTGAATCACTCCTTTAAATAAACACATATACAGTTAATTCTCCCATTAAAAAATAGAAAACCTTCTCTTGACCCAACTTCCTTTTAGCTACCACCTTAGCTCCTTCTTTTCCTTTGTGGCAAACCTCCTTGAGTCACAAATTTCTCTCCTCCCATTCTCTTCTGAATCCATTATACTGACCTTTCTTCTCCATAACTCTACTGAAGGTGTGCTTTCCCAGATCACCTCTATGTTGCTAGATCCAATGTTCACAACTTGCTTAACTTCTGAATAGGATCAGACATCGCTGACTACTCCCTTCTCCTTGAAACACTTTCATCACTCGACTCCCAGGTGACCAAACTGTCTGCAATTTCCTCCATCTCTCTGATCACCTTTTTCAGTCTCCTTTGCTTATTCCTTAACTTTCCAACCTCTAAATATGCTCAAGGCTCATCTCTCTATACTCCCTTGATAATCTCATCAAGCCTCATGGCTTTAAATGCCACCTATATGCTATTGAGTCAAAAATCCACATCTCTACTCTGGACCAATCCCCTGAAACCCTAGACTCCCATATCCAACTCCTACTCAACATCTCTACATTCAGATGACTAACACGTCTCTCAAGCTTAATGTGCCCAAAACTGAGCTTCCAATGCTGCCCCCGCAATCTGCTCCTTCCCAGTGTTCCCTGTATCAGTACGGAAACTTCATTCTTGGCATAACTTCTAGCTATGACTTAGTAGCTTGAATCAAACCAACACTTCTATAGGAATTAGGAATATCTGTTGCTGAAAAGAAAAATAAAACCAAAGGTAAGAGTAAAACAAAAACCAAGAAAAGCTGAAAAAACAAAACAAAACAAAAACCACACAGGCGATTTGAAGGCACTGGAGAGCAACCAAGCCAGTGAGGACATAAGGGATTGGGATCCCAGGGGGAAGAAAAATACATAGTGATAGAGAACTTCTCCATTGCTTTTTCTCCTGGGGCATTTACTGAGTTTCTGAGCACAGCACTTAGTGCAAGCAGAAAGCAGTGACCCAGAAGTGTCAGGAGGCTTTCAGATCTGGGAAGATACAAGCTAGAGTTGAGAACTTTCGACAGGTCTTGAAGGGACAAGACCCCAGAGATAGGGGGACCACAGAGAAGGAAATTGGACAATTTGCTTGACAATTTGCTTAATTTCCTTTTATCCTTGAGACATTTGGTTAATTCTAATCTGCAAGGACACTAGAAATCAAGATACCAAGCAGGTGCTAAGTGGTCAAAAAGCTAAGTAGACCTTTCCACAATCTCACAGAGCTGGGAATACAAACTTACAGAGTTCAAGGCCCCCCAAGATGGGGACCCATTAAAATGCTAGGTTTTCTGTTGAGATTCTTAGAGGCCTATGGTCTGGAATAAGGGAAAACCAGAAATCGATCAGTCCTCCCAAAGCCTGAATCCTTTATTAAATGTCAACTCTGCCAGCTGAGTAAAATTAAATCCTCTGAAGAAAAACAACATAAGCCAGAGCGTCTCTGCATTTTTTTCTACACAATGCCCGACATTTAATCAAAACCCTTAGAGTCATCTTTAACTCGTTTCTTTCTCTAGCCCCCCACTTCTAGTCCATCTGTTTCTATGCACATCAGACACAATTTAAATGTCACTTTCTCCTTTGGCCCATTCAGAAACCACCTCAAAATTAAGAGATCAGACCTAAAATCTTCATTCAGTGTTTTTACCTCTCGCATTTACCATATACTTTTATGTTAGTGTTTATACAATGCCTACATCTGCTTTAGACCATAAGCTTCAAAGCACAGGAGGGATCTCGATCTTAATAGAATGCCTTATCATTTACCAGATACAGTTCTACCAATTTTACTCTTAACTCTTTTAATCCTCATGACAAACTCTTAAGAGATAAATTCTATTACCCCTATTTTGCAAATTATCAAGATGAAGCACAAAAACATTACCTTGCCAGAGGTTACAGGGCTAGTACGTTGCAGAACCTGCATTTAAATCCACACAGCACTTAACTGAATTGAAGAACGCAAACGCAAATGCAAATAACCGATCGCTCAGGGATGCCTAAACTTCACTTACACAAACCAATATTCCTACATTGCCAGTACTAAAACCAATCCATTGCGTTTCTAAGGGCAGACTCACCCCATGATGCTTCATTCTTCAGGGCAAAGGGGGCCTAAAAGACTCAAGAAAGTGCCCACCCTTTCCCAAAATGAGACGTCGGTGGGGCAGGCCTTCACGCTCCGTGCGCCCGAGGGTCCCTTGTAGGACTAGCAACAGAGCGGTAAGCAGAGAAGGCGGAGAATGCAGACCAGCTGCGGAGGACGGCGGCAGGCGGCCCCTGGGGCGGGAGAGGTGGCGGTGCTGGGAGGCACCAGGGAAGCCCTGGCCCGGCCCTGGCACGTAACAGAGGTAGGAGCCCGGGTGCCACGCGTGTGCGACCGTAGGTGGACAGCCCGAAGTAGAGGCGCGGCGTCAGTGCCGGGAGAAGCAGCCGAGGGCGGCCCCCGAGGAACGAGGCCTGGGAGAACGGCGCCAACACAGGCCCCGCAAAGCCACACTCAAAAGTGGGACCGGGGACCACTGCCGTCCTCCTCAAGCCTCCGCGGGGGTCTGCCACGCCCGCCTCCTTCACGCGCAGGTGCATCTACAAGGTAGACTTGGGTGGGCGGAGTCAAGACCGGAAATGCCCCGGCGCACTGGTCTTCCCCCGAAACCCTCCAGCAGGAACTTCCCTGAGGTCCCGCTTCCAGCCGGAACGCTGGGTTGCTGGGCAACCGGTGCGGGTGGCGCCGGCGGGCTCAGTGCTGCACCGAGTAAGCCGAGTGTAGCTCCCACCTCCTGCCCTGGCAACTTCCCGTCCCGCCCGCTTCCCTTCTTGCCGCCTCTCCTTTCGTCGCGGAATCCCTGCCCTTGGCACTACGTGCACCTCTCCGGCTCCCACGACACTTTTGTGGCCACCTGCTTCGAACCCAAACTTCACCGAAAGCGAAGCGGTCTGACCCTGGGCGTGGCCTGCACGTTGGCGGACCGCGCCTCTCCAGCCATGGCCACCTACACCTACACCAGCCGGCCCCGGGCCCTGCCTGGCCGGCGCCGCTGTTACCGGGACGACCAGATGCAGCAGTGAGTGAGCCAACCAACCCCTCTGTGGTCTCCACCCCCACCCCCCCACGTCCCGGGGCCGCGGGGTCCTGGCCCCTTCGCCCTGGCAAAACCTGCCTATGCTGCTTTCCCTTTTCCACGCTCTGCGAAATATAAAATTTCCTCCCCTAAAGAACTCTCCCGTGGTGTGGAGAACTGAAGCAAGAAAGGGCAAGAAATCATACTGGCATGATTGATAACATGTGGACGGAACCGACTTATTTCACTAAGTTTGAGTCAAGTGATGTTTACTGTTGGCCGACTATGTGCCATGCAAGCACCTTCTAGGGGCATTTACAGACATTTTCTTACGTAGTCCCCAGTGCTGTGACCTTGGTCTATAACTCCATTATGCAAATGAAGAAACTGAGGTAAAAAGGTGTCACACAGGGCTTCCCTGGTGGCGCAGTGGTTGAGAGTCCGCCTGCCGATGCAGGGGACACGGGTTCGTGCCCCGGTCCGGGAGGATCCCACATGCCGCAGAGCGGCTGGGCCCGTGAGCCATGGCCGCCGAGCCTGCGCGTCTGGAGCCTGTGCTCCGCAACGGGAGAGGCCACAACAGTGAGAGGCCCGCGTACAGCAAAAAAAAAAGGTGTCACACACAATAGCGTGTCCAAAATGGGAGCCAACTAAAGCTGTTTCCACAGCAGTCTTTGGACAGGAATCAGGTTATCCTAACATGCTGGACCCCAAATTGTACTTTTACATTCATCAGTATTTTCAAATATTCAAATATCCATATTTGGAAAGGGCGTTAAACGTTATGGTTCTCTTAAAGTTCTTGCCGTAAGCCTCAAATTTTGGAATCAGCAGAACTTTACAAGAATTCAGGCTCCATGCAAGCAGGAACCTTTGTGACTTTTGTTCACTTAAGACTCTGCCTGACACATAGCACTCAACACAAATTGTTGAATTAATGGCTGAACAGGAGCAGTGTAGCTCTTGATGCTTATTTCAAACAGAGTCTAAATTCATAATTATCTTATTCTGACAATAAAGACTTTTTTTTTTTTTTTCTTTTTTGCTGTACGCGGGCCTCTCACTGTTGTGGCCTCTCCCATTGCGGAGCACAGGCTCCGGACGCGCAGGCTCAGCGGCCATGGCTCACGGGCCCAGCCACTCCGCGGCACGTGGGATCTTCCCGGACCGGGGCACGAACCCGCGTCCCCTGCATCGACAGGCGGACTCCCAACCACTGCGCCACCAGGGAGGCCCAAGACTTCTTTTATAATAAATGTCTACCACTTTAAGAAAGCCAAAACAAGGAAATTTAAATTTAAATTATTTATATTATAAAAGGATTCAATTTTAAAAGGGACTCCTTTGAGAAATACTTCCTGGTGCCTTTAAGTGGTTGCTTACAAATCCTTCCTATTAAATCACACCAACAGTTGAAATAAGAATCAATGGTGGTTCATTAGGAACAATTTCTTTTTTTTTATAGAGTTGGTTGATTGGTATATTCAAGTAATCTGTTGATTCAAGCCTTTGGAAGGAGTTCTTTTATATTATGTCTTTGATTTTTCAGTTTAAAATTATCCTTATTGGTGATTTTCAATTTATAAAAGTAATATATGCTTGTTGAAGCAAATGAAGAATACAAAATAAGGGGGAATAAAGGCAGAGTTAATTATCTCCCACCGACCTCTACTCCCACTTTCTTGTTGTAACCAAATTTAACAATCTTGGGCTTCCCTGGTGGCGCAGTGGTTAAGAATCCGCCTGCCAACGCAGGGGACATGGGTTCGATCCTCCCCTGGTCCGGGAAGATCCCACATGCCGCAGAGCAGGTAAGCCCGTGCGCCACACCTACTGAGCCTGCGCTCTAGAGCCCGTGAGCCACAACTACTGAGCCCACACACCACAACTACTGAAGCCTGCGCGCCTAGAGCCCGTGCTCCGCAGCAAGAGAAGCCACAGCAATGAGCCCATGCACCACAACGAAGAGTAGCCCCCGCTCACCACAACTAGAGAAAGCCCGTGCACAGCAAAGAAGACCCAATGCAGCCAAAATAAATAAATTTTTGAAAAATCTTATTCTTCCACACCTCCTTGCTTGTTCACTCATACAGGAGCATATGCACATATGTATAGAAGGTTTATTTCCAAAGTAGAATCATACTACACACATTAATCTGCAGTTGGCTTCCCCCTATTTTATAAGCTCTAATTCCTTTTTTCCCTCATTTTTTTATGTATACATGCACATACATATCTAATCTTTTAATAATTATCCTATCACTCATGCCTGTGGGTTTTCTTAGTACAGCCTTATTCCCCAGCCCCTTCCCTTGCAAACCTACTCTCCCTCTCCTGCCCCCAAACCATGTTAATGACTTTGAATGAATACTTCTGTACTTTTCTCCAGGCTCACATGTTTATGTACACGTGTATAAATATATACATACACATACACAGCTACAAGGGCTTTACTTCATAGCAGTGGTAACATACACAGTTCTCAACATCTTCCTTCACTCACTTAATTCTTTGTGGATATTCCTCCAATTATTTTTAATAGCAGCATGATATCCCCTGATACCATATGTTATTAAAATTTTCCACTATTGATAGATATTAAGTTCACTTCAAGTTTTTAACCACAAAGAAGAAAGTTTCAGTAAATAGCCTTATGTACTGGCTTTTATATATCTATGAGGCAGATTCCCAGGGTGGGATTGTTAAGTCATGTGTTTTTTTAATACAGACAAATGGAACAAAATATCTTTCCTCCAGAAATGTTTAAACGTATCCTTTTTCCCACATCCTCTCCAGCAATAGGTGTTATGGACTTTTTTTTCTTTTTGTCTTTGATATCATAAAAACAAAACCAAAATTTATCCTCACTATCACTTTTAATTAGCACTAGGAGGCTTTAATCAAGTAAGCATTATGTTTGGATTTTTCCATTCTGAAAGATCACTGGCTACAGTGGATAGAAATGTTGGAAAGAAATGTTGTTCCACACAGTTAAGAGACTAAGAGACTTCTGCAACAGTCCCAGTAAACGATAGTGGTGGCAGTGAGCAGTGGATGGATGCCAGAAAGATTTGGGGGGTAGAATCAATAGGATTTGCTGGTTGTAGAAAATGGGGAAGAGGGAAGAGTCATGGATGACTCCCAGGCTTCTAAACCAATTGGGTGATTAGTAGTACCATTTAATGAAATAGAGAACACTACAGAAGTAACAAGTTGGAGTGGGAAAATGATAATTAGTTCAATTTTGAGGTTGCCTTTGAGACATTTGAGTGAGATGTCATCAGGCATGTCAACTGGCTGTACAGTCTGGAGCTCAGAGGAGAGTTCTGAGCTAAAGATAAAATTGGGAGTTTTAGGTATATGGACATTAAGTGAAGCCTTGAGAGTGGATGAGGTCAACTCAGGACAAGAGAAGACTGAATCATAAGGAAATTCTTCAGTGGGGGGAACTAACAAATACCTGGCTGAGAAGGGAGTCAGAGAAAAAGCAGAAGAGCGTTCAGAATAATATGGTGGTATCAGGGAGGCCTGGGATGGAGAGCACTTCAGCGGGGAAGTGGCCGGCTGAGCCGAACACTGTCCAGGAGTCGAGTAAGATGAGCAGTGAAGCATGTCTGGGTTTTGAGTAATATGATGCCAGGCTATCCAGTAGTGGTTTCAGTATGTGATAAACAAGCAATTTACTACCCCTAACGGAATCATTTCTGAGAGAGTACTGTTATTGGTACAGGTCGCTATTTGGTTTCATAACCACAAATGGCATATCGTCTACAGAATTTCAAATGAAAATATCAGCTGTGTATTTTTCACTATTGATCATTCTGACCTCTGAAGTTAAAATTTTATTAATATTTTAAAAATATCATTTTAAAATATCTTGGAGGTTAAAGAACAATAATAAATGTAACTTATGTTTTAAGCCTGATTCTGTTAATGTAACTTTTCAATTCTGGAATCAAAATGTTTTCAGTCCTTTAGAGCAAGCCCCATTTCACCTGGGCTCTTTTCAGGTTTGTTAAGTAGTCTAACAGATTTGCATCCTAAATCTAGCTCCACCTCTCACTAGCTAGGTGACCTTGGTCAGATTCCTTTCTGGGTCTACTTTCTCTTCAGTCAAATGGCAACCATCATTCCCAACTTGAAGCTTATTGTGAGCAATAAATAATATCTGTGAAGCACCTGGCTTTATAATAAACTTTCCATTTGTCTCCTTACTTTATGGACTGTGCTAAAAAAAAAATCAATTAAAGTATTTTCATCTTAAATGAAAATATTTTCATTTCTAAATCCTATTAAAAATGAGTTGACTTCAGACAGAGAAAGACAAATATGACATCACTTATATGTGGAATCTAAAGAAGTGATACAATTGAACTTATTAACAGAACAGAAATAGACTCACAGACATAGAAAACAAACTTATGATTACCAAAGGGGAAAGGGGGGAGAGGAATAAATTGGGAATTTGGGGTTAACAGATACACATTACTATATATGAAATAGATAAACAACAAGGACCTACTATATAGCACAGGGAACTACATTCAATATCTTGTAATACCTTATAATGGAAAAGAATCTGAAAAAATATATATATATGTATAATTGAATCACTTTGCTGTACACCTGAAACTAACACAACACTGTAAATCAAGTATACTTCAATTTTAAAAAATGAATTGACTTCATAGATACCAATACTCTTATTACAGTCATTATTTAGAATTTGCTTTTTTACAGAGCTGAAGAACCTATGCATTACGGAAACATAATGTATGACAGAAGGGTGATCCGAGGCAACACTTATGCTCTGCAGACAGTACCACTGGTAAGTATAATTTGAATAGTATAACACAGAGCGTTCTTGTGGTGAAGGACCAATTTTTGTTTCTTTTAATTTCTAATCTGTTATAGACTAACACATTTATGAAATAAAATAAAGATGAATTGCTAGAAAAATGAAATGAAAAAAAAAAAAAGACATGCAAAATACAAACCAGATAGTGGTTGCCAGGGATGGGGGAATAGGGAGTAGTTATTTAATGGGTACGGAGTTTCCTTTTTACAAGATGAAAAGAGTTCTGGAGATGGATGGTGGTGACGGTTGCACAATGTGAATGTAGTTAATGCCACTGAACTGTGCACTTAAAAATGGTTAAGATGGTAAATTTTATGTTATGTGTATTTTACCACAATTAAAAGTATTTTTAAAAATACAAACCCCAATTTTTTACTAGGTTAATAGAACAGTGGAGATCTATTCTAAAAGTTTCCAAATGTTTACTCTCAGTTTCTATAATTAAATTGTTATAGACCAGTTCAAATAGCTCACAGACAACACGAGTCTGAGGACCACACTTTCAGTAGCACTGGTCTAATATATTTAGGTTTGTTTAAATTATCTCATGCTCCAATACTGTTATCATTATTTAATCAAAAAGCCTGAATTATGCTTCTTTTCTTTAGTTCACTCAACAAATATTTATTGAGTTTTAAGTCCTGTGCTGGGTATGTAGGTTACAGAGATGAGTAAGATATAGTGTGATATTAAGAATGATTTCTTGGGGATTGACATATGTGCTCTAATATGTATAAAATAGATAACTAATAAGAACCTGCTGTATTAAAAAAAATTAAATTTAAAAAAAGAATGATTTCTTGGCACAGAAATGAAATATAGTTAACTTGTAAACACTATTTGACATATAAATGCTTAACACCACATGGGATGTATGGGATGTTAGACATTCTGAATCAGCATATATCAAAATCACCTAGAAAACTCAAAAATGTATATGCTTCAGCATACCATGCATCTACTGCATTAGAACCTCCAAAAGTTGGACACAGGGGTATGTAGTATTAATAAACTTCCCTGGGCCATTCTGGTACAGCCAGTTCAGGGGCCAGCATTTAGAAACAATAGCTCAAACATGTGATATAGACATGTTCCAGCGTTTTCTTGTGGCAGTAGCAATGAATACTGCCAGACCTCAAACAAGAGTAGAATGGAGAATCACTGCTTTTTTAGTCCTTTTTAAAAAAATTAATATTATGATGATTTGGTACATTTTTTTTTAGTTCTTTAGTCAGTTCATCAACACCTCACTTTAAAAGTATACTCAGACTTCCAATTCCAGACATGTAGGAATTCACCAATTCCTTCCTATTCCTTCTTTTACAACTAAAAAACCCTGGATGTAGCACCACAAACAAACAGGAAGATTCTGAAAGGTAGAAAGAAGAAAGTGGACTGGCTAGGAACCTCTGGACTTGAACAACATGGCAATGAGTCCATGGGTTTTCTTTTTGCCTCTCACATATCCCAGAGTGCCAGAGAAGCCTGCAACCTGCAACCACGAACACCCTGGAACCTGGCACACCCTAAGAAAAGCCTGCTCCCTCTGTCCAAAGGTAGAGGGTGGCCTCGTGCAACAGAAACCTTCTTACCATTGTAGCCCTCCTCCAGCCACACACCAATGGATAAACCGCCCTGCCCCTCCACATGGCCATTGGTGAGGCTAAGGTGGAGAGCTGGACCTTTTAACATCTCCACGTGACAGCAACAATCAGTCCTCTGATTAATCCATGGAGTTGGTGTCAACAAGGGCAGAGCAGGAGGCTGAAGTGCCACCTCACCCGGGGCAGTGAGGTGGTAAGAGATGGTATAAATGGATACCCTACTTTTTCTGGGGTGGCATCAGCTGAGCCAGGAGGGAGCTGAATTTTCAACCCTACCTGACGGCAACAAGGAGGAACAAGGTAGTAAGAGGCAGTGCTAGCCAGAACTCAACTCCTCTACACTCCAACGCTAGTGTCAGTGGAGCATAGCAAGGAGCTGAACTATCACCCCCACCTGGCACCAGTGAGGTGATGCAGGTTGGCACCCTGCTTTCACTGCATGGTGGTAAACTTTCCTCTCCACTCACACCTGTGCACTAAAACAAAAGGGGTGACTTCCTGCTAAAACGGTTAAGACCCATAGTCTCACAGCATAATACCCAACATGTCCAGAAGACAATTTAAAAATCACTCAATTGTACCAAGAACCAGGACAGTCACAACTTGAATGAGAAAAATCAATCAAGAGATGACAACACCAAGATGACTCAGATGTAGCAGTAACCTGACAAGACTTTTAAAGTGGTCATCATAAAAATACTTCAATCAAAAATGAACAATTATGAACTTTCTTGAAACAAATGGAAAAAAATAGAAAATCTTTGCAAAGAAACAGACAAGATTAAAATGAACCAAATGGAAAATATAGAACTGAAAAATACAATAACCAAAATAAAAACCTCTCAGATGGACTTATTGGAGATGACATAGGAAACAGTCAGTCAATACAGAAACAAATCAGTGGAATTACCTGGTCTGAAGAACAGGTAGAAAATAGACGCCTGCCCCCAAAAAAGCCTCAGAGATCTGAGGAACAATAACAAAATATCTAAATTCAGTCCCAGGAAAGGAGGAAAAGTGTGGGATTTGAAAAAATACTCAAAGAAATAGTGCCTGAAAATTCCACGAGTTTGACAAAAGGCATAAACCTACAAATTTTCACCAAGACACATCAAAATCAAACTTCCAAAAGCAAAAAACAAAAAAAGTCTTGAAACCAAGATTAGGGAAATACAAATTAGAGAAATACAAATTAAAACCACAATGATGTAACTACACACCTGTTAGAAAAGCTAAAATTTTAAAATAATAGTAAGATAAAGTGCTTGTGAGGATGTAGAGCAACTGGAACTCTGGTAGATTGCAGTTTGAAATGTAAAATGGTACATTGACCCTAGAAAATCGTTAAGTGGCTGCTTATAAAAACTAACAAGCACTTACCATTCAAGTCCACAATTTAACTCTTAGACATTTATCCCAGAGAAATGGGAACATATGTTCACATATTAACCTGTTCACAAATGAACATTTGTAGCAGCTTTATTCATAATAGCCAAAAAACTGAAAAAACCAAGTGTCTTTCAGTAGGTAAATGGTTAAACAAACCTGGTACATTCATGCAATCAAGCACTGCTAACAAAAAGCCATGAGGGCTTCCCTGGTGGTGCAGTGGTTAAGAATCCGCCTGCCAGTGCAAGGGGACACAGGTTCAAGCCCTGGTCTGGGAAGATCCCACATGCCACGGAGTAACTAAGCCCGTGCGCCACAACTACTGAGCCTGCGCTCTAGAGCCCGTGAGCCACAACTGCTGAGCCCATGTGCTGCAACTACCGAAGCCCATGCGCCTAGAGCCCGTGCTCTGCAGCAAGAGAAGCCACTGCAATGAGAAGCCTGTGCACCGCAACAAAGAGTAGCCCCTGCTCGCAGCAACTAGAGAAAGCCAGAGTGCAGCGGCGAAGACCTAACCCAGCCAAAAATAAATAAATTAAATACATAAATTTTTTTTAAAAAAAGGAATGAACTATTGATACAGGTAATAACCTGGGTGGACCTCAAGGACATTATGCTTAGTGAAAAAAAGGCAATCTCAAAAGGTTACATTCTGAATGATTCCTTGTATATAACATTCTTAAAAAGACAAAATCTAGAGATGGAGAACAGAATTGAAGGTGGGACTTGGAGAAATATAAAAGAGGCTCCTTTGGGGCAATGAGATAGGTCTCTATCTTTATTGTGGTAGTGGTTACACAAATCTATATATAAAATCATATAGAATAATATACACAGACACAAATCAATGCCTGTAAAAATTGTGAAAACCGAGTAAGATCTGTTAATATCTTATATGTTAATTTCCTGATTTTGATATTTTGTTATAATTGTATAAGATGTCACCATTGAAAGAAGCTGGGTGAAGCATACACAGGACGCTATGTACAATTTTTGCAAATTTCTGTGAATTATTTCAAAATAAAACTTTTTTAAAAAGAGATTATAACTAGATCTGAAACAGTTAAGTTAGGCAATGCATTTCTAAAATGAACTTGTTGTATTTCTGTTACCCTAAATCTTTCAAGGCTGACATTTATAATTCTATTACATTAAAAAATAGAAATAAATCAAGCATGATATTTATAATGTAGAATATACACATTATACAAAGGAAAAGTCCTCCATTGAAGAATCCCAAAATGATATTAGTAATTGTATTAGAAAAATAAAACTGTAGGTGATATTTCTTTCTTTTTGGTAAAGATATTTCTTTCTTTTTGGTGGTTATTTTATAATAAAAGGAAATGATAACTATGTAAGGGAAGAGCTATTCTATGACAGGTATTGTGTTAGACTTGTTATATTATCATCTGATTTGTTCCTTATAATCTAAAACTTAACAGATGTTATTCCCATTGTACAGATGAGAAAACTGAATATCTGAAAATGTGGGTTATTAGTCCAAGCTTTACTAATCCTAGTAATTAATAAATTAAGGAGTTGGAATTTGAGCTTCAGAGCCAATGCTCTTCTTTCCACTATATAATGTGAATATGGGGAAAATTTACGATAGGTAGTGTTAAGTTAGGAAAACAGTATAAAATGTATGGTATCACCACAACTTCACAAACACTGTATGCATTTCAATAGCAGTAGCCATTGTATTAGGAAGATGGGATTATAGGTAATTTTCTTTTTTCTTTTTTAAAAAACTACAATTTCAATTAAAATGTTTTTAGAAGTCTAATTTTAAATATTAAAAATTTTCATGTAAAGTACTTTTATATTTCTCCTTTTCTTTTCATATTTACCTTGAGATAAGATAAGTTAGCTATAGAGAAGGACTACAGAATTAGATATGAATATGAAATCAAGGACTGCCACATATTGCAGGACTACTGTGAATAATTATACTTTTAATCCCTTAGCTACTATTTTGTGCACTTGGACAGACTTCGTTTGGACTGAGGATATTTTCTTTGTGAGCTAATATAGTTTTTAAGGAAATTCTGTCCATGAAATCAGATTTTTAAAAAATTCGAGCGCTTTTCAATTTCTTAACTACACATTAAAATTTACTGTGACTGAATGGTTGTATCGGTTTACTAGGCCCCAGAGGAGTTCATGGTAAAAATCCTTGAATGAGGAAAAACAATTTATTAGATGGGATTCTGCACCCATTTTAATTAACAGTCATAAATTGAAGTTACTTTATATGTTTTGTCAGATACCTTTGTAATTACCAGACAAAGTTCAAATAAATTTTTAATCATCAAGTCACTGATGATAATCAAGAGGCATTCTCTGACAGAGGCTTTTATACCATCCAGGAATCACTTTTGGAACAGCAGTCCTATATGCTTTGAGAAATATTTTCTAAATTTTAGAAGCCTTTTCTGTCACTCAGCCTGAGCAGCCCGATCCTGCAGAGATTCAGAGACAGCAGCAGGCTAAGAGGAGGGCTCTTGCCAAAAAACGAGCCCAAGAAGAGCTCAGACCACGAACGCCCGAACCCGTGGAAGGCAGAAAGCATGTAGATGTACAGACAGGTATGTGGGCCCGCCATTGGCATGGTGGCTCCTGGGTGTGCTTGGTTTTCTAAGTCAGTTCATTTTATTTGGCCTTTATATTATTTATGTGTCTGTTATGCTGTCCAGTACTTCCCCAGTCACATGGTAGGAGAAGTCCCTTCATTAAACAAACTCATAGACTATATATTATTATTATATTGGGTATGGCTGCAAGTATGAGATGGGGTTTTTGAAAAAAGAATTTAATGACCAAATTAAGTTCTCTCTTAGCCCTTTTCACATATTCTATTCTCAAACTGGCATTATTTCTTACTTTTTATAGCCCAACATGAATCAGTGTTGGACCAACAGGAGAGGACAGCAATCTAGTTTTATTTTGGTGTTTTTGTCTTTTGAGGGGAGTAAACCCATTTAGATCTGAGTCCCCCACTTCTCTCACCATGGCCTCTTCTTGTCTCTCCTTTTGTTCTCCATTCGCTTTGCTTACTCCCCAGGGCCATTCGGGCTTTCCTAGGCTAGTGCCAGGCTTTTCCTCTTGTTTGACTGTTGTCAGCTGTGGAGGCTTACCTAGATCTATAGGGTCTAGCTGTGTTGTTGATAGAATCTTGATAGTCAAACAGTACTTGGTGTTCTCCTTGGACCAGTGTAACTACTCAGCATTCACCTTGCACCCTGCCAAGATGGTGAGTAGATTCATCTGAGATATTTCTGGATAATAAGGATGAAAGGAAGAGGACCATTCCGTGTTTTTTCCCTACGTTGAGGCCAAGTGTAGAATGAGTATATGTCTGTGATTAGCCAACATAGTTGTAATTCTGAGAGAGCTAAATTTTAGTGTTTATTTATACCATCAGAATATTAAGTGATGGAATAGCAGGTACTTTTTGTTGAGTATTTCTTATATCTCAGAGACTACACCAGGT
This sequence comes from Aethalodelphis obliquidens, assembly GCF_003676395.1. Lineage (NCBI taxonomy): Eukaryota > Metazoa > Chordata > Mammalia > Artiodactyla > Delphinidae > Aethalodelphis > Aethalodelphis obliquidens. The sequence goes on from NW_020837947.1 coordinate 8,389,865, forward strand.
CCTTTTCCTATGTATCTCCTTTATTATTACAAAGACTCCATGTGACTGATAATTATGAGCCCTTTTACACATAAAGAAACTGAGGCCCAAAGAGGATGTAATTTGGCTGGGTTCTGTGTTCAACATCTGACTCCGATTCTCATGTTCTTTGCGTGATACCATACTGCCCTTGCCTCATATAAATTATTCCTAAGGTGAAATTTGGTTTCATATGTCTGTTTATAATATGTAGACTAGAGGGAACATCAGGTAACACAGTGACATGGTGCATAGTTTTTTTAAATATCCAGGAATTTTAAAATCTTTATAAGTTGACTATCTTAGGACTCGTTAAATAAATGGATCGTTAACTTTGCATCCTGTGTTATACTTTGTGTCTTACGTACATCTATGGTTTCATGCTCTTCTTTAGTTCTGTTTTCAAATACAAAGCACAGTGCTTTCTCAACATTTAATTAATGTTCTAGCCTGAGTAACTCTATAGTCTTCCAAATATTATAAAAACGCTTAGCACACTATGTGAATTGAACCCCACATTTGAGTACTTTTATTCCAAGACTTGTTTTCTGATCCATTCAATTCTATTTTGAAGGGACTGTAGTTTCAAATACTTGGAATAGACCAGAATTTCAAACTCAATGTATATGGTGTTCTCTTAGAATTATACCTTGAAGAAATTGCTGACCGCATAATAGAAGTTGATATGGAATGCCAAACAGATGCATTTTTGGACAAACCACCAACACCGCTCTTTATTCCTGCCAAAACTGGCAAAGATGTGGCCACCCAAATTCTAGAAGGAGAGGTATAGTACATTATTGGACTTCCCTCTATCTTCTTTATAAATAGTTAAAGTTAGGTTTACTTAAAAGCTTAACATGAATACAAACCACTTCACAGTCAAGAAGATTCTACTTACTGCATTTCTTTCCAAATTTATCAATAATAGTTTTATACTGAGCTACCCAGAAATGTTATTTTTTAAATTATTTTTTAACATCTTTATTAGAGTATAATTGCTTTACAGTGGTGTGTCAATTTCTGCTTTATAACAAAGTGAATTAGTTATACATATACATATGTCCCCATATGTCTTCTTGCATCTCCCTCCCAATCCTACCCCTTCTTGCATCTCCCTCCCTCCCACCCTCCCTATCCTACCCCTCTAGGTGGTCACAAAGCCCCGAGCTGATCTCCCTGTGCTATGCGGCTGCTTCCCACTAGCTATCTATTTTACGTTTGGTAGTGTATATATGTCCATGCCACTCTCTCGCTTTGTCCCAGCTTACCCTTCCCCCTCCCCGTATCCTCAAGTCCATTCTCTAGTAGGTCTGCATGTTTTTAAATACCATGATCTCATTTTCCCTCTTTGCTGTTCAGAAATAAAAATTTTTAGAAATGTTTGTAGAATATTTACATATTTAATTTTTGTGCGTTTGCATACTTGCTTAATATATGAATATTAAGGTAGATTTGTACCAAATAAAAGTAATATCTCTGGTATAAAAAGTTCCACTGTTAGTTCCTTGTAGATTACATAAATTTTATGAAGATGATCTATGTTAAGAAAATAATCCTGAAATAATTACATTTTCATATCAGTGTGGAATGCATAAATAGGCCAGTTTATGAAATTGAAGAAGAGAAGGCAGTCCTTATGTACATAATGACTTCAGTGAGATTTAAGATTTGAAGGAATTTGAAAGTACGGTCGTTGAGATTGGGAAATTAAGTTTTCATAACCTACATAGAAGGGTATATTTGCCTCGAAATCCTAGAGATGAATCACCAAAATATCCGTTATTCTTGTTCCTTTGTTCTTCAAACCGTTATCAAAATGACCAGTAAAAACTGAGCAGAAAAGGCAGAGAATAAGAAAGACGGACATTTCCCTTGGGTTTCAGAGTTTTATCTGAAAATTGTTGAGTATCGAGGTTCATTCTGATGATTGCATAGGTCTTTTTTATAACTTAGACTCAATCATTTTTTGCTTGTAAACAGCCTGTGTGCCCTTCAGGCTATTTTGAGGATCAGAAACCATAAATAAAACACCAGCACAGTGTCTGGCACACAGAAGACACTCAATAAATAGTATTCTGTTATTGCTACTCTTCCGGATATTTTTTCACTGAGCCTTTGGTTCATGATTACAATTTTAAACTTGCTTTGTTTTGTGTGTTTAAGCTCTTTGACTTTGATCTTGAAGTTAAACCAATGTTAGAAGTTTTGGTGGGAAAGACCATCGAGCAGTCTCTTCTGGAAGTAATGGAAGAAGAAGAGTTGGCGAACCTGCAGGCCCGTCAGCACGTACATGAGGAGTTACGCAACGTCGAGCTTGCGGAAGTTCAGCGACTTGAAGAGCGGGAGAGACGACACCGAGAGGAAAAAGTATAGAATTTTAGTTTCTCTCTTAGATTTTGGTTATTTAATAGACTATGTTCAAAATCACATGTAGTATGAACAGAGCTCAAGATCTTTGCAAACATATAGAAAAGACCTGTAGTAATTGTTGCTCAGGTCTCTCCTGTAGATCACAGATCTTTCCTGGACTGAATTACGTTTTTAAATTCCACTTTACATAAATGTACCTACACAGAGTTCCCAAAGTTCCTAAATGTAACAATTTAAATTACATATGTTCCAGTGAAAGGCACTCTTAAATATCAAGAGTGCTAGAGAAAGAAATAACGTGAATTTGCCCCAAGTCAGTGGCAGAGAAGGTGGCAGGAAAAAGTGGAGTATCTTTGGGTAGGTGGGCGGTAAGAAGCAGAAGATCTGCCTAGAATTCTGCATCTTATTCTCTGTGGTGAGCCTTGCTCCACATCTGTAGAGTCTACTACTTGTGTCTTTATAAAATATTTATACTTGGGGTCTTTATAGAATATTTCTCTAGATTATAGGTTTTTAGAACCTTTAATAAGAAAAGTTTTAGAATCCAATTTTTAAAATATGCCAGAAACCTCTAGTTAGGAAGCACGAGGCTCAGTAATCTTTAGATAAGAGTCTGTCTGGGTTTGGCAATAACTGTCACCCTGTATTAAAACACTGGCTGGATAAATGATGAAGGAGTTCCCAGACACCTGAAAGGGCTCAAAGAGTTTAGCTTACCACGCAGAATAGCTTAGTTGTCGGGACATTTTACCCAAAACCTAGTCAAATGGACTTTCAGTTCTCCTCCAAAGTGAATAATTAATTGTGTAAAGAGCATAGGGCTGATGGTAAAGATTGTGCAAATGCAGGATTATTTGTTCACAATTATAAAATGAACACTGACAGAATTAGCTTTGTTGAAATAATTGGTGAAGACCCTATCAAAAAAAAAGTTAAATTTGTTTATTTACTGTTAGGAAATATATTTTAAAAAATGAAGTCTACAAATCATCTAGATTTATATTTGCTTAAACTTTGAAAATAGATTTAATTAGAAAATATATTAATGTTCCCACTTGTACATAGGAGTAGAGAATAGTTCATTAGCTTCAGAGGTTTCATATGAGCTACAAGAAGCAACAACAACAAAAAGAGGTTTTATAATTTTCTGAACTTTATGAACTCAAAGAATCATTACAAATGAGATAACTTATTGGCCCAAGTTTTTAATCAAAGATATCTAAGCAACTGTAATTTTCATATCAGCAATACTTTAAAATACTAATTAAAAATACATATAACTGTTATTATTCTTTGATATCAGCCATACAGTCAAACATGTATGTCTTGAAATTATTTTACTTGAAAATGGATCAGGAAACAAATTTTACCTTAAGTTTCATCTCCTCTGAATTCAGTACCTACCTAGCTGTTGAAATTCATTAAAATCTTGATGAAAAACCTGAACTGGTAATAGACACCTCGCTGTTCATTTTTGGATACAAATATAAGTCCAAATTCTTCCCGCTCACTAGAGTCAGCATTTGGGGAAGACGTAATAGCTGAATAACCACCTGTGGTGGCGTTTGTCTCTGGGCAGGAACGTCGTAAGCAGCAGCAGTGGCAGGTGGTTCACAAGCATAAGGAGACTGCACAGAAAATCGCCGCCCGAGCGTTTGCACAGCGTTACCTGACCGACCTTCTCCCTTCTGTTTTCAGCAGCCTCAGGGATGCAGGCTACTTTTATGATCCTGTTGAAAGAGGTCTGTGGAGGTCTTTGTTAGATTAACTGTCTAACAATAAGCATCCTCTTCATGGTTCAGATTTATCGCGTGCCCATTTTTATTTTGAATTGGAATCTTTCTGAAACAAATTTTAAAATCAATTACAGTTGTTTTAAGAAAGAACTGTTACTAGTAAGAGGTGCATTATAAAGATCTTGATTTTAGGATGTTTACTTTCATTGAGAAACAATATTGGATAGTAGAAAGAAATACGGACTTGATGTCAAAAACTTGAGCTTGAATCCCAGTTTTATCATTAACTAAGCTCTATGACCTTCAGTCTCCTCCTGTGTGACACGAGGATCATTTAGGAGCTAAACGTCATAATGTAAATAAAACCTAAACGCGGACTTTTTCACCCAATACGTACTGCAGCATAGTACAGCCCGTGGTTGGTTGAAGCCGCAGATGCAGACCTGCAGATACAGAGGTCTGCCTGCGAAGTCATATGCGGATGTTTGGCTGTGCCTGCGGTCAGCAGCCCCAACCGCCATGTCCTTCAAGGGTCAGTTGTATATGTAATCTATACGTGTAAGTAGTTGTCGCTAAGTTTTTCTCAGTAGACTTCCTATTCCAATCAAAATCTCTTTGGGGACAGCTAGTGAGGTTATGTAATGAGGTGTTTATACTATCCCAGGCATTGTATTAAGTGTTGGAGGCTTCAACAACAACCAAACCAACCTGGTCTCTGCCTTGATAGAACCCGTACCTGTTAGCCATCTCCCAGCATCCCCTCAGAGCCACTCTCCTCAGCTTGGTGTGGCCAAACGGAGGGGAAGAGTTGGCACTTTCTCACTGCCGCCCTCCTTCCTCGGGTTCAAAAGCACTTACATCCATGCTGCTTTGTACACAGGTCCTATTTCAAATGGCTAATACTGTCTGAGGGCAGATACTAGCCATGTCAGTTTTCACCGATGACACACTGAATTCAATACATAAGGGTCAGGTTACAGACAAATATTATTAGTTTACGTTTCTATTGTACTTTGCAATTTTTGTCGTGTTTTTCACACATGATACCATTTGGCCCATCCGAAAGGGCTGTGAGGGAGGGAGCATGGCAGATTAAGTCCCATTTTTCAGAAGCAGAAACTGAAGCTCAGAGAACTTGAATTGCTCTTGGACACTCGGCGGGTGCTTAGGTCTGCACTGACTGGGACTCTGACTCCAGGTCCAGTGCCCTTGCCATGCTGCCAGCTTCCCGGGGTCCAGCTGGGCCTCTTGCTGTTAGTCACAGAGGCCAGCAACCTTTTCTGCGTTCATGCGTTGCTGGAAAAGTCAGTTATAGATCATTTAAAAGCTTGCAAAGGAGATTCATGCTTCAGATTAAGACTATTTATAGTAGTGAATATATATTCTATCACACTCTCTCTTGTCACCCATTGAAAAATAACAATTAGGTGCCTGCCCCCAAAAAAAGCTTTTTTTTTTTTTTGGCCATGCCGCACGGCATGTGGGATCATAGTTCCCCAACCAGGGGTCGAACCTGTGCCCCCTGCAGTTTAAGTGCAGAGTCTTAACCACTGCACCTCCAGAAACATCCCCCCAAAAAGCCATTTTAAAACATTAAAATGTATATTGTAAGGGACCTTTTTTTTTTTTTTTTTTTTTTTTGGCCGTACGCGGGCCTCTCACTGTTGTGGTCTCTCCCGTTGCGGAGCACAAGCTCGGGACGCGCAGGCTCAGCGGCCATGGCTCACGGGCCCAGCCGCTTTGTGGCATGTGGGATCCTCCCAGACCGGGGCACGAACCCACGTCCCCTGCATCGGCAGGCAGACTCTCAACCACTGCGCCACCAGGGAAGCCCAGGGACCATATTTTTTAAAGGCTTATACCATAGAGTAGATTTCCATTTCAGTTTGAACAAATTGATCACTAATGGAAACACCTCGTTTCCAACCCATTTCTACATGGCCTTCTTAGATGCCCTCTGACCCTTACCTCTGAATCTTGATCAGCTTCTGTCGTCCCCAGGCTTCAGCTGGGCTTCAGGTGGAGGTGCCAGCATTGCTCAGTCCTGGCTTTGCATTGCATTTGGCTTGGAGTTCTGCTCCCAGTTCCACACCCCCTGCTTCCACCCCCACCCCCCGCCTCCTTGATTCATCTCACATTGCACCTATAAAGTCAGTTCTAACACCTTTGACCCCAAGGAAGGCCTCATAGTTCTAAAAATACTGTTTCTACTGCAATTGAACAGAAATAGACCAGAAGATATATAGAGAATGTGGTAACAACAAAAGTGATGCTGTATGAGTCTATTTGACATTTTATAATAAGAAAACAATATTGATGTATCTGTAACATTAGGGGAAAACACAAATTCTTCCAATCTATAATGATTCCTAAAGATCACTTAATGAAGTTAACTTTTTAAATTACAGATATTGAGATGGGATTCCTTCCATGGCTAATGAATGAAGTTGACAAAGCCATGGAGCGCAGCATGGTTGGAAGAACAGTGGTTGACAGTAAGTTCTTTTATTTTATTATTTGAAAGTCATCTCTGAAATTTTTCAGTAGAAAGAATATATAGAAGAAAGATATTTTAAACTTTTGGTTCTTAAATTTTCAGTATACCAGTTATATTAACAAAGGTACATAGTTTTACCCTCAATATTAATTTTGGTTCTTGTATAATTTGATCAGAATTAATATCTTCTGTCATTATTTTATAAGTTATATTCTGTTAAAACGGGCATTGACTATAATGCATATTTAGCGCATTAAGTGGCACAGAAGGTAAGTATGTTGACTTTATATAAAAGGTCACGATACAGGGAAGGGACGAGGGCTGGTGAATATTTTGTACTCATCTGTAAGTCAGCATTATAACTACCAAAATACGAAAAATCACAGTGATTTCTGCACCTATAATTTCTCAGTGTTGATCCGTGAGGTGGTTGGGAAACGACTGAGTCTGTATGAGCGTAAGGAGGACAGGCACTCGTCTCTGAAACCTGAGGATGGGCTCAGTGGTCCTGGAGGAATGAGAGACCCACCGGTGGGCTACGAGTTCCAGGATCACGGTGCATCACAGGCACAGAGGCCACTTCCAGACACAGACTCCCTGCAAAGAACACCATATGATGCAATGTATATGGAGAGAGTGTCATCCCAAGACAGGAAGCTTATGGAAGAAGAGGATGAGCAAACAAATGAGGAAATCCTTCAGGAGTGAAGAACTGTTGCAATAGAGGGGAGCTTCGGAGCCGTGGAACCCAGCAGCAGCCAGTCAGCTTTGCGAGCAATCAGGTAACGATGCGCGAGTCCCCTCAGGTTGTGTGCTAGGTTGTGTTTAGTCAACATGTCTTCTTGTCCGATGGACTGAGCAAATCAAATACGTTGAAATAATAAAACTAATTTTTAAAATGAAACTTTATTTAATAGTAGACTATTTAGAAGCTATATTATAACTTTAATGAGAATTATGTCTAATTACAAGCTTCCCATTACCAGTATATATAACTAATGAATGTATTTTTCCTTAGCCCTTCCATCACCACTGTGTAACTAATATATTTTTACTTACTCTTCCCATTACCACTATATATAGCTAATATATTTTTCCTTAGTTTTGTGGTTTCGTTCTTTTTTTAGTAAGTATGCTATTTAATGTTAGATATCAGTGCTGTCAGCCATTGAGCTTTTCTTCTCTGCAGAAAAACTGTTTAACTTACTCTAACCAAGAATCCCTAAATGTTGGGTAACTGAAAGCTATAGTGCTCTCTCCTTGCAAAGACCAAGAAGTATACCCATATTTGTATAAAATTAAACAGATAGTTACCCCTTCAATCTTCAATCTTCAAGTAATGCTCAAGGGATTCTATGAATTAGTAATATGCTCTCATCTAGTTTTTCACATTCCTGCTATTAAAAAATTTCAGGCAATGCCAATAAAGCTAAAAGTCCCTCCTCAGAGACGACCACTGTCATCGATCAGGTGTGTACCTTCCAGGCCTTTTTCAAGATATTTTTATAGATATAGATTTGAACACCTGGAAGTATATGGGATGTGTTATTTGCATTTTTCACCTAACAGTATATCTTAGACCTTTCAACATTAGTACATATAAATCTCTTTTTAAAATATGGTAAGATATTACCTAGTATGACTGTGTTATAGGGAATTACCATTTGACTTTTTAATCTGAACTTCTCTGGTGAATTTACCTGCACTATTGAAAATCACAGATATTTTATTTCTGAAATTATGAATCTTTAATCACTGAAGTCTTCTGAAGCTTTAGGTAGATATAGTCTGTTTTTCTCAGAATATTTATAAATATATAATATTAAAAATATATATAAATATTTATAAATATATAAGTTATTTGAAATAGCTTGCAGTTATTAACACACTTACTTTAGTTTCTTTTTTCTTTTAAAGATTTTTTTTGATGTGGACCATTTTTAAGGTCTTTATTGAATTTGTTACAATATTGCTTCTGTTTTATGTGTTTTGGTTTTTTGGCCACAAAGCATGTATCGTCTTAGCTCCCTGACCAGGGATCAAACCTGCACCCCTTGCATTGGAAGGCGAAGTCTTAACCACTGGACTGCCAGAGAAGTCCCAACCTTAGTTTCTTTTTAAATTAGGTATTAAAAATATATAAGAACATCTTTCTCCATTTGTAAAATGAACTGCACTGTATGTCTCTATAGCATTTTTCATGATTCTCAAGCTAATTCCCCACATATTATAACCCCACATCATTTTAACCTCAGAGCAACTTCTGCGGTGTATGTGACAATATTTTTATTTTCATTTTCAATCAATCTTTGGTTTGTTCAGCCAGCAAACATTCACTGAGTGCCTTCTGGGTGTGGAGCACCTTGAGGAGGCTGCCTAGTAGTGGAGCTGAGTGAAGCAGGGGTAAAATGAGGAAACCACAGCTCAGGGGTTTTAAGTGATTTGCCCTAAGTGACAAGCCTAGTAAGTAATGGGATGAAAGCTGGAGCCCCAATCTCCTTCCTTCTAATCTACTATACTTTCTTCTGAACAACCTTGAACCTTTGTGAGGTGCAAAGAATAACTTCAAGTAAATTATTGCATTAACAGCATTTTAAAAATTGGAATCACTTCTGTCATTCATTGCTGGGTTAGTTCCATCTTGTTAAAAAGTCATTACGATCCTCCTAAAATTTACAAAATACTAATTTTGGTAGTAAGACCAGGAAATTTTTTTTAATTGGGATTGTTGTGGATCACTTTTATTATGGGTTGTTCAATACCCACAATTTTAAGAATGCTTTCTAGATGGATTTGAGGTTGATTATCTTCTACAATTCTAACCTGCCTTTACAGTAAGCCAGTCCGTTAAACACTTTGCAGATGTTTTGCTAAACATCCAGTTCTGAGCTCTATAATTCCATAAGTTAATTCAGTTTATTAAATATACCTACATCTGTAGACCCCACACTGAAGTTGGTTAAGCTTAACTGCCATCCTGTTCCATCCTAGAGAGAAAAAAAATAGTTGAGGAGTTAGGGCACTGTCCCGTGAAGCCGGTTATATATTATCTGTAGGAAAAAATACTGAATGGAAACTTTAAATTGGCTATGCTCACATTTGCTAATACTCTTCTTACGAGTTCCGTTCCTTTCTATTTTCAACCAACACTAAGCTAACAGAAGCTAAATAGTAATAAAACGGATAACATGTAATAACTTTATAGAGATCGTCATCCCTGACAAAAATTCCCATATCACTGAAATAGATCTGAAAGGTAGGAGTGATTTTCTCTAGTGTAGGTGTCATGGTGTTTAAGCCATTCTGACTTCTGTTGAGCTGAGGAATATTGGCGTGGGCTGAGAAGTCACTCAGAGCATCACATGGTGGTGACTGAAAGCAGACACCAGAGCCAGACTGCCTGGTCCTGAGTTCTTCACCACGCATAAGGGGTTTGCCTCTGTAGTTGGGAAAAAGAACTGTTTTATCAGACTGTGGTTTATTTTGAAAACATGTAGGAGAGTGGAGGTTTTGCAGAAGGAAAAAGTATTTGGACATGATAGTTCCTTTAAAACTCATAATGGGTGTGGGAGAAGTGGCATTTTGCATATCATATCAAAATGTTATGGTACCATAACCATCCGAATGTTAATGGTACTCATTTCTTCGAACCTAAAAAACTTTCATTTTCTTGTCATGTTGTTAAAACATATTAACCACATCAGCTAAATATTTATCTATAATTTTAGTTTTCATATGTTTTATTTACTATGCAAAATCTGTTCCATTCTGCTTTTCTCTTTTGTTTGTAGGTGACTCACAGTTTTATTATGTATTCTGTAGCTCAGTAGCCATAGCCATTTATCTCAGTTTATTTAGCATAAAGGCATTCTGAAGAGGCCCAAATATGGGTTTGATTTCCCCATAGCCCAATTAACACCTATTGTTTTTTAGCCATAGCTCCTAGGTCTAACCAGAACCAACCTTCTCCAAGCTTCTCCAAGTTTGTTCACAGAGACCCAAACAAAAATGTTACAGATCAGGTGTCACTATCATGAAAAACTACTATTAATGGTATTGGATTGATGTCTCTAATTCTCCCTTTGAATTAGAGCATATTAACCTTTCTGTTTTAGTGCTTTCAACTTACAGATTAAAATTTAATAAATTGATAGCTTAGGTGATATTTTTCTGTTTTTCATAAACCATGAAAATAGCATAAATGAAATATATGAGTTAAAAGATACAGTAGTGGTGTTATAGGTTTGCTTATAAATAAAATCAATCAAGGTATCGAAGTTTGAAATTTCAGTATAAAAATATAACATTTAAAGAATTTAAAATTCTTTTTGAAAATAGAATTTGAAACATTAATACATTTTTATCACAATGTGCATTTATAACTTTTGTAAATTATACATTTTGTTGTTATACATCTTTATATTTATAATGAACTTGTGTGTATGGTCTTCTAACATTTTGGATTATATTGATGTCTATTTTTACCACTAGGTGTCAGTAAATCCCTAGAGTAAAGTTGACTTGCCTCCAACGTCATACATAATTTAATGACCCTAAAGAGACCTTGGTAGACAAAGAGTTCAGAAATATATTGTACTCCTTGGAGACTCTAGACCAGGGGTCCCCAACTCCTGGACCGCGGATCACTACCGGTCCTCAGGCTGTCAGGAAGCGGCCGCACAGCGGGAGGTGGGCAGCGGGCCAGCAAGCAAAGCTTCATCTGCTGCTCCCGTCACTCGCATTACCGCCTGAACCATCTTACACCTCCCCTATCCCTGGAAAAATTGTCTTCCACGAAACCAGTCCCTGGTGCCAAAAAAGTCGGGGACTGCTGCTCTAGACTCACACTGAATATTTTATCTTGCCCTAAAGTCATCTGCCAGCTCTGCAGGGACTGCAGCAGACTCCACCCTGTACCTCAGACCCTTAAAATGGTGGTGTTAGAATGGACGTTAGCTGTATATACTCCAGTCTTCTATCCAATACAGCATCCTTAACAGGTGGTCACTTAGTCTTTGTTTAATCACTAAGGACGGGGCTTTCCCTTTATGAGCTGCCCTAGAATAGTGATTCTATCTTATTTAGTTTTGTCTCCCCAGGCTCAAGCTATGGTAAATACTTAGTCAATTACATTGTTTGACAGTTCTCATTATGAGAAATCTCTTCTATACTGAGTCAAAATCTGTCCCATTATAACCTATTCTTTTTCGTTTATAACCTGTAATCAATTGGCATGATTATGGTGGAGGGAGACAGAATAATTTTATTACCATACCAGCACTGTCCTGTACTCCAATAGTTTTTTCTTTTTTCCAAGTTTTTCTTTCTCCCAATGAAGTACCACCACTGTTCCCAATTATTCCTTGTATGGCATAGTTTTAGAACTACTCACTCTCCATCCTGGTTACTGTTACCTTGAAATTCCTATTTGGTCAAAGTCATCTTAAAACATGTTACCCAAAATTAGGTATCCTACTATAGATATAATCTGACTCAGCAAGGAGTATTGTGGGACTATTATCTCCTATGATTTGGACATCACCAACTCACTTCTTCTAAATTCAGATATCTAGAAACCTCATTTTTAGAGCATAAGAGAGAGAAAGTCAAAGTGACTTCTGAGCAGTCACAGTGTCCGAGTCCACACATTTTGCCATGGACCATCTAAAGCTATTCTAACATTGCTTCCCAATTGGGCTGTTTATTAACCCCACAGCGTATTAGAAGTAGCATATTGACAAGGAGAGAGGGACTGCTATGGGAAGACCGTGGGCTAACATTTATAAGAAAAAAAAGGTAGAAGAAAGGCAGGAAACAATAGATAGCTCAAAAGGCACAGCAGTCTGGGGCCAAAATTGAATATTCCTCATCAGCTCTTGAATACATGATTACATTACAGCACAGTACAGAAATTAATGTTTATGGAAGAAGCACTTCTGGAATGGTGGAGTAAGGACCTCTGAAACTCAGCTCCTCCATAAAAGCAATGAGAACACAGGCAAAAATTGTCAAAAAAATAACATTTTCAGAACTCTGGAAATTAACCAAAGGCTTGCAACAATTAAGAGTATTTATTCAAGAACAGTAGCTGAATCACAGAAGAGTAAGCTTTGTGGCATTTTAACTTGCCCTATTCCCATCTCATTCTTCCCAGCTCCACAATAGCCTTGAAAACCAACAGACTCAAAACCACGGTAACTGAGAAAACAAGCAGCCTATCAGCCACTGGAGGGAGCAAAACATGCCCTAGAGCTCTCCGGAAAAGCCATATCCCTAGAAAACTGTCAGTATTTGACCTGTCTGGGGGCTAGCTCCCTGGATAAGTCTTTTTACAGGGCTTATCTTTATTTGACCTGACTCAGAGCTTGCTCGGTGAGGAAAGTCCCAACACCAGGGCATTTGTTTAAAAATAAATAAATAATCAGCAGTAATTGTCTAACATCACAGCTGCCTGAGGTGGAAATGCCAGTTGGAGCAAACAGGAGGCTGGCCAAAAAACTTGAAAAGGAAATCTGAGGAATGTGATGTCCACAGGAGGTTTTGAAAAGCTTCAACATATTCCTGGGAATCTATATGTGTAGGGTGCTTTGTAGGGCTGTTTGCATGCCCAGGAGAGACCTGGGAAGGCCCTTATCTCTCATCCCTGGCTGACCTTGAGGATCTACACAAGCAGGAGTTAAAAGCTAAGTCAGAGTTGTAAACTGCTGAAATACTGAGGGTGTGTCTTGACACACACAGAGCCCCTCAGCAAAGGGTGTAAGACTTACTGGTTCAGGGCACTTAAGAAATCTCTCTAATCATTAGCTGAACACTAAGCTAACTGAGCAGACCTCAGTGGCAACACAAAGAATACAGACTTTACAGAATTTGTTCAGGAAGGCCATTAAACAGACAAACACCAACAAAAAACCCAGGTTGAAGGGGTAGAGCAAGAATCTGATGTCCAGAGTTACCACATTTTAATTCTTTAAAATGTTCAGGGCCTCTCTGGTAGCGCAGTGGTTAAGAATCCGCCTGCCAATGCAGGGGACACGGGTTCGAGCCCTGGTCCGGGAAGATCCCACATGCTGTGGAACAACTAAGCCCACGAGCCACAACTACTGAGCCTGCGTGCCACAACCACTGAAGCCCATGCGCCTAGAGCCCATGCTCTGCAACAAGAGAAGCCACTGCAGTGGGAAGCCCACGCACCGCAACGAAGAGTAGCCCCCGCTCGCCGCAACTAGGGAGAAGCCCATGCGCAGCAACAAAAACCCAACGCAGCCAAAAATAAATAAGTAAAATAAAATGTTCAAATTTCAACAAAAAATACACGACATGCAAAGAATAAGAAAGTATTGCCCATGCAGAAGAAAAAACAAAGCAGTCAATAGAAACTGTCCCTGAGAAAGTCCAAATTTTGAACCTATTTAACAAAGACATTAATCAGCAATTATAAATATGTTCAAAGAACTAAAGGAAACCATGTCTAAAGACTTAAAGTATGAGAATGATTCTCACCCAAGAGTGAATATCAAGAGGTAGAAATCATAAAAAGGAACCAAATAGAAATTCTCATGTTGAAAAGTACAATAACTGAAATGAAAAATTAACCAGAGGGCCTCAGATGTGAACTGTTAGAAGAAAGAAGCCATGAAATTGAAGTTAAATCAATTGATATTATCCATTCTGAGGAATAGAAAGAAAAATGAATGAAGAAAACTGAATAGAGCCTCAGAGACATGTGGGACACTATAAGAACACTGACAGACACATAGTGGGAATCCCAGAAGGAGAGGAAAGAGAGAAAGGGGCAGAAAGAACACTTGAAGAAACCATGGCTGAAAACATCCTCAATTTGATGGAAAAAAAATGTTAATATTTACATCCAAGAAGCTCAGTAAACTCCATGTATAATAAACTCAAAGAGATCCACAATTGCACACATCATAGTCCAACTGCCAAGAGACAGAGACAAAGACAATTCTGAGACAGCGCCACCAGGGAAGCCCCATAGTGGGTTTTATATATCATTTTTTTCACTGACTGTTTCTCAAGTAACTTTAATTCAAAATAATCAATATGCCACTGAGACATATTTGGGGGCAGCATGCCCTGGGCCTCAACAGCAGCAAGACAAAAATAACTCATCATATACAAGGGCTCCTCAATATTAACAGCTTATTTTTATTCAGTCACCATGGAGGTCAGAAAGCAGTAGAATGATGTACTCAAAAGTGCCAGAAGAAAAAGGCTGCCATTCAGGAATTTTATACCCGACAAAACTGCTCTTAAAAAAGGAAGGAGGGGGCTTCCCTGGTGGCGCAGTGGTTGGGAGTCTGCCTGCTGATGCAGGGGACACGGGTTCATGCCCCGATCCGGGAAGATCCCACATGCCGAGGAGCAGCTGGGCCCGTGAGCCATGGCCGCTGAGCCTGCGCATCCGGAGCCTGTGCTCCGCAACAGGAGAGGCCACAGCAGTGAGAGGCCTACCTACCACAAAAAAAAAAAAAAAAATGGAGGACGTAGGCAATCTGAATAAGCCTATATCTGTTAAATAAATTGAATCAATAGTTAATAACCTTACAAAACAAAACACCAGGCCCACATGAGTTCACTGGTGAATTCTACCAAACATTTAACACATTATACCAATTCTCTACAATTTCTTTCACATAATAAAAGCAGAGGGAATATTTCCTAACCTATTCTATGAGACCAGCATTACTCTAATACCAAAATCAGACATAGACATTATAAGAAAACTACAGACCAATATCTCTCATGAACCTAGTTGCAAAAATCTGCAAGAAAATATTAGCAAATTGAATTCCACAACGTATAAAAAGAATTATAGGGGGCTTCCCTGGTGGTGCAGTGGTTGAGAGTCCGCCTGCCAATGCAGGGGACACGGGTTCGTGCCCCGGTCCAGGAAGATCCCACATGCCGCGGAGCGGCTAGGCCCGTGAGCCATGGCCACTGAGCCTGCGCGTCTGGAGCCTGTGCTCCGCAACGGGAGAGGCCACAACAGTGAGGGGCCTGCATACCGCAAAAAAAAAAAAAAAAACAATGGAATGGCACATGGAAATGCTAACTGGTCAGTAATTACATCAAAATTAAATGGGTTAAATGCTACAATCAAAAAGCAGAGATTGGCAAAATGGATTTTTAAAAAACAATTTAACTGTACTATCTATAAGAGACATAATTTAGATTGAAAGAACCATTGGGTTGAAAGTAAAAGGATAGAAAAAGATATGACATGCAAACAGTAACTAAAAGAGAACTGGAGTGGCTATACTAATATCAGACAAAATAGACTTTAAGTCAGAAATTGTTACAAGAGATAATGAAGTGTATTATATGATGATAAAAGTATCAATTATCAGGAAGACATAACAATTATAAACACATAGGAATATAACAACAGAACTCCAAAATAATGAAGCAAAAACTGACAGAACTAAAGGGAGCAATAGACAATTCGAAAACAACAGTTGAGGACTTCAAAACCCCACTTTCAGTAATGGATCAAACAACTAGGCAGCAGGTCAACAAAAAAAATAGAACATGGGAACTACATTATGAACCAACTAGGATTACACATCCATAGAGCACTCCTCCCACCAACAGAATATATATTCTTTTCAGGTGTACCTGGAACATTCTCCAGGATAGATGATGTTCGGCCATAAAATAAGCCTTAATAAATTTGAAATATTAAAGTCATACGAAGTATGTTCTCCAACCACAATACATTTAAATTAGAAGTCAATAACAGAAGGACATTTTGGAAATTCACAAATATGGAAATTACACATACCCCTAAATAAATAGGCCAAAGAAGAAATCACAGGAAAATTAGGAAGTATTTTGCGATGAATGAAAACTAAAATATAACTACCAGGGCTTCCCTGGTGGTGTAGTGGTTGAGAGTCCGCCTGCCGATGCAGGGGACACGGGTTCGTGCCCCGGTCCGGGAGGATCCCACATGCCGTGGAGCGGCTGGGCCCCGTGAGCCATGGCCACTGAGCCTGCGCGTCCGGAGCCTGTGCTCCGCAACGGGAGAGGCCACAACAGTGAGAGGCCCGCGTACCACATACACACACACACACACACACACACACACAAAAAATATATATATATATATATATCTACCAAAATTTATGGGATGCACCTACTTTTTTTGTTTGTTTGTTTGTTTTGGGCCATGCTACGCAGCTTGCGGTTTCTTAGTTCCCCAACCAGGGATTGAACCTGTACCCTCAGCAGTGAAAGCGTGGAGTCCTAACCACTGGACCACCAGGGATTTCCTTTTGTTTAAAAGAAGAAAGATCTTAAGTCAGTAACCTAACCTTCCACCTAGGAAATTAGATGATGAAGAGTGATATAAACTCAGAGGAAGCAGAAGGAAGAAAATAATAAAGGTTGGAGTAGAAATAAACGGAGAATAGAAAAACAATAGAATCAATAAAGCCACAAGTTGGTTCTTTGCAAATATCAACAAAATTGACAACCCTTAGCTAGACTGACCAAGAAGACTCAAATTACTAAAATTACAAATGAAAGAGAGGATATCACTACCAACTCTACAGTAATAGAAAGGATTATTATAAGAATATTATGAACAACTGTGTGCTACAAAGTTAAATAACCTAGATGAAATGGACAAATTCCTAGAAAGACACAGATTACCAAAACTGACTTCAGAAGAAATAGGAAACCTGAATATACCGATAACAAAGAAAAAGATTGAGCTAATAATTTTTAAAACTTTTCACAGAAACCCAGGCTAGGATAGCTTTACAGGTGAATTCTAATAAGCATTTAAAGAAAAAGTGATACCAATCCCTCACAAACTCTTCAAAACATAGAAGAGGGAATACTTCCCATTTCATTGTATGAGGCTAGTTTACCTTGATACCAAAGACGTCAAAAGAAAACTACAGATCAACATCCTTTAAAGTCATAGTTGCAAAAATCCTCAACAAAATACTAGCAAATTGAATCCAGCAACATATAAAAAGTATTATGGGGCTTCCCTGGTGGTGCAGTGGTTGAGAGTCCGCCTGCCGATGCAGGGGACGCGGGTTCGTGCCCTGGTCCGGGAAGATCCCACATGCCGCGGAGCGGCTGGGCCCGTGAGCCATGGCCACTGAGGCTGTGCGTCCGGAGCCTGTGCTCCGCAACAGGAGAGGCCACAACAGTGAGATGCCCGCGTACCGCACAAAAAAAAAAAAAAAGGATTATGTATCATGACCAAGTGGGATTTATCCCGAGGATGCAAAGTTGTGAAATCTGAAAATCAATCGATGTCATATACCATATTAATAAGATAAAGAACAAAACCTGATCATCTCTATAGATGCAGAAACAGCATTTGACAAAATTCAATTTTTTTAATTAAAGCAGCCAACAATACTGGGAATAGAGGAGACCTCCCTCAGCCCTATAAAAGGCATTTAGGAAAACCCCACAGCTAACATCATAATGTAATGTGAAAGACTGAATGCTTTTTCCCCGTAAGATCAGGAACAAGACAAAAATGTCTACTCTTGCCGCTTCTATTCAACATTGTACTGAAAGTTCTGGCAGTGGCAGTTAGGCGGGAAAAAATAAATAAAAGGCATCTAGCATCCAGATGGAAAGGAAAAGTAAAACTATAATTGCAGAAGACATGGTCTTGTGTACAGAAATTTTAAGGAATCTACGAAAAGACTACTAGAACTAATAAATGAGTTCAGCAAGTTTTCAGCCTATGAAATCAATAGTATGCAAAAGTCAATTGTATTTCTATACACTAGCAATGAACAATCTGAAAGGAAATTAAGAAAGCTATTTTATTTATAATAACATCAAAAGGAATAAAATACTGAAGTATAAACTTAACCAAAGAGATGCAGAACGTACATAATGAAAACAACAAAACTGATGAAATTAAAGACCTAAATAAATAGAAAGACATTGTATGTTCATGTTGGAAGACAATATTGGAAAGATGGCAGTGCTCCCCAAAGTGAGCTGCAAATTCAGTGCAATACCAATCAAAATCCCAACAGTCTTTTTTTCAGAAATGGAAAAGCCTATCCTACAATTCATATGGAATTTCAGGAGAACCAAAAAAAAAACCTAAACAATCTTGAAAAAGAAGAGCAAAGTCATAGGACTCACACTTCCCAATTTCAAAACTTACTACAAAGCTACAGTAGTGAAAACAGTGTACTGTGGGATAAAGATAGATGTATAGATCAACAGAGAGTCAAAATAAACCCATACATTTATGGCCAATTCATTTTCACAAGTGTTCAAAACTATTCAATGGAGAAAGAATGGTCTTTTTAACAAGTAGTGCTGGGACAACTGGATATCCACATGTAAAAGAATGAAGTTTGACCCCTACTTCACACCATATGCAAAAATTAGCTCAAAATGGATGAACTCATATGGATTTAGCTCAAAGACCTAAATGTAAAAAGCTAAAACTTTAAAACTCTTGGAATAAAACATAGGAGTATAATTGTGTGACCATGGGTTAGAAAATGGTTTCTTATATATGACATCAAAAGCATAAATGACAGAAGAAAAAATAGATAAATTTGATTTCATCAAAATTTTAAATGTTCTTCAAAGGACACCATCAAGAAAGCAAAAAGACAAACCACAGAATGGGAGAAAACATGTTCAAACTGTATACCTAATAAGGAACTTATATCTAAAATATACAAAGAACTCTTAGACATTTTTCCAAAGAATTTAAACAAATGGGCAATGAGCACATGAAAGGGGTTCAATGTCATTAGTCAACAAGGCAATACAAATCAAAATCACATTATTATACTACTTCATACCCACTAAGGTGGCTAAAATCAAAGCCAGACAATAGCAGGAGATAATGAAGATAAAGAGAAATTGGAAAGCTCATTTACTGCTGCTGGAATTGTAACATGGTACAGCCACTTTGGAAAACAGTCTGGCAGTTTCTTAAAGTGTTAAACGTAGAGTTATGTATGACCCTGCAATCCACTCCTAAGTATTCCATTTCTCCACCCAGGAGAAATAAAAACATATCCACACAGAAATGTGTACATGAATGTCCATAGCAGCATTTTTCATAAAAGCCAAAAAATGGAAAGAATCTAAATATCCATCAATGAATAGATAAACAAAAAGTAGTATATCCAAACAATGCAATATTATTTGGCAATAAAAAGAAAGAAGTGCTGTTTATATGCTATAACATGGATGAAGCTTGAAAGTAAATTATACTGCAGAAAGAAGCCAGTCATAAGTCACATTATGTCATTCTATTTTCTATGAAATGTCCAGCATAGGCAAATCCTAGAGGCAGAAAGTAAATTTGTGGTTGCCAGAGGCTGTAGAGGGTGTAACTGGAATGCCTGCTAATGGGTATTAAGTAATGAAAATGCTCTGAATAGTGGTCATAGTTGCACCAAGTAGTACATTTTAAATGGATGAGTTTTATTATATGTAAGTTATGTCTCCATACAGCTGGCATAAAAAAGTTAATGTTTATAAAGATGACCTTGAAGCATCAAAAAATTAGGGAAATTATGTTCAGTGCATTCCATGTAAGATTCTTAGTGTGTAATGCTCTATAGAAAAAAATTGAAGATCAGACAACTGCACAATTTTGCTGTCCACAATAATTTATTCTTCAGTCTTCCTGGATAGATGAAAGACTTTTTCTGCCCCACATATGTTCAGTAATTGAGGCTTCCTATAGATAAACTAGTTTTTGCTGTCGCACAAAGAAAGAGCACCATATTCTCAGTCTGTTGAATTGTTGCTCCTTCAGATATACCTACCTTAGGATAAAGAGTTCCATGAAAGAATTTCAGAAGAGCAGATTTCCACCACCCAATAAGTAACCAATAACTAAAAAGCTTTCCCCTTCAAAACAACAAAATATACATAGGGAAAAAACCCAGCAAACATACTGCTTTTAATTTTCTACAAGTGGAATTTTTTTTTGCAAATATTCTTTGCTGACTTAGGGTATATGACTATATCTTAGTCATTTAGGAAATACTTAAATCCATTAGGAAATTCCAACTGTCAGAATAGTAAATATTTTTAAAATTCCAAAAAAATAAAGAAAAACTTAAAGTTTTAAACCCTAGAGATGGCTGAGATACAATACCAATTTATTTACAAGTCAATCCTTCTTGCCACATTATGGTTTCTAACCCATTCTACCATGAGTTCACTGTGAGTCTACCAGAAGAATTTCTGCATTTCAAGGTGAAAGAATTTTCGTAGCCATCAAAATTCAGCAAGCAAATAAAGTTGATGATTTATGGCAGGACATCGGTTATGTATGGATTTCAGGCCCTAAAAATGAGTTGAAGACCATCTAA
Source organism: Aethalodelphis obliquidens (assembly GCF_003676395.1). Lineage (NCBI taxonomy): Eukaryota > Metazoa > Chordata > Mammalia > Artiodactyla > Delphinidae > Aethalodelphis > Aethalodelphis obliquidens. The sequence goes on from NW_020837947.1 coordinate 8,410,846, forward strand.
TCATAGTACAGAAAGAGACTTGAGAACCTTTCCAATCCTGTGGATCTCAAAATTCGATTCAGTCCACAAAAACTCTTCATTGAGCATGGCAAACGTCAAAAAATAAGGACAACGCTATGAGTTTTTTGTTTAAAGATCTTTAATTCTGAGATTATATTTGGGAAGGGGGTGATGAAAGAAATTGAAATAAAGGTAGCAGAGGGTAGTTGCTTGGGATTTTTCCCTCTACATGTGCATTCTTAAACTTGTTTTTTAAAAGTTATGAGTCTGTGGAATCTAAAAATGTAGGAATACTTGTCCAGACCTCCCTCATCTCTTGAGTAGGGTACATATATTAATAACTCATGACAATTCCTATCCTATAAATGAAACTAGCAAAAATTCTTTTCATTGGAAGTGAGAGGAGGCTTGAAATTTTACTTTCTATTATCACTTTCAAGATCTACAGACTTTTTTTTTTTTTGCGGTATGCGGGCCTCTCACTGTTGTGGCCTCTCCCGTTGCGGAGCACAGGCTCCGGACGTGCAGGCTCAGCGGCCATGGCTCACGGGCCTAGCCGCTCCGCGGCATGTGGGATCTTCCCGGACCGGGGCACAAACCCGTGTCCCCTGCATCGGCAGGTGGACCCTCAACCACTGCGCCACCAGGGAAGCCCCTATAGACTTTTTTATTGAAGTGTAATTGATTTACAATATTATATTAGTTTCAGGTGTACAATGTAATGATTCAATATTTTTATAGATTGTAATTCATTTAAAGTTATTATAAAATATTAGCTATATCCCCTGTGCTGTACAATATGTCCTTGTAGCTTATTTATTTTATGCATAGCAGTTCATACCTCTTAATTTCCTATCCCTACCTTGTCCCTCCCCTCCCCATTCTTCTCCACACTGGTAACCACTGATTAGTTCTCTATATCTGTGGGTCTGTTTCTGTTGTGGTATGTTCATTCATTTGTTTTATTTTTTAGATTCCACATATAAGTGGTAACACACAGTATTTGTCTTTCTCTGTCTGACTTATTTCACTAAGCATAATACCCTCCAGGTCCATCCATGTTGTTGCAAATGGCAAAATTTCATTCTTTTTTGTGTCGGAATAATACTCCATCATATATATACCAGATCTTCTTTATTCAGTCATCTGTTGATGGACACTTAGGTTGCTTTCATATCTTGGCTATTGTAAATAATGCTCTATGAACATTGGGGTGCATGTATCTTTTCAAATTAGTGTTTTTGTGGGGTTTTTGGATATATATACCCAGGATTGGAATTGCTAGGTCATATGGTAGCTCTATTTTTAGTTTTTTAAGGAACCTCCATACTGTTTTCTATAATGGCTGCACCAACTTGCATTCCCATCAACAGTGCACTAGGGTTCCCTTTTCTTCACATCCTTGCCAACATTTGTTATATGTGGTCTTTTTGACAAAAGTCATTCTGACAGGTGTGAGGTGATATTCATTATGGTTTTGATTTGCTTTTCCCTGGTTATTAGTGTTGTTGAGCATCTTTTCATGTGTCTATTGGCCATCAGTATGTCTTCTTTGGAAAAATGCCTATTAAGGTCTTCTGCCTGTTCTTTAATTGGGTTGTTTGTTTTTTCTATATTGAGTTTTATGAGCTGTTTGTATATTTTGGATATTAACGCCTCATCAGTCATACCATTTGCAAATATTTTCATATTTTCCCCCTTTCCGTAGGTTGTCTTTCATTTTGTCAATGATTTCCTTTGCTGTGTAAAGGCTTTTAAGTTTAATTAGGTCCTATTTGTTTATTTTTGCTTTTGTTTCCTTTGCCTGAGCAGACAGATCCAGAAAGATATTGCTATGAGTTATGTTAAATAGTGTTCTGCCTGTGTTTTCTTCTGTGGTTTCAGGTCATACATTTAGGTCTTTAATCCATTTTGAGTTTATTTTTGTATGTGGTGTGAGAAAATGTTCAAATTTCATTCACTTTCCAGTTTTCCCAGCACCAGTTATTGAAGAGACTGTCTTTTCTCCACTGTATATTCTTGCCTCCTTTGTCATGAGTTAATTGACCATAATTGTGTGGGTTTATTTCTGAGCTCTCTATTTTGTTTCATTGATCTGTGTATCTGTTTTTGTGCCAGTACCATTACTTTTTGAGTACTGTTGCTTTGTAGTATAGTCTGAAGTCAGGGCATGTGATACCTCCACCTTTGTTCTTTTTTCTCAAGATTGCTTTGTCTATTCAGGATCTTTTCTGGTTCCATATAAATTTTAGGATTATTTGTTCTAGTTCTATGAAAAGTTTGATAGGGATTGCATTAAATCTGTAGATTGCTTTGGGTAGTATGGACATCTTAACAATATTAATTCTTCCAATACATAAACATGGGATATCTTTCCATTTTTTTGCATCATCTTCAGTCTCCTTTATCAGTGTTTTGTAGTTTTCAGAGTATAGGCCTTTCACCTCCTTGGTTAAGTTTATTCCTAGGTATTTTATTCTTTTTGATGTAATTTTAAACAGAATCATTTTATTGCTTTTTCTTTTTGATAGTTCATTATAGTGTACAGAAATGCAACAGATTTCTGTATATTAATTTTGTATCCTGCAACTTTACTAAATTCTAATAGTTTTTTGGTGGAGACTTGGAGACTTCAGGGTTTTCTATATAAGGTATCATGTCATCTGCAAATACATGACAGTTTTACTTCTTCCCTTCCAATCTGGATGACTTTTCTTTTTCTTGTCTGAGCGCTGTGGCTAGGACTTCCAATAATATGTCAAATAGAAGTGGCAAGAGTGGATATCCTTGTCTTATTCTTGATTTTAGAAGAAAAGGTTTGAGCTTTTCACCATTGAGTATAATGTTGGCTGTGGATTTGTCATAAATGGCCCTTATTATGTTAAGATATGTTCCCTCTATACCAGCTTTGATAAGAATTTTTATAATGTTGACTTTTGCCAGATGCTTTTTCTGCATCTATTGAGATGATCCTGTGCTTTTTATCCTTCATTTTGTTCATAGGGTGTGTCAGATTAATTGATTCGTGGATATTGAACCATCCTTGCATCCCTGGAATTAAATCCCACTTAATCATGATATATGATCCTTTTTAAATCTTGTTGAATTCTGTTTGCTAATATTTTGTTGAAGATTTTTGCATCTGTATTCATCACAGATATTGACCTGTAATTTTCTTTTTTTGTTGTGTCTTTGTCTGATTTTAATTATCAGAGTAATGGTGGCCTTATAGAATAAATTTGGGAATGTTCCCTCCTCTTCAATATTTTGAAATAGTTTGAGAGGGATAGGTATAAGCTCTTCTTTATATGTTTGGTAGAATTCCCCTGTGAAGCCATCCAGTTCTGGACTTTTGTTAGCTGGGAGGTTTTTTTGTTTGTTTGTTTGTTTGTTTGTTTTTTTGCGTACGTGGACCTCTCACTGCTGCAGCCCCTCCCACTGTGGAGCACAGGTTCCGGACGCACAGGCCCAGCAGCCATGGCTCACGGGCCCAGCCGCTCCGCGGCATGTGGGATTCTCCCGGACCGGGGCACAAACCCACGTACCCCGCATTGGCAGGCGGACTCCCAACCACTGCGCCACCAGAGAAGCCCCAGTTTGCTGTTGTTTATTCCATTATTTTATTTCATTGAGACTATTTGGAAGTTATTAAACATTACTAAAAAGGAAGAAGATCACCTATAGTCTCACCACCAAAAGCTAATAGGAGTTATCACCTATAATATTTTCTTCCAGTCTTTTTTTTTTTTTAACATGAATGTGTATGTTTATAATTCCACCAAATTGGGATCATGTTGACTATCGTTTCATTTTCTGCTGTTATCATTTAATCTCTTTTGCATTTCACACTTCATTCAGTATTCTTTACAAACAGTACCTAACGTGCAATTACTGGTTTAATGATGTCCTACTGTTGGTCCTTGAAGAACTTTAGGCTCAATACATATTGATGTTTACTGCTTTCCAGAAAGATTGCCCCAGCTTTTTTTTTTTTTTTTTTTTTTTGCGGTACGCAGGCCTCTCACTGTTGTGGCCTCTCCCATTGCGGAGCACAGGCTCCGGACACGCAGGCTCAGCGGCCATGGCTCACGGGCCCAGCCGCTCCACGACATGTGGGATCTTCCCGGACCAGGGCACGAACCCGCGTCCCCTGCATCGGCAGGCGGACTCTCAACCACTGCGCCACGAGGGAAGCCCTGCCCCAGCTTTTTACCCTCCCATCAAGGTCAGTGTAATTTGGATGTTGTATTTTTACCTTCTTGAAATAAATCACCTTTAAGCTAAAAGGCAAATAGGAATCTCAACCTCCAGTAATGACAGAATAAGACCTGACTGGAGAACTCCCCACAGAAAGCAACTGTAAGCCCTAGACGTAATACAAAAAGCAACTATTTCAATGAATTGGAGAGTGAACAGAGCAGACAGAATTTGGTGGAAAGGACAAGCTCAGAGTAGGAGAGGAGGGAGCTGCACAAAGTAAGTTCCCTGTTTTGTGACTTCTATTCTGGGGTTAAACGTGGTCTATGAGTAGTGCATGGTCTTGGAGGAGGTACTAATTGAAAACTGCAATCTCTTTGGCCAGAGAATCATGGCCATTGAAGAGAGTAGAGGAATCTTGGAAGGGAAAGAGCAAGAAAGGGTTCCACCAAATGTGTCTACTCACATCTGAGTGACCTCTGAACCATGTATATATAAACGAAACTGAGCAGCTCATCTAAGGACAAAATATCTGAACTGAGACTGGAACTGTCACCCAAAAAATAGATTTTACAATTCAAGCACAGACAAGATAGTTGCCTGCTTAAACAAAAGAAACAATCATGTGAGAAAAATAAAAGAATCCAGGATTTCCCCAATTTAATATTTATCATTACTGGGATACAGTCGATACCTACTTGTCATATAAAGAACCAAGAGAATGGAACACATTCTCAAGGTAAAAGAAAATCAACTGAGTCCAACACCAGGATGTTCCAGATACTGGGACTAGAAGACAGTGATTTTAAACTGCTGTCTTCTTCAATGAAGTAAAATAAAATATGCTTTCAGTAAGTAAAACCTAAGAAATATCAGGAGAAAAGTAGAAATGATTAAAGAAAGAACAAAATGACATTCTAGAACTGAAAAATACAATTTCTGAAGTTTTTAAATTATTGGATGGACTTATCAGACAAATGGAGATGACAGAATAAATAGTATACTTGAAGAGAAATCAATAGAAATTATTCAGTGTGAAGAACAGAGAAAAAAGTGAAAGATATCAGATTGTCAGTGAACACCAAGCAGAATAAACAGGAAAAATTTCACACCAGGGCACATCATAGTCAGACTGTTGAAAGCCAAAAATAAATAGCAAATGTTGAAAGTCATAAGAGGAAAATGACACATTACATACTGGGGAAAAATGGTTTGATTAACAAATGAGTTCAACTCAGAAACTATTCAGGCCAGAAGAGAATGGACCAACATCTTTAAAGTGTGAAAGAAACAAATGACCTGGAAATATATACCCTTCAAGAATAAAGGTGAAATAAAGACATTTTTAGACCAAAGAAGGCAGAATTTATCACCAAGAAACCTACATTTCGAGAAATGCTAACAGAAGTTCTTCAGGCTGAAGGGAAATGATACCAGATAGAAAGTTGGATCCTCAAAAAATAATAAAGAGGATGAGAAAGGATAAATATCGAGACATGTAGAAGATGATTTTCTTCTTTTTGCTTTTTCCACTTTTAAATTCTTTATACAGTATAAGTCTTATAGCTGTTTAAAGCAAAAATTATAAAAATTGTCCTTGATAATAAATAATTAATGTTTACTCAGCAAAGGTTTATGAGTACCTTTGAGAACAAAATTGCGTACTTAATATATGCCAGGCACCATATCAAGCCTTTTTGCATGCCTCAATTTAATTATCACAGCAGTCCTATAAGATAAGAATTCCCATTTTACATTAGAGGAAACTGAGACTGTGAGAACTTAGGTGACTTGCCTGTGGCTGGCCTGCTCGTTCACAGCAGAGCCAGTACCTGATTCCAGTTCTGCCTGATCCTCAAGCCCAGGCTCTCAACTCCCTATACGGAGCTGCCTCCCATCTATTTGGACTATAAGGTATGAGACACATCTGGAAATACGAAATGCCAGAAGAGAGAGAGAGACCAGAGCCTGCAGTGCTAGTGGGAGGAGAGGTCAATGTGGACTGCAGAGAAACAGGGAAACCTTTAATGAAGAGGGGGAGATTTTAACAGGGCCTTGAACAATGGTTAGGGTTTGTATTGGCATTAAGGTAGGAATAAGCAAAATACTTGGGAAGGAAGTATGGGGATAGTAAGCCTACTAGACTTACACTAACATTTCATGGTGGAAACCAGTATGAAATTGGTTTAGAAAAGGAAATTGGAGGGAATTCCTTGGCTGTCCAGTGGTTAGGACTCCGTGCTTTCACTGCCGAGAACGCAGGTTCAAATCCCTGGTCAGGGAACTAAGATCCTGCAAGCCACGCCAAAAAAAAGAAAAAAGAAAAGTAAATTAGAGCCAGGCTGGAAAAGCTTGGATATAAGTATAAGGTATAGCCGTGTGTGTGTGTGTGTGTGTGTGTGTGTGTGTGTGTGTGTGTGTGTGTGTGTGTATTTTATATATATATGTATATAAAATCATATCAGAGACACTTTTCCAAACCTTAGACACCTCATTGGTATAATCAATCCTCTCTCTTTCCTTCACACCTACTTCTTGAAACAGGGACTGCACTTGTCCTCGCATTCTTACCTCCTACTGTTTTCAAACCCATGGCAATCTGGATTTTGTCTTCATCACTCCCCTGAAATTGGTCATCCTAAAGTCTCCAGTGATTTCTCAAGTTTCAGATACAGACTTGCTTATCTTACTGACTTTCACAATAATTAACATTCCTAAGCCCTCCTCTGTGAAGCTGAAACTAATTCTCATGTGTCTCTGTCTTGGTCTGTCCCATGTGCGCTTCTCCCTTCCTTTCTCTGCTAGTAGTCAGTGTTCTTCAAGGTTCTCTTCTCTCTCATCTCTCACTTAGTGCTTCTACTCCCCAAATCCCAGGTAATCTCATCAACACCCACGACTTCAACCCACCTACACTCTGATGAGACCTCGGGCCTAAGCTCCAAATCTATATCACTAACCATTTCTAGATAGCTCTGTCCAGAACTATGAACTACTTCCAAGTTATCAAATTAGCCTGCCAGAGATTCATGGATGCTGGTAAATTTTGACATAAGACTCCTGAGTCGGAGACATAGGGAGATATGTTACTCACAGCAAGAGTTGTACCCAGAATATCAGCGTTTTTGTGCTGGTTCTGGAGCTCTAGTTCCCACAAGGCAAAATGAAGGCCAGATGGAACTTGCACATGCGGTGAGTGGCCTTATGGGAAAGGAACGTGAGCTTAGAGAACTCCAGTCTTCTATAGTGGGCAGCAGGCATGCCTGCTCTTTGCTCCAGAGGGAGACACTATCATTTTCTTCAAAAGTTGTTCAAGTGTTTTGGGACTTCCCTGGCAGTTCAGTGGTTAGGACTTCACCTTCCAATGCAGGGGGTGCAGGTTTGATCCCTGTTTGGGGAGCCAAGATCCCACATGCCTTGCGGCCAAAAACCCAAACCATAAAAGAGAAGCAATATTGTAACAAATTCAGAACAGTCCACATTAAAAAAAAAAAAAAATCAAAAAAAAAAAAAAAGTCGTTCAGGTTTTCTTCAAAGGTTATTTGCTATCTAAACACCCCTGAGAAGATAGAGTCTGAAACGGAGGGCAGTCCATGACTTGCTCTCAGGATGCACAGAAACTAAGGTGACTCACAGAGAACTGTTTCTTCACAAGTTCCATTGTGCTTTCACACCGGCCTCTCAAATGCAAGACATAGTTAAACAAATTCATCATCATCTTCTGAATTGGTTCCTTTCTGTCTTCACTATATTGAATTAACGGTACTACCCACCATTGATTTCCTTACTTCTATACAGCAATATAGGCTAAAAGCTGAAATACTTAAAAAGAAATCCAAAAATCTCAATGGCTTAAACCCAATAAAACTTTATGTTACTCTTATGTAAAACCCAGTTCAGATGTTCCTGGGATGGTGACTCTCCTGAGAATCTCCCTTACAAAAAAATAAATCCAATATCCAGGCTGTTCTGTTTTGTGGCTCCACAGTCCTGCGGCTTCAGGGTCTCTTTGGCTTAATCACATGTGCAGTCATTCAACTCGACAGCATTCCCTCTCCCGTCATTTTCTTCTAGACCATTGCAACCACCTGCCTCCAGTCTTAGCGTCCTCTCACTTCTACTCTGGCAATCCATCAGAACTTTAGATCTGATTGTGTCACTTTCCTCCTGAAAATCCTTCATTGTCTTAACCGTAGTATACAAAGTATAAAGTCCAAACTCCTTAATAGGACATGCAGGGCCTCTGTGATCTGGCCTCTTCCTATCTTTCCAGGCACATTTCCCATGACTCTCGCACACATAACCCTTTGTTCTCACCAAATCAAACTACTAATGATTTCCTGATTTTTATTTCCTCTGGTTTGCTTCTCTGCTTTTGCACGTGTTGTTCCTCTTGCCTATAAACCTCCTCCAACCACTGCCACACACACACATACACACCTATGCACACACATACACACACACCATTTGCCTGTTTAGCAAACTTCTCATCCTTAAATACTCAGCTAAAGTGTCCCCACTTCATGAAGCCTCTGCCTTAGGACTGTAGCGTTCTGGCAGCACACATACCAGCCTGAATAGTACTTACGGGAGAAAAACTTAGAAACAGGAGTAGTGAAGTGGAGAGTTTCCCCATTCTCCATCCCAATCTGGGGGAGCTGACAGGGATTGAGCAGAGCTGGAATTAGACTCCAGGAGAGAAACCTCAGCCCTGTGTTACGACATGCATCTGATCAGTTGCATAATAGGTAAGTATTAGGCCCTCCCCTAGCATGATCAGGGTCTGAGATCCAGGCCTTATAGCTGCGGCTGTATAACGTGGTGGATCCGTGATTTCCAGCTCTGATCTGCCACTCGGCATTCCATCAGGACTGACTGCACTGCCTTAAGCACTTAGCTATGGCCGGTTTCCTTAGCGCAGATTGAAGATCCCAGTGGTCTCCATGGAAAGCCAGCTCTATCTCTGAAAGGCCAATTCTGCAGAGGCGGAGTCCTGGATAGGTTGACCTCTACCTCAGTTCACCTTCCTGCATCCAAAAGCTGCCTCATTCCTTGTTCCATCAGCATCTCGTGCCATTTCACTCACGAGGACTGAGATGCCAGTCCTTGACATACTCTAAAGAGGCATTGCAGAACAGACTAGAGGCTGTAAGGTCCAGATCCAGGCAAGAAAAGAGGTCACAAGATCAGAGCCAGCGTCATGGCTGTGGCACCTGTGTCCCGTTGCTTTTATAGGGGCTCGAGCTTGATTTAATGCCCTGTTGTCACTACCTTGAAATTTTTAATAGTTTTTGCACAGGGGCGCCACATTTTTATTTTGCATTGCAGCCGCAAACTAACGTAGCCAGTCCTGTCCAGGGTGTTCCCTGGAACGTCGGAAACAAGCGTCCTTCTCATTCTTACATGTGGGAGACTGACTGTTCTAACTCCCTGCTGGGTTGGCCCATATTCAGCATGATGTGTTGGCCAGTGGGCAGACAGGCACACCCTTAGGCAGACAGCACAATGTCAGGAGTGATCCTCTTATCCAGAACCACCCTGGCCAAGGAAGCAGGCCAACCTGCTGGGTCTTTATGCCTTGGAAAATCTCACTGGCTCTTTGTCTAAGCACAGCTAACAGATCACTATCACTGTTGTCAGCTCAGTTACCCCCAGCCAAGAATGAAGCCACTTGAGCAATTGTGGTGTCTCCTGTATTCCACCGGAATATTCCACCATCACAGGAACTGGGGCCAGGGGCCGGCTGCTCTGGATAAGTGTCACGTGTAGTCACAGGGATCAGTTGGTCAGTGGCCATTCTCCCCAGCAGTGGGCACAGCGATGCCATGAGAATGGACTCTCTGAGGTCAGCAGTGTTGCCCTCAAGCATTCTCCAGTGGCGTCCCTGTCATCCTGGCAGACTGAGCATGGCCTGCTCAGTCTCAGGGCCGAAGGTCCATTGCTGGCACTATGTTACCTCAGATTCAGCCCCCATCACGTGGTGTTATCACTGTTCATCAGCCAGTTTCTACCACTAGACTGTGAGCTCCCTGAAGACCGAGATATGCTTTACATTTGAATTTTCGGATCCACATCGTGGGCATCGACAAATGTCCACCACGTGAACAAAACCAAGGAAGGGTTAGCCAACATTCGTCTGGCTTAAACTTCAACAAAGCTATTACATCAAGCTCACTTCATTTAATTGTTTTCCATATTTTTCTGACCCCTTGGTTTGCCGGTACCCATTCTTATAATTCACCTCAACTCATACATTCACACTTGTAGTGTATGAACAGTGCTTGCCCAAATGACCAACGCCTTGTTTACTTTTTCACATACCTAGTAATATTTTTGTGTCAACCAATTTTCATGCTTTCCTATGACTTTGGTTTTTCCTAAATTTCTAGTATCTGATCACTTTTTTAATAAGATGAATCAATAAGATACACTCTTTAGGATGCTGTTACTAACATCACCTTAAAAAAAACTCGTTTCAAAAGTAATTTTGGCAATTAAGTTAATCAGTGACTCATTTTTGTTAGTTACCTTGTTGGATAAAACTTAAGTTACTCAGTGCTTTAAAGGTAAACTTATTAACTGCCTCTTGGTTGAGTTTCTGTGTTCTCTGTAATGCAGTCATGCCACAGGGTGGTAAACTGGACTCCGTTCTCAGGGGTTGCGCTGAGGCCGCTGAGAAAGAGGCAGGAGGTGCAGGGTACTGCCTGGGGAGCAGGGGCGCTTGGAGCAGTGCCCCGAGGAGCTGCAGGGAGCCAAGTACCCCAGAGTGGGGGTCCTTTGGGGGTGACTGGAGTGCTGTGCAGTTTCTAGGTGGGAAAGAGGCTTCCCAGAGACCACTCAGGAGTTTGACCTACAATCCCTGGAGCTGGAGTTAATTGCCATTGAAGGGTTTATAGCAGACTTTAAGAAGTATCACCAAATAATAAAGAACGGATTTACACAGCATGTCATGAGTGACATGCTGCTGGACAGGAGCATTCAGACGCCCCTCAGGACATTCTAGGGCAGGACCTAGCATGCCCCTTGTTCCCGCCCGCCCCACCGACCAACAGCTCGGTGACGTGAGCGTCTGGCTGGCAGGCCCTCAAAGCCACCCCAGCAGCCGATGGCAGAGCCCGCTTCTTCAGGCAGTGTGAGTGCAAGAGTCAAGCCCTCACATCCGCCGTCCAGAGGGCCCTGATGGCAGAGCACAGCTGCCCACCTTGGGGGGGTCTCTCTCTCCCTGGCCCGGGCTCGGAGGGGAGAGAAACAGGCGTTCACAGCAAGCTGGGGAGACTGAGGGAGAAAAGGAGGAGGGGCCCGACACACCACCCCCGGGCCTCTGCCACCCCGCTGCAGACCAGCAGACCTGAAGCTGGCTGAGTCCCGGAAGGGGAGGCACTTCCGGTTGGATGAGCGTCTGGATTTTGACCGTTGCACTGCGTTAGACTCAGTTATTAAACTGGAGGTTTAAGTGCCTTAAGAGTGACCAGAGGGCTTCCCTGGTGGCGCAGTGGTTGAGAGTCCGCCTGCCGGTGCAGGGGACACGGGTTCGTGCCCCGGTCCGGGAAGATCCCACGTGCCGCGGAGCGGCTGGGCCCGTGAGCCATGGCCGCTGGGCCTGCGCGTCCGGAGCCTGTGCTCCGCAACGGGAGAGGCCACAACAGTGAGAGGCCCACGTACCGCAAAATAAATAAATAAATAAATGAATGAATGAATAAATGAATGAATGACCAGAAAAGCTCTAGAAGCTGCCCAAGATTTCATCCAAGAAGCAAGGAGAAACAAGTCCACAGAGAGGGCTTAACGAGCCAGTGGGGGAAGAATGAAGTTGTGTTCTGCCTGCCCTGCCTCAAGTACAGCTTGCTCAGTACTCTGCTACCACTGTGTAGGAGTGAAGTGTATTCATTAAATGCCGTGAAGGTCAACTTCTCGACATTGCCACCCTGTATAGATTCTTTTGTTCTATTGCACAATCATTTATCTTTCTCTAAACATAACACAAAGGAAATGCAAACACACGTTTACAGAGCATTGAGTTTCTAAGCAGACATACAGCCAGCTTGCGATCTTGCCCTGGTAAAGTTGAATACTTTGGCAGCCAGCAGCGTTTCAGCAGGTCCCTGAATTGTAAGCGAAGCCACCGTAATCAATAGAAAATATCAGGTAGTGACTTCACATCTTTTATTCTCATTCCTTTTAGGAAGAGTCCTTAGAAGTTTAAAAGTTTACCAAAATAACAGGATTTTGCACGATGCTGAACTGAATCAATTTAGTTAAGAGGGTTCTCAATATTTATCTTCAAACTACTATATCCAGTTATCTGTTTTTAAAAAATCTATCAGAAAATGAGAATGGAGTTTTTAAATATAAAATAGTAAAGCTAAATAAAAGGCTCTCCTATAAAGCTGAAGTTCCTTGACAGCTGAACCCAGTGAGTTCAGAGGAGACAGGATAGGCCACGCTGGCCTTGGCAGTAACATCGCGAGAACTCAGCAGCGGTGTGCCAATGTTGCATCAAGGAATGCTGTGACCCCGCTACTGTTCGTCTGCTTCTCTAGAGCTTCACTTCAGACTCTGAAGTAATAAAACATTTGAGTTTTATTTCCACGAGGTCTAGGAATTATTATTTAGTAGGTGGCTCAGCCTGATGGGTCATCCAAGACCATTCTAGCACATGTGTGTGTGATGAATGTTAATTTTTAATATAAGAACAATACTGAATAAGAACTATTCCCTTTAGCCTGACACACCAGAACTAAACTGACTATATCTTATAGACAGATGTATTTGCTGTTGTTACATTAATACCTCTATACACATATAAGGGAATGCTACTTGTGATATCTTTGTCTGGATTTGGTATTAAAGTGGTGCTGGCCTCATAGAAAAAGTTCGGAAGTATTCCTTCCTCTGCAAATTTTTGGAATAGTTTCAGGATAGGTGTTAACTCTTCTCATTTAGAGAAGAGTTTAGTTTTGTAGAATTCACCCATGAAGCCACCTGGTCCTGGACTTTTGTTTGTTGGGAGTTTTTAAATTACTGATTCAATTTCATTACTGGTAACTGGTCGATTAATATTTTCTGTTTCTTCCTGGTTCAGTCTTGGGAGATTGTACCTTCCTAAGAATTTGTCCGTTTCTTCTAAGTTGTCCATTTTCTAGGCATATAGTTGTTCATAATAGTCTCCTATGATCCTTTGTATTTCTGTCATGTCGGTCGTAACTTCTCCTTTTTCATTTCTAATTTTATTGATCTGGCTCCTCTCCCTTCTTGATGCGTCTGGCTAAAGGTTTATCAATTTTGTTTACTTTTTTCAAAGAACCAGCTTTTAGTTTCACTGATCTTTTCTATTGTTTTTCCTGTCTCTATTTCAATTATTTCTGCTCTGATCTATATGATTTCTTTCCTTCTCCTAACGTTGGGTTTTGTTTGTTCTCCTTTCTCTAGTTGCTTTAGGTATAAGGTTAAGTTGTTTATCTGAGATTTTTCTTGTTTCCTGAGGTAAGCTTGTAAACTATAAACTACTGAGGGAATGGTATTTGAAGTGTGCCTCTTTTAAAGAATTATGCTGAGAAATAACATAGTACTTTCAAAAGATTGAAATCATACTACCTACTCCCTGAAGGCCAATTGAAAATTGTGTATACCAACTTAATTTTTCTCTGCTCTTCAGTCTGGATTGTGGAAACTTTCATTCTGGCTTCTGTATTATGATGTCTGGTCAAGGATAAAATCTTCTGGGAGGGCAATAGTAGTTTTAAGAAAGGAATGACCTCAGATTTGTATTTTGAAGATAATTCTAGCAGAACTTTAAAATAGATTTTCGGTATTATTGGAAACAGGAAGGTACAATCCCAGTTGTCCAGACAAGAGATAGTAAGGTATTGAGAGCGTGGAAAATGAAAGCAAGGGACAGTTATGAGAGACAAAGCTGAGAGATTATAGATGAAGCAAAGTCTGTAAGTTAAGAATTTAAGAGAAGATGAAATCAAATTCAGGTGAAGAAATTGGACTAATTAATTGCTCACTGAGTCTCAGTTTTCACATTTCTAAAATGGAGATTTAACAATATATTCCCTCAGCCTCATCACAAGATTTCTGTAAAAAATAAAATAGGTAAATGTCAAATGGCTTTGTAGTTTCAAAAATGATCCACAGATATTTTTTCTTATTATCTCTTGAAATAGATTTTTAAAATTTGTGTGCCAAAGCAAAAATATGTCACCAACAGATTGAGCCACAGCCGCTTGTGCAATAAATACACACTGCATGCTTGCTGTGTGCTAGGAACTACTATTCTAGACACTGAGGTTCCAGCAGGGATCAAAACAGACCAGAGGCCTGCCCTCATGTAGCTCCCACTCTAGTATCAAAAGACATAGGAACAGCCTTTGGGAGCCTACCCTGCTTCTGAGTAGAGACAGTGAAAGACGAGAAGATAGTGGAAGTGCCTGTGACAGAAACAGGACTGAAAGGAACTGCTGGTTTGCAGGGAAGGAACAGGGCGGCTGTGATTTGGAACCTGTTCAGGTTGTGGGGAAACATCCTCGTGGACGTATGCAAATAAGCTGTTGGGGTGACAAGAGTTTGGGCCACAGGGAAACTGGACTGGTTTGGGGGCACCATCTCATAAAGGTGGTAACTGAAAGTGAAAGAATGAATGAGATCTTGGAGAGTGAAAGAGGAGAGAAATTCTCACAGGGTGATAGTTGTAGAATGCAGTTAATGGACAGGAGGAAGGAAGAGGAGGCAGTGAAAGGAACAGATGATATGACAGAAAACCTGAAGAAATGGGACAGTAGAACAGAAAGTTGGATTTAGCTTCTAAAAAAATCATTGTAGGATTCCTTTAGGCAGCCTTCCATCTTAATTTAAAATTAATTAAACTTGGGCTTCCCTGGTGGCGCAGTGGTTGAGAGTCCGCCTGCCGATGCAGGGGACACGAGTTCGTGCCCCGGTCCGGAAAGATCCCACGTGCCGCAGAGCGGCTGGGCTGGTGAGCCATGGCCGCTGAGCCTGCGCGTCCGGAGCCTGTGCTCTGCAACGGGAGAGGCCACAACAGTGAGAGGCCCGTGTACCGCAAAAAAAAAAAAAAAAAAAAAAAACGAAAAAATTAATTAAACTTGTAAAAATCACACTTTATACAGACTCTAGATATACCTCAACTTCATCTAAGAAAACCATACCTGAATTTTTCACATTTCTAGACCAAAAGTTAATATTCAGTCATAATAGGATACTTTAAAAATACTTAATTCTCTAAAATAAATATCAAAACGTGACTAATTAGTTTCTGATATAAGTTGTCAGCAGTTCTTTTTATGATTTATTTAACATAGTACCACATTTCATCATTCACAGCATAGTTGTGTATTAGAATTTTGCTACCACACCTCCCCGCAAAAAAGAAATGCTGGAAGTGATAAGCTGAATAATGGTTCGCCGAAGATGTCCACATCCTAATCCCCAGAAACTGTAAAGATGTTACCTTTCATGGCAAAAAGGACTTTGTAGATGTGACTAAGTTAAGGATCTTGAGATGGGGAGATGAACCTGGATTATCTAGTTGGGCCCAATGTAATCACAAGGGTCCTTATCAGAGGAAAGCAGGTGGGTCAGAGTCAGAGAAGGTGATGTGACAGTGGCAGCAGAGGTTGTAGTGATATGCAGCCACAAGCCAGGGATTGTGGGCAGCCTCTAAAAGCTGGAAAAAGCAGGGAAATATATTCTCCTCTGGAGCCTCCAGAAGGAACCAGCCCTGCTGACACCTCAGTTTTAGCCAACTGAAGCTAATTTCGGGCTTCTGACCTCCAGAACCGTAAGACAGTAAACATGTGCTGTTCCAAAGTCACAAAGTGGTCATTTGTTATGGCAGCAGTAGGAAACTAATATGCTCAATAAACATTCTTAGTGGAAGAGAGGACTTTAAAGTCAGATGAGTTAATTGTCAAAATTCCTAAAACTTCAGGGATTACTTTCATAAACTGTCTAAAAACAAAAACAAATAATAGAAAACAGACCTATGGTCTGGACTGCACTAATAATTGACATGCCTACTGTCATGTTGTTACTGATGGCATAGTGATTGCCACCAGCAAGTCCACTCCAGGAGAATTTTGTGTATGTACGATATTAGAAACCCTTGTTGTTTTACTTTTCATATTTTTTCAGATTCATATGATGGCTTTTCTTTTTCCAAGTTCAATTACTATGCAAGAACTTGACCCTTTATAACGTAGAAAATACTGGATGTAAGCACCAGGTCAGTGGTTGCTCCCTGTGCTATCCCAAGTTGCTCTCCCACACAGCCTTGCACACAGCAAGGGGGTGCTCAGTGGCTGTCTGTTGAGTAAATGAGCAGCGTGAAGCCCCGTCAGGAGCACTGCACTCTTGTCCTGGCCCCTGCCTGGCGGCTGTGGAAGGGGGAAAGCCCTTCCGTTCTCTCATTTCACTTTCTTCATTTGTCGAGTGAGGGCCTCAACTAGATCTATGTAAAGTCTCTTCCAAATTCCTGAATACTGTGAATGACGGCATCATGCTCACTCTTGTTCACTTCTCACAGGCAGTGATGGATGTAAAAGATTGTGTCAAAAATCCTCCACCATTTTCATTTGTGACCCTCCCTCAAATGACCACTTTTTTTTTTTTTGCGGTACGCGGGCCTCTCACTGTTGTGGCCTTTCCCACCGCGGAGCACAGGCTCCGGACGCGCAGGCTCAGCGGCCGTGGCTCACGGGCCCAGCCGCTCCGCGGCATGTGGGATCCTCCCGGACCGGGGCACGAACCCGCGTCCCCTGCATCGGCAGGCGGAGTCCCAACCACTGCACCACCAGGGAAGCCCTCAAATGCCCACTTTTAAAGTCAGTACCGATGTCATCTCCCTCAAGCCTCCTGAACATCCTCCAAGGAACCTTTTTTGCAGGGCTTGGACGAGCAGTGCAATGGGACTCCAGCCACAGCATCAAATGTGGTAAGACTCCTGGCTGCTGCAGTCATAGACATCTGTAACAGACATTTAAGGGTGCCAAGTGCCCAGGAAAAAAAAAAGAAGCCCAAAGCATGTGAGGCTTTGTCAGCGTGGAGAGACCAGCTAAGTGTACAAGACGCAGAGCCATGCTAAGCTCCCTGCGCTCAGGTGGCGCTGCAGCCCCCAGCTGCCCCAGATGCAGTGAGCACTGTCATTATCCCCCCGGATACAGGGGGAGCTAAGACCACTGAAGCCGAGTAATTTGTCCCAAGGTCACATAACTATTCAGAGGCAGGGCCAGGATTCACACCCAGCAGGCTGGCTCCAGAGGCCCCTCCTACTAAGCTGGGAAAGGACAATCAGCTCTACAACTACCATCTAAGTGAATTAGCAAATAGGAAGCTTGCCTCTAGAAATTCTGTTTATATGCTGACTTTCGAGAGAGAACTGACATTGCTTAAAAAAAGATATATCAGGGCTTCCCTGGTGGCACAGTGGTTGGGAGTCCGCCTGCCGATGCAGGAGACACGGGTTCGTGCCCCGGTCCGGGAAGATCCCACATGCCGCGGAGCGGCTGGGCCCGTGAGCTATGGCCGCTGAGCCTGCGCTCCGCAACGGGAGAGGCCACAACAGTGAGAGGCCCGCGTACCGCAAAAAAAAAACAAAAACAAAAAGTTGAAAACCTCTAAGCATTGTTTCTTCTCTGGGTTCTTTCCTAAATGGTGGTTTCTTTATGCTCATTTGACCCAGAATATACTTCCCAATGTTAACAGAAAAAATAGAATTGGAGCCACTGAATTAGGGACTGCTGCCAAACCCTAGCCATGCCTGCCAGCCTCCCAGCCCCCAAAGAACAGCGGCTGGAGGGAGTGTGGGCCATAAACACGGTGCTGAGGGGAATATGGTCGTCACTGACCCCATCTGCCCTCCTTAGCCACCTGCTACGTAAAGTGTTCAGGTAGAAGTGTGGATAAGAGTTCAAGCCCCCGGAGGAAAAAATGCCCCAAATCTGTCTTATTTATAATTAAAATGACTATAACAAAATTGTGTCTTATTTACTTTGGTGAATGGTAAAAACAATATTATAAAATTATATAAAAACAATCTATTCCTTTTTATTCAGAAATTTAGGAGATATCTATTGATAGATTTTAAGAACATAGTCATGGATTTATTTTCAGGTACTATTGGCCAAAGCAAATATTACAATATTAAAATAGCATCACATAATAAAAATCAATGAAGTATGAATGCTTCAAGTTTAAATAAGTTATCTATTTTAATTGATCAGTTATTTAGTGTGATTATTATAAAATATATATAATTCCTACAATGCTTTCATGTCCTGTAACTTGCTTTGGTTGAAAATGTAATTTAATTAAAGGTGGTTTATGAGTTTCTAAGTTGATAATTAACCATAAACTGTAATGAATCTCACCAGGTGGGAAAGTCTCACAGCGTGTACAGTGTGGTCTGACAATCCTGACACATGGCTTATTGACTGTAAACCTCATATCATGTTCTCTTAAAACTATTCCATAAGTTCCAAGACATACTCGGTGCAGCATATAGTACTTTTTTAAGAATATTTATTTATTTATTTTGGCTGAGCCGGGTCTTCGTTGCAGCATGCGGGATCTTTTAGTTGCGGCATGTGGACTTCTTAGTTGCGGCATGCATGCGGGATCTAGTTCCCCTACCAGGGATCGAACCCAGACCCCCTGCACTGGGAGTGTGGAGTCTTACCCAGTGGACCACCAGGGAAGTCCCCAGCATATAGTACTTTTTTTTGTTTTATTTTTGTTTCTTTTGAATTTTATTTTATTTATTTTTTATACAGCAGGTTCTTATTAGTTATCCATTTTATACACATCAGTGTATACATGTCAATCCCAATCTCCCAATTCATCACACCACCATCCCCCCCAGCCACTTTCCCCCCTTGGTGTCCATACGTTTGCTCTCTACATCTGTGTCTCAATTTCTGCCCTGCAAACCGGTTCATCTGTACCATTTTTCTAGTTCCACATATAATACAGTACTTTTAAAAAACAGAATTGCTATGCTTCAACAGCTTCCAAATTAAGCAAAACTGATTTTATATTTTAAATTGCTGCCTGGGTGAGCAAAGAGGAGAATATAAATCCTAAAAAAAAACCATTTGTACCTCTATAATATGTTTGGAATTTGTCAGAGACCACTAATAAATATCTTTTCTTCACTCATTCATTCCTTCAGCAAACATTTATCGGGCTCCTGGGTTTGCGAGATACAAGGATGAACAAGACAGACAGGGTCCCTGCCTTTCCAGAGCTTAGACTGCTTCAGTTTGTTTTACTGCAGAACAGTGTGCCAAGGCGCACAGCAATACCAGAAGGAGGAGCCCAGATAGGGATTTAGCCAATGTCCAGCATTGAGAACTGAAGTAACAATGGAGAGAGTTTTAATTTGGTAGTAATCTTGAAGTATGTCCATCTGGAGGCAAACAAATGGAAAGACATTTTGTAAAATTCAAATTATACTGTTTAAATAGCTAAAACTAGCATTTACAAATAACTGCACTTAGAAAGCGGGGAGGAGGTTAGTTCTTTGAAGCACTGTGCTGTTTAGGAGATAAGCAGGTGTAGGAGCACGTTCTTTATGATGTTTAGAAATATTGTGGATGTTGACTGCATTACCCACAACCCGATCCTCCCCGGAGCCTTGTGCGAGGAGGCATCGTATTTCACCAGTGTCTTTTCATCAGCTTCATTGAGTTTACTGACTGAAGAACCAGTGTTGAGAGACACTGTAAACCACCTGCTAAAATATTCTGATACTTACTTAAGACTGCACCAAACACTCCCTGGGAACGGGGCGCTAAAGTCAGCACATTAACTCTTTCAGACCGAAGAGGCTGCATCAGGCAGATGCAGCAGTGCCTGGAAGCAGAGCAGTTAGGTTGATGCTGCAGGCTGCTCAACTCTGAAGCCCTTTGCAGAGCCTCTGAGATTCTGGGAAAGAGGCCTCAGAGGGTTTATTCAATTGAATTCAATTCCATCTACAGAGCAAGGTTAACAAAAGAACCAGTATAAGTTACCTGCTTCATCACAGAGAACATAGACAGAGGACCTGTGATGTTAGCGAAAGAGTCCAGGGCACTAAAGTATAGGGAGCACAGGTAACTGAGCCTACCGCATCCACCATTAAATCCTTGGGACCAAAGATTCTGAAATTATGTAATAAAGCTCTGAGCCTCAACAGATTTAAAAATAATAGAATCAATGTTACTGATCTACCAACAAGACAGTCTAATCCATAACTTTGTTTTATAGCAATTTTATAAATGTATCATTAAAAAAAAAAGTTTGAGTTCTTGCTTCTTCTGGTACGGAATAAAATTGGTCAATAAATTTTTGGTAAGGAAGGTTGCGGGTCTAGTATTCTTAACTGAAATCAAAAGTAAATTGCAAAAATATAAATGAGGTTTTCAGTCCATTCTTTAGACTTGAGGTTTGAACCCTGCCAACTGCCTGTCTTTCTCCTGTCATTAGTGGCGGAGTACATTCTTGGGGAATGATGTCAGCGGAGGGCTCTGAATGCTAATGGAAAATCACATTTTGTCCTTCTGAATTGTTAATGCAAAATGTTATTGACTATAATCAGCTACAAGAGATGAAGGAAAACTAAAAAAAAAAAAAATTACGTTCATTCCATGACCACACTCTCCATTGGGTGATCAGACAATGAAAAGTATTTTAAAAGGGGATTTTCCTGGAAAATCCAACAGTTTTACTATACATCCAAATTAAACTTTTATGAATCTTATACTGTAGAGGCACTGTACTCCTAAGAGAACACAAAAAAATAGGGTTATTTTTTTTCTCTCCTGACTCACAGTTAACTTAATGCCGCTAAAGTTTAGAAGAAGAAAATATTCTTATCTGATAATAGAGTAATTGTGGGTTCTCTGCTTTATGAGAAAAGAACAGTCCACACTTGTAAAATGCAATTCCAGTATGCAGACAAAATCACTATTTATATGCATTTATTAGTTAGGTAGTAGCCATCAAATAAAATGAGCTTTGCTACCCCTGAAAAAGATTTCACTTAAATTTCCAGTTTCAGAAGCTCAGTCTTCTTACATATACTAGTTTTTCATTGTTTTTTATGCACTATTACTTTTCTAAGTGCATTTGTTACATAAGGTGAACTTACCTTGGATTTCCCAGGCAGCCTGTGTAATTTAAGTGAGCTCAATAAGCATTTTTAAATGATGGTAATAAAAGTTCCACTTCTGGCAAAACTGAGTTTTTTCTGGGCCAGCACTCATACCAAGAACAATTTAGAAAACCTGGACAGAATATAACAAAAACAGGTTTGAAGATTTCAGAGATCTCCCAAGGCAGTGAGTACCTTCAGAGCTAAGATATGAAAGAGGTGAGAAGCCAAGAGAAGTAAGCCCGACATCCGGGACCACTTTTCTCCTTGAGGCAATTGTCAATTCAGAAAGCAAAAGCAATAGCTGACAGGTTAAAAAGCTGAACAGAGCTTTTGATTGCTTCAAGGGCTGAGGAATAAAACTTGGACTTCTGAGTCCACCCAGGTTGAAGGGCCCCTGCAAACACTCTAGGTTTTTAGTTGGGACCCCTAAGAAAGATAAACCAAAAATAGACCAGCTCTAAAAAGACTGGAGCCCAGCTATGAAACATCTCCATCTCTGACAAAAATCAGGTGATCTATCCCCAGCCCAGCTGTCTGCCAAAAGCAAAAGTAGATCTTCTCTGGAGGAAAATACCATCATGCAGCACCTCAATTTATCACTAAAAATTGTATGCATAACATCTGGCACTCATTCAAAAATAACCAGAGCATAGGAGAAATCTGGCAAATTCTGCTGTAACCGCGTGATCAAAATAAACGTCACTAAAAGTGGGACTATCTAAAATTTTGTGCCTCCTTAGTGATGCACTAAGAAGGACACAACATCAGTTATTATCCAGTATTTCTGCCAAATAAGTGTAACTTGATTCTAATCAAGCAAATGCAAGTTGAGAAAGCTGTAACACAACTGATTCATACTCGTCAAAATTTGTCAATGTTATGAAAACAAAGGCAGAGGCAATGTTTCAAATTAAAAGAAAACTAAAAGAAATGTGACAACTAAATGCAAGATGTGACCCTGGATGGATCTGAGATAAGGAAAAAATATAAAAGATTGAAACAAAGGGCATCAATAGGAAAATTTGAATATATTGGGTGGGCCAAAATGTTCATTTGGTTTTTTCTGTAAGATGGCTCTAGTAGCACTTAGTTGTCTTTAACTTCATTCGAAACAATTGTGTTAGATTGTATGTGACAGCTGTCATATCAGCATGCATTTAAAAAAAGACATCAAAATTGGTGAATTTTTGTGTAGCCATGTTAATATTGAAGACAGAAGAAAAAAGCAACATATTCGGCATATTATGCTTTAGTATTTCAAGAAAGGTAAAAATGCAACTAAAACGCAAAAAAAGATTTGTGCAGTGTATGGAGAAGGTGCTGTGACTGACTGAAGTGTCAAAAGTTGTTTGCGAAGTTTCGTGCTGGAGATTTCTCACCGGACGATGCTCCACAGTCAGGTAGACCAGTTGAGGTTGATAGCAATCAAATCGAGACATTAACTGAGTACAATCAACGTTATACCACGCGGGAGACAGCCGACGTACTCAAAATATCCAAATCGAGCATTGAAAGTCATTTGCACCAGATTGATTATGTTAATTGATGTTTGGGTTCCACATAAATTAAGAGAAAAAAACCTTCTTGACCATATTTCTGCATGTGATTCTCTAGTGAAACGTAATGGAAACATTCCGTTTTTAAAACCAATTGTGACAGGCAATGAAAAGTGGATACTGTACAACAATGTGGAACAGAAGGGATGGTGGGGCAGGTGAAGTGAACCACCACCAACCACACCAAAGGCCGATCTTCATCCAAAGAAGTTGATGTTGTGTATATGTTGGGATTGGAAGGGAGTCCTCTATTATGAGCTCCTTCCGGAAAACCAAACGATTAATTCCAACAAGTACTGCTCCCAATTACACCAACTCAAAGCAGCATTTGACGAAAAGCATCCAGAATTAGTCAACAGAAAACACATAATCTTCCATCAGGACAATGCAAGACCACATGTTGCTTTGATGACCAGGCAGAAACTGTTACAGCTTGGCTGGGAAGTTCTGATTCCTCCACCGTATTCACCAAACACTGCACCTTCAGATTTCCATTTATTTTGGTCTTTACAAAATTCTTTTAATAGAAAAAATTTCAATTCCCTGGAAGACTGTAAAAGGCACCTGGAACAGTTCTTTGCTCAAAAAGATAAGTTTTGGGGAGATGGAATTATGAAGTTGCCTGAAAAATGGCAGAAGGTAGTGAAACAAAAGGGTGAATACGTGTTCAATAAAGTTCTTGGTGAAAGTGAAAAATGTGTCTTTTATTTTTACTTAAAAAACCGAAGGCACTTTTTGACCCACCTTATAGATTGTATTTTAGACAAAAGTATCATACCAGTATTAAATTTCTTTTTTTACTGAGGTATAATCGACACACAACATTATATTAGTTTCAGGTGCACAACATAATGATTCAATATTTGTATATATTGAGAAATGATCACCACAATAAGTCTAGTTAATGTCCAACCATACATACTTACAGAATTTTTTAAATTTTTATTTATTTGGCCATGCCATGCAGCATATCAGATCTTAGTTCCCCGACCAGGGATTGAACCCATACCTCCTGCATTGGAAGTGTGGAGTTTTAACTGCTGGACTGCCAGGGAAGTCCCCAGAATTTTTTTGTGTGTGTGTGATCACAACTTTTACGATCTACTCTCTTTGCAACCTTCAAATATGCAACACAGTATTATTAACTATAGTTGTCATGTTGTTCATTACATCCCCATGAATTACTTACCTCATAACTGGAAGTCTGTAACTTTTGATGCCCTTCATGCATTTTGTACAACACCCCCTCCCACCTGCACCTGGCAACCACTCACCTGTTCTCTGTATCTATGAGCTTGGTTTTTGTTTTGTTTTTAGAATCCACATATAAGAGAGATAATACAGTATTTGTCTTTCTCTGTCTGACTTATTTCACTTAGCATAATGCCCTCACGGTCCATCCATGTTGTTGCAAAGATTTTATGGCAAGATTTTATTCTTTTGATGGCTAAATAATATTCCATGGTGTGTATGTGCATATGTGTGTATCACATTTTCTTTATCCGTTCATCCATTGATGGACACTTAGATTGTTGCATACCTTGGCTATTGTAAATAACACTGCAATAAACATGTATCTTTTCAAGTTAGTGTTTTTGTTTTCTTCAGATAAATAACCCGAAGTGGAATTGTTGGATCATACAGTAGTTCTTTTTTAAATTTTTTGAGGAACGTCCATACTGTTTTCCATAGTGACTGCACCAATTTATATTCTCACCAACAGTGCACAAGCGTTCCGTTTTCTCCACATCCTCACCAACACTTGTTATTTCTTGTCTTTTTAAAAATAATAGTCAACCTAAGAGGTGTGAGGTGATTTCTCATTGTGATTTTGATTTGCATTTCCCTGATGATTAGTGATGTTGAGTAACTTTTTATGTACCTGTTGGCCAAATGTATGTCTTCTTTCAAAAAAATGTATATTCAGGGAATTCGCTGGCAGTCCAATGGTTAGGACTCGATGCTTTCACTGCTGTGGCCTGGGTTCAATGCCTTGTTGGGGAACTAAGATCCCACAAGCTGTGCAGCATGGCCAAAAAAAAGTTCTATTCAGACCCTCTGCCCATTTTTTAATCAAACTGCTTGTTGTTTTGCTATTGAATTGTATGAGTTCTTTCTATATTTTGGATATAAACCACCTATCAGATAATGTGATTTGCAAATATTGTCTCCCATTCAGTAAGTTGCCTTTTCATTTTGTTGATGGTTTTCTTTGTTGTGCAGATGTTTTTTAGTTTCATGTAATCCCACTTGTTGATTTTTGCTTTTGTTGCCTGTGCTTTGGTGTTAAATCCAAAAAATCATCACCAAGACTGATGTCAAGGGGCTTACTGCCTATGTTTCTTCTAGAAGTTTTACAGTTTTAGGTCCTATATTCAAGTCTTTAATCCATGTTGAGTTAATTTTTGTGTATGGTGTAAGATAGTGGTCCCATTTCATTCTTTTGCATGTGGCTGTCCAGTTTTCCCTACACCATTAATTGAAGAGACTGTCCTTTCCCCACTGTATATTCTTGGCTCCTTTGTCATAAATTATTTGACCATATATTCATGAGTTTATTTCTGGGCTCTCTGTTTCATTGATCTCTGTGTTTGTTTTTATGCCAATACCATACTGTTGTGATTACTATATTTTTCTAATATAGTTTGAAATCAGGAACATGATACCTCCAGCTTTATTCTTCTTTCTCAAGATTGCTTTGGCTATTCAGTGTCTTTTGTGGTTCCACACAAATTTTAGGATAGTTTGTTCTATTTATGTGAAAAATGCCATTGGAATTTTTATAGCGATTACACTGAATCTGTAGATTGCTTTGGGTAGGTAGTATGGACATTTAACCATGTTAATTCTTCTAATTCATGAACATGATATACCTTTCCACTTATTTGTGTCTTCAATTTTTCTTCATCAACCTCTTATAATTTTCATTTACAGGTCTTTCACCTTCTTTGTTGAATATACTCCTCAGTATTTTATTCTTTTTGATACAATTGTAAACGGGATTGTTTTCTTAATTTCCCTTTCTGATAGTTTGTTATCAGCATATAGAAATGCAACAGATTTCTATATCCTGATTTTGTATCCTGCAACTTTACTGAATTCATTTATTAATTCTAACAGTTTTTGTTAGAGTCTTTAGGGGTTTTAATATTTAATATCATGTCATCTGCAGATAGTGACAGTTTTACTTCTTCATTTCCAATTCGGATGCCTTTTGTTTCTTTTTCTTGCATAATTGCTGTGGCTAGGACTTCCACTACCATGTTGAGTAAAAGTGGCAGGAGTGGACATCCTTGTCTTGTTCCTGATCTTAGTGGAAAAGATTTCAGTTTTTCACCATTGAGTATGTTAGCCATAGGCTAGACATATATGGCCTTTATTATGTTGAGGTACGTTCCCTCTATACCCACTTTGTTGAGAGTTTTTATCAAAATGGATGTTGAATTGAATTAAATTTATTGAATTCAATAACTGCATTGTAGTTATATAGGAGAATGTCTTTGTTTTTAAGACATATGCTGAAGTATTTAGGGATACAATTCCTATAAGGTGTCAAAGCAGAAAAGAATAAGAACAGTTGGTCAAAGTTGAGTATTTCTGTCCACATGCCCCTCTTCCTGGGGTCTTGAGCAGGAAGCAGAGATGGGGCAGCCTTGACAACCATGTTGTAGTTGTGTGATCCTGTGCTCTGCCCCCCCACCCCCCTTGCCGATTGGTCCATGATAAGACAAGTGACCCAAGAGAGACAAGCCACATTCTTTCACACTGAAAGTGGAATTTCGAAGAGACAGAAAGAAGCAGAGAGTGGTAATAGCTAGTATAAGTCACATTAAAGACAGTGCCTTTTCAGGGGCTTCAGTAGTTCTGGCACATGGGCTCAGTAGTTGTGGTTCACAGGCTCTAGATCATAGGCTCAGTAGTTGTGGCGCATGGGCTTAGCTACTCCACGGCATGGGCATATGGGATCTTTCTGGACCAGGGCTTGATCCCGTGTCCCCTGCACTGGCAGGTGGATTCTTTATGACTGTGCCACAAGGGAAGTCCATGGGGTTTTTTGTTTTGGTTTGGGTTTTTTTTTTTTTTTTTTTTGCGGTACGCGGCCCTCTCACCGTTGTGGCCTCTCCCATTGCGGAGCACAGGCTCCGGACGCGCAGGCTCAGCGGCCATGGCTCACGGGCCCAGCCGCTCCGTGGCATGCGGGATCCTCCCTGACCGGGGCACGAACCCGCATCCCCTGCATCAGCAGGCAGACTCTCAACCTTCCCTGTGCCACCAGGGAAGCCCAGGTTTGGGTTTTTTTGATCATACTTCTGTTGTTTGTGTGTTAACACAATCTGACTTTAAAGGAATTGTTTCTTAGTAATAATAATCTGGCTTCTATGGTTCACATAAGTAACAACAAGAAGTATAGCCCTTGTTACATTGTTCAGCTGGTCATAAAATCATAATGTGATGTGCCTCTTTCCACTTCTGACAAAAGGAAGAGTTTACACACTATTAAAATGCCTGGCTAAATTTACTGGATAAGAAGCATGAATTAGAACATTCTGTCAAAAGTGTATTAATTTTTGTATATTAGATTTTCATAAATTATGGCTAAATGATGATCACTTACAGTATCTGCACCTACTAAATAAGATTTGTGCCAGATCAAGTATTCTGCCTAATTCAGCCACATCAAGTTCTGAAACATTAAAAAATAAAGCATATACCATTTGTTTTAAGAGAATATTTTAAAATTTGTCTCATTGAAAAAACACTCTCTCTCTTATTTTCCAAGGCAACCACAGGTGGGCCACTCCTCAATAAAGGGAATTCCAGCACTCTCCAAACTTCCCCATAGTGAGAATTATCTGGTTGCTTGTTAATCACACAGCTCCCAAGGTGATCCTAATTTAGTGGGTCTAGGGTGGAGCCCAAACTTCACCTTAGGTAGTTGTTATCATCAGAAAAGCTGGATTTGATGATAGTTGTGTTCCTTCTCTGTTGCTTTTGAAGTTGCTGACGTTGACAGTTGTGGTTCTACAGCAGTTGGATATTGTTTCCATAGGTATCAGTTAGGTCAAGCTGGTTGATAGTGTTGGTCAAATCTTCTGTAACATACTGATTGCCTATTTGTTCTATCAATTACTGAGAGGGGGGTGTTAGAAATCTCATTTTAACTGAATCTTTTATTTCTCTCTTTAGTTTTGTAAGTTTCTGCTTCATGCATTTTGAAACTTTTTCATTAGGCATATACACATTTAGGATTCTTAGGTGCAACCAATTGCTTTGATTAATTGATCCTTTATCATTACAAAACTTCCATATTTTTCTTCAGTAATACTCCTTGTCTTGAAGTCTTCTTTGTGTTATATTAATATAATCACACTAGCTTTTTTATACTTACTGATTGCATAGTGTAACTTTTCCATCCTTTTGCTTTCAACTTGTCTCTATGTATTTGAAGTATGTCTCTTCTATACAGCATATAGTTATCTTCCTTTTTTCCAATCTGAAAATTTGTAGATTTTAATTGAAGTTTTTAATCCATTTATATTTAGTGTAATTATTGTATAGTTCAGTCTAAGTAAGTCTACACATCTGTTGATATGATCAGATTTAAGTCTACCATCTTCCTATTTGTATTCCAGTTGTGCCATCTGTGTTTTGGTTTGGTTTGGTTTTTTCTTCCTCCATTCCTCCTTTCCAGCCTTCTTCTCAGTTAATCAAATATTTTTTAGTATTCTATTTTAATTCCTTTCTTGTCTTTTTAGCTGTACCTCTTTATTTATTTAGTGGTTATTCCGAGATTACAATATTTATGCTTATCTCACAGTCCACTTAGAGTTAATATTGTCATTTCACATAAAATCTAAGACCCTTATGAGAGTAGAATGTCTGTTTAAGTCTTCTGCCCATTTTTTGATTGGGTTGTTTTTGGGTTTTTTTATAAATTTATTTCACTTATTTTATTTTTGGCTGCTCTGTGTCTTCATTGCTGCATGCGGGCTTTCTCTAGTTGTGGTGAGCGGGGGCTACTCTTCATTGCAGTGCATGGGCTTCTTATTGTGGTGGCTTCTCTTGTTGTGGTGGCTTCTCTTGTTGTGGAGCATGGGCTCTAGGTGCGTAGGCTTCAGCTGTTGTGGCTTGTGGGCTCTAGAGCGCAGGCTCAGTAGTTGTGGCACACGGGCTTAGTTGCTCTGCAGCATGTGGGATCTTCCCAGATCAGGACTCGAACCCATGTGCCCTGCATTGACCGGCGGATTCTTAACCACTGCACCACCAGGGAAGCCCGGTTGCTCTTTTTTTTTTTATCTTGAGCTGTATGAGCTGTTTGTATATTTTGGAAATTAATCCCTTGTCAATTGCATCATTTGCAAATATTTTCTCCTAAGCTGTAGGTTGTCTTTTCATTCTGTTTGTTTCCTTTGCTGTGCAAAAGCTTTTAAGTTTAATTAGGTCCCACTTGTTTATTTTTGTTTTTATTTCCATTACTCTAGGAGATGGATCCAAAAATATATTGCTGCAATTTATGTCAAAGAGTGTTCTGCCTATGTTTTCCTTTAGGTGTTGTATCTTGTATCTGGTCTTACATTTAGGCCTATAATCCATTTTGATTTTATTTTTGTATATGGTATTAGAGAATGTTCTAATTTCATTCTTTTACATGTTGCTGTCCGGTTTTCCCAGCACTAGTGATTGAAGAGATTGTCTTTTCTCCATAGTATATTCTTGTCTCCTTTGTCAAAGATTAATTGACCAGAGGTGTGTGGGTTTATTTCTGGGCTTTCCATTCTGTTCCATTGATCTATATTTCTGTTTTTGTGCCAGTACCATACTGTTTTGATTACTGTAGCTTTGTAGTATAGTCTGAAGTCAGGGAGTCTGATTCCTCCAGCTCTGTTTGTCTTTCTCAAGTTTGCTTTGGCTATTCAGGGTCTTTTGTGTTTCCATACAAATTTAAAAAATTTTTGTTCTAGTTCTGTGAAAAATGCCATTGGTAGTATGATAGGGATTGTATTGAACCTGTAGATTGCCTTGGGTAGTATAGTCATTTTGACAGTATTGATTCTTCCAATACAAGAACACAGTATATTGTTCCATCTGTTTGTGTCATCTTTGATTTCTTTCATCAACATCTTAAGAGTTTTCAGAGCACAGGTCTTTTGCCTCCTTAGCCTGATTTATTCCTAGGTATTTTATTCTTTTTGATGGGATGGTAAATGAGATTGTTTCCTTAATTTCTCCTTCTGATCTTTCATTGTTAGTGTATAGAAATGCAACAGATTTCTGTGTGTTAATTTTGTATCCTGCAACTTTACCAAATTCATTGATGAGCTCTAGTAGTTTTCTGGTAGCTTCTTCAGGATTTTCTATGTATAGTATCATGTCATCTGCTAACAGTGACAGTTTTACTTCTTTTCTAGTTTGGATTTCTTTTATTTCTTTTTCTTCTCTGATTGCTGTGTCTAGGACTTCCAAAACCATGTTGAATAAAAATGGTGAAAGTGGACATCCTTGTCTTGTTCCTGATCTTAGAGGAAATTCTTTCAGCTTTTCACTGTTAGTATAATGATAGCTGTGGGTTTGTCATATATGGCCTTTATTATGCCCACTTATGGAGAATTTTTATTATGCCCACTTTTGTCATATATGGCCTTTTTCTGTGCCCACTTTCTGGAGAATTTTTATCATAAATTGGTGCTGAATTTTGTCAAAAGCTTTTTCTGCATCTATTGAGATGATCATATGGTTTTTATTCTTCAATTTGTTAATGTGGTGTATCACAGATTGATTTGCAGATATTGAAAAATCCTTGCATCCCTGGAATAAATCCCACTTGATCATGGTGTATGATACTTTGAATGTATTGTTGGATTTGGTTTGCTAGTATTTTGTTGAGAATTTTTGCATCTATGTTAATCAGTGATATTGGCCTTTAATTCTCTTTTTTTGTGGTATCTTTGTCTGGTTTTTGTATCAGGGTCATTATGGTCTGACAGAATGAGTTTGGGAGTGTTCCTTCCTCTGCAACTTTTTGGAATAATTTCAGAGAGTTAGGTGTTAACTCTTCTCTAAATGTTTGGTAGAATTCACCTGTGAAGCCATCTTGTCCTGGACTTTTGTTTTTGGGAGTTTTTTAATCACAGATTCAATTTCAGGTTTGTAATTGGTCTGTTTATGTTTTCTATTTCTTCCTGGTTTAGTCCTGGGAGATTGTACCTTTCTAAGAATTTGTCCATTTCTTCTAGGTTGCCCATTTTATTGGCATATTGGCATATTGTTGCTTGTAGTATAGTCTCTTATGGTCCTTTGTATTTCTGTGGTGTCAGTTGTAACTTCTCCTTTTTTATTTCTAATTTTATTGATTTGGGCCCTCTCGCTTTATTTCTTGATGAGTCTGGCTGTTTGTCAATTTTGTTTATCTTTTCAAAGGACTAGCTCTTAGTTTCTTTGATCTTTTCTGTTGTTCTCTTAGTCTCTATTTCATTTATTTCTGCTCTGATCTTTATGATTTCTTTCCTTCTACTAACTTTGGGTTTTCTTTTTTCTTTTTTCTCTAGTTGCTTTGGGTGTAAGGCTAGGATTTTTATTTGAGATTTTTGTTGTTCCTGAGGTAAGCCTGTATCACTATAAACTTCCCTCTTAGAACTGCTTTTGCTGTGTCCCATAGGTTTTGGATCGTC
This sequence comes from Aethalodelphis obliquidens, assembly GCF_003676395.1. NCBI lineage: Eukaryota > Metazoa > Chordata > Mammalia > Artiodactyla > Delphinidae > Aethalodelphis > Aethalodelphis obliquidens. Next base: position 8,442,417 of record NW_020837947.1, read on the forward strand.
CCATTTTCATTTTCATTTGTCTCTAGGTATTCTTTAAATTTCCTCTTTGGCTTCTTTGGCGATCCATTGGTTGTTTAGTGTTACTCTGTTGTTGTTTTTTAATATTTATTTATTTTCTTTATTATTATTAGTTTTGGCAGCGTCAGGTCTTAGTTGCTGCATGCGGGATCTTTTGTTGCCACGTGTGGGCTCTTCGTTGCGGTTCATGGGCTTCTCTCTAGTTGTGGCGTGTGGATTTTCTCTCTCTAGTTGTGGCGCGTGGGCTCTGTAGTTTGTGACATGTGGGCTCTCTCGAGGTACACAAGCTCAGTAGTTGTGGCACACGGGCTTAGTTGCCCTGCGGCATGTGGGATCTTAGTTCCCTGATCAGGAATCGAACCCACGTCCCCTGCATTGGAAGGTGGATTCCTTACCACTGGACCACCAGGGAAGTCCCAGTGTTACTCTGTTTTTGAAGGTCATTTTTATTAACCTATACCATAACAACATGTTCTAACACAACACCAACATGTGTTTACTGACTGCTTTAAAGATTCTTTAGACCTGAAACTGCTCCAGTAGAACCAAGACAGAACATTGAATTTGTATATTAGAAAGCCCATAGCTAACTTTAGAACAAAATTGGGTTCAAGAAGTTAGCCAGGGCCTTCCCTGGTGGTGCAGTGGCTAAGAATCTGCCTGCCAATGCAGGGGACACAGGTTCGAGCCCTGGTCTGGGAAGATCCCACATGCCGCAGAGCAGCTAAGCCCATACACCACAACTACTGAGCCTGCGCTCTAGAGCCTGCGAGCCACAACTACTGAGCCCACATGCCACAACTACTGAAGCCCGTGCACCTAGAGCCTGTGGTCTGCAACAAGAGAAGCCACCACCATGAGAAGCCCGCGCACCGCAACAAAGAATAGCCCCTGCTCACCACAACTAGAGAAGACCTGCATGCAGCAATGAAGACCCAACGCAGCCAAAAATAAATAAATAAATAAGAAGTTAGCCAGACCAATTCCCATGAATCCTAGTCACTAGTGGTAGGAGGCGGGTAGCACCCAGGGAGTGGATGAAAGTGTCAGGAGCATGAAAGCATCTTCAGAAACATCCCTAGAGTAGAGACCACCACATTTTTTATCTTCTATCCCTATTTTTTTTATGTTTTTTTATTGTGGTAAAAGTCATATAACATAAAACATACTATTTTAACTGTGCAATTCAGTGGCACTAAGTACATTCACATTGTTGTCAACACTCACCATCATCCATCTCTCGAATTTTTCAACTTCCTAAGCCAAGACTCTGTCCCCACTCAACACTAACTCCCCATGCCCCTCCCCACCGCCCCCCTCCCCTCCAGCCCCTGGCATCCACCAGTATGCTTTCTAACTCTATGAATTTGACTATTCTAGGTACCTCGTATAAGTGGAATCAAACAGTGTTTGTCTGCACCTAATGTATATTGGAATGCATTTTTAAGATTAACAGAAGGTAGCTTGTATTCCTATTAATGGGGTTTCCAAAATAATGTTTTATTTTATTATATTTGTTAATATTACCAAAAGTCTTATCCTCATTATATATATACATATATACATATATATGTGTATATATATATATATATATATATATTTAGAAAGAAAATGTGATTTGAAATGTTGCATAACTTTTTTTTTTAACATCTTTATTGGAGTATAATTGCTTTACAGTGGTGTTAGTTTCTGCTGTATAACAAAGTGAATCAGCTATATGTATACATCTATCCCCATATCCCCTCCCTCTTGCGTCTCCCTCCCACCCTCCCTATCCCACCCCTCTAGGTGGTCACAAAGCACCGAGCTGATCTCCCTGTGCTATGCAGATGCTTCCCACTAGCTATCTATTTTATATGTGGTAGTGTATATATGTCCATGCCACTCTCTCACTTCGTCCCAGCTTACACTTCCCCCTCCCCGTGTCCTCATGTCCATTCTCTATGTCTGCATCTTTATTCCTGTCCGGTTCTTCAGCACCATTTTTTTTTTAATTCCATATATATGTGTTAGCATACTGTATTTGTTTTTCTCTTTCTGACTTACTTCACTCTGTATGACAGTCTCTAGGTCCATCCACCTCACACAAATAACTCAATTTCATTTATTTTTATGGCTGAGTAATATTCCATTGTATATATGTGCCACATCTTCTTTATCCATTCATCTGTCGATGGACACTTAGGTTGCTTCCGTGCCCCGGCTACTGTAAATAGAGCTGCAATGAACATTGTAGTACATGACTCTTTATTTTTTATTTTATTTATTTTATTTTTGGCTGTGTTGGGTCTTCATTGCTGCGCACAGTCTTCCTCTCGTTGCAGCAAGGGGGGCTACTCTTCGTTGCAGTGTGTGGGCTCCTCATTGTGATGGCTCCTCTTGTTGCAGAGCACGGGTTCTAGGCACAGAGGCCTCAGTAGTTGTGGCGCGTGGGCTCAGCAGTTGTGGTTCGTGGGCTCTAGAGTGCAGGCTCAGTAGTTGTGGCGCACGGGCTTAGTTGCTCCGCAGCATGTGGGATCTTCCCAGACCAGGGCTCGAACCTGTGCCCCCTGCATTGGCAGGCGGATTCTCAAGCACTGCGCCACCAGGGAAGCCCCTACATGACTCTTTGAATTATGATTTTCTCAGGGTATATGCCCAGTAGTGGGATTGCTGGGTCATATGGTAGTTCTATTTTTAGTTTTTTAAGGAATCTCCATACTCTTCTCCATAGTGGCTGTATCAATTTACATTCCCACCAACAGTGCAAGAGGGTTCCCTTTTCTCCACACCCTCTCCAGGATTTACTGTTTGTAGATATTTTGGTGATGGCCATTCTGACCATCAGATACCTCATTGTAGTTTTGATTTGCATAAAATATTGCATAACTTTTTAAATTATTGGTTTAATACTTTATGGTACAGTAATTTGAAGGTCTGGTTTTAAGCTCATTTTATTTCATTGCTTGGTTAAAAAAGTATCTCATGAAGATGAGTAGAGTCAAATGGAAGAAAGATATATATCATTAGCTGTGTTTGTTAAATTACAATACTCATTTATTCATCACATTCACCAATACACAAAAGTTTTGGGTTGAAATTCAGCTAGCAAATTTAAATCCTCTCTGATACCCATCACTTGTTCTTGCAAACTAATCAGAGAGTGTTCCATTTTTATAATTTTAATAAATGGTTTGAAAGACTGAAAATTTTAACTTGGAACATTTTAAGCAGGTTAGAAAATTCTGTTTCCAACTTTTGAAGTGGGGAAGTATGAAAAATTTAACAAGTGACACATCATTTTCAGTAACAAAATCACATAATAATAACAGAAATAGTTCCAAAACAAAACAGTGCATAAAAATGATCCTCCATGGACAAAGGAAATAGTTTAACCTTGAGTATATTTTATTTTGGTTTCCAAAAGTAGCCACCAGGAACTTGCCATGTCAGAAAGCATTTACAAATTTGGAACAGTCTTTTTACATAAGAAAACTGTGTATATCATCTTTAACTTTCATAACTCTTTTTAAAAACTTTTCTGTGAGAACTAGTGAGCATCTGCGTGGTACAGAAGATTTTCATAGTCATTTCCTATCATTAAAAATCACTATCGGGGGCTTCCCTGGTGGCGCAGTGGTTGAGAGTCCGCCTGCCGATGCAGGGGACGCGGGTTCGTGCCCCAGTCCGGGAAGATCCCACATGCCGCGGAGCGGCTGCGCCCGTGAGCCACGGCCGCTGAGCCTGCGCGTCCGGGGCCTGTGCTCCACAACGGGAGAGACCACTGTGAGACGCCTGCGTACCGCAAAAAAAAAAAAAAAAATCACTATCGGGAATTCCCTGGTGGTCCAGTGGTTAGGACTCGGCACTTTCAGTGCCGTGGCCCGGGTTCAGTCCCTGGTCGGGGCACTAAGATCCCACAAGCCGTGTCATGGCCCAAAAAACAAACCAAAAAAATCACTATAAATAACTCTAGTTCAGATTTTTTTGCTAATACATCTTTATTGAGGTATATTGACATGTAATAAACAGCACATATTTAAGGTGTACAATTTGAGTTTGGACCCATGTACATTCCCACCAGCACAATCAAGGTAATGAACACGTCCATCATTCTGAAAAGTTTTCCCACGCCCCTGGGAATCCACACACACCCCCATCCTGAGGCAACGGCTGATCTGCTTTCTCTCACTGTAGATGTGTTTGCATTGTCTAAAATTTGACAGAAATTCAGTCATACAGTGTATACTTTTTTTGGTCTGGCTTTCTTTTACACAGCATGATTATTTTGGGATTCACCATGTCATTGCATGTACAATAGTTCATTCTTTTATTAGTGAGCACTGTTCCATTATATGGCCACACCCTAATTCATTTATCTGTTCACCAGCTGATGGACCGTGGCCTCATTTTCCAGTCCTTACTTGAGATGTGAGCTTCTTATTTCTGTTAAATGAGTCAGTCAAGATCTAGGATGTGGGATGGGAGACGAGCCAGTACTTAGGGCTGATGTCAAGTGTGGCATAGTCCTACAGACTCTCCACTTCAACAAGAACGGGACCAAGCAGCCTGGAGGTTCCTGCGTGAAGAACGTTCTCTGGGAAGAGATGAGCCATCTTTGTGTTTGTCACTGATCCCCAAGCTCAGCTGTGACATTCTCTGGTCCTCTGTGAAGCCAAGCTATTACTTCTTCTAAAACATCTTTATATCCTGAAGGGAAAAGAATGTGTGTGTGTGCATGTGTGTGTGTGTGTCACAAAAATGTGAGACTTGCTTAATGAGATTCATATCAAGAAATGGCTGGCAAAGTCCCCATGAAAATGCCCTTGCTCGACTCTGCACGACCCATCATGCAGTAACCACTGGGCCCTACATAATGAACCCAGGGTCAGTTCAGAATTCAAATGTGTAATTTGACCCAGCTGTTTAACGGTCTACCACAATAAAAGGGTAATCCTAACAGCTCTAAAGCTATTTCTAGCACAGATCCTTACCCCAGCATTCAAGTTACAGCCAACCATGCCCACATGTTTCCTAAGGGAAAAGCAAAATTAGAAAAGGGCAGTCTCTCCATTTGTTTTAACCTCTCTGATCTAAGATGAATCTACTTATCAGAAGTCTTGTGGGAAAGCCACAGAAGGTCTTCTTTCCCTGGGCAATAATACAGCTTCTAAGTAACGTGTGCACTCTCACAACCCCGACCTCCTGGCCGTGCTCCGCCCCGGGGGAGGGTGAGAGAGAGGAGGAGGGGCTTCTAATGCCCTTCAAGGCACACCAAATCATCTTCTGCCCGTTTCTTTCTTTGGACCAAGAATTTAATTGAAAAAGAACTTTAAGTTTAACTAAGTATATGTTTCAGAACTCCTACCATTTTACCTACATTAAAGTGACTGGGGATGGAGAAGAGTCAGTTAGAGATAACGGTACCACCCACCCATTCTAAAAGTCGACTTGGGCAACAACAACAACAGGCCCTCTGCCTGGGTATGTAGGTGTGTCTCTGAAACATCTAAGGAAAGGTTGTCAATCTGAGACCATCTTGCAAGTTTCCGTAAAACAACCAGGGATGAGCTTGATGACCTTGCAAATTCCCTTCCCGGTCTGACATTCTGCAATCTGATGGGAAGAGACTTGGAGAAGCAGAAATAATTCTGCAAGGACGTTCTTTTTAAAGGTGTTTCTCAACATTTGTTCCATTTCTGTCTTTAAGTCCACATGCAGAATATGTCATCACTCTTTCTTCGCTGCTCCAGTAACCTACCATGTTACCATCTGAAGGTCGTGCTGCCCACTCACTGAGGGCCACGGGCTGTCTTGTTCACCTGCGTGTGTGTCTCTAGAATCCAGTGCAGCGCCTGGCAGCAAGTAGGGACTCAGTAAACGTTACTGGGGAGCGACTGAAGAAATTCGATGGATGGATGGATGCCCAGTGTGTAGTGCTAGGATCACGGGGTGGAATAACTCAGGAAGACAGCTGTGGCCCTTTGGGAGGCAGGAGAAGAGGACGGCTCGAATCCAGTGAAAAATTAGAGAGAGTCTGGCAGAGACAGAAGTGCAACTTCTCCATCGCAATTACTCATGGACCGCCCTGGCTGGAGCCTCTCTATAGCTCTAGGTTTCTTATCCGATGGCCTAGTATCTGCTAGTCTGAGGGATTTCCTCTGTGCTTCCACCTTTCAGATAAATTACCCTCCAGCACCTAAGCTCCCTGAGCAGGAATCTTTGTCATTTTGAGTAGCTTCTATGTATGTCCATATATTTATTATGAACACAATGTATTTCAAGTGTCTAGAACAGTGCCTGGCGCTTGATAGATACCCAGTGTATATTTATTGAATGAGTGGATACATTCAGAATGAGAAAGTTCACTCTGAGTCTGAAGCGAGAGCCATTATTTTCTGACCAAGCCGATATTTTTTGTGGTGCAGAGTGGTTGCAGACTTTGAAAACACAAGGCTTAGGTGAACAAATGACGGCAAACAGGCTCTACAGAGCAAAGCAGTGGGGCGGATGGGCCAGCTGCCTGGCTGCAAGGCCCAGCTTTGCCCCTTAGGGGCCACGCGCTTAGGAGCCTCCAGGTGCCTCTGTCCCCCGCAGCCGCGTGGGCTTAACGACAGCACCTTCCTCTCAGGGTTTTTAGGAGGATTAAGTAAATCAGTAGGCAAAACGCATGCAGAAAAGAGCCTGGTGCATCCTGCTAAGTACTATATATGCCGCGTTTATTAGGGTTTTTCTGGATCCCTTGAATTTGCTGAAATTGTGTGCAATCATTAGCTGAGAGAAGAGTGTTGAATTCTCTTAGCAGTGTGGACCAGGCAGTCCTACGTGATCATCCAAATGGCTTTACTCCTCCATAGTCCCAAAGGGTCAGCAGGATAGCAGCTCTAATAACTTGAAAACAACGTTTGCAGTTACTACCCTTTCTGCAGAAGCCCAGCGCTGTTGAGATGAATCGAATGCATACATCAAGTTATAATCCAGGAACGGTCTTTATTAAAGCTAAAATACAGCCAAGAATCCCAGCCCGTCACCCTACCCCCGCCCACCCCCCCACCCCCCGCCGGAAAAAACATGTCCCCACTGAAAAGGTAAACTGGACCAACTGCTTAGTCTCCACAAGGAAAGGTTTCCCGGCCGTCACTGCACTAGGCTGCAGCTCCTATAGGTTCAGGGATTCAGTCCCGGTTGCAGGAACCAAAGTTCCGGGCGTTTTGCTAAATTCCATTTTTGTTCTATAGCCACTTCTCAGATTATGACGCCATGGAGGCAGGGACTGTGTCCTCCGGAGCCCATCTGTCCTCCACTTGGCCCTGCACGATCACTACACAGGGGCCCCGCACCGCACCCGACATTCTCACACAGGAAACTGCTTAAAATCCGGGCTGCCTTAGAAGGAAACAGAGGGGCAGAGCACGGAAGCACGAGAGGCCTCCCAGCCAGCGAGCACTGGGAAGGCAGGCAGGCACTAATCCCACGAGGGGAAGGGGTGGCTTGGTCTGGTTTCAGCCCCAGTGGCCGTTACCAGACCTTGGAGTACAGGGTTTGGTGTTCTGCCTCGCCAAGAATCCTCGGCGCATTCTGAAAGAAAGAAGTAAGGCGACAGAAAAGAGATTCATAGACCTAAACTCTGTATAGCTTATATAAGGCTATATAAAAAGATGCTCACTGAGGCAGAAAGCTGTGAGCTCTCTAGACAATGTCTTTATTTACATACATTTTGACAGGCATATATAATGATGATATAGATGATATTTATTGAAAAGGAGAAGTGTTCACTGCATGATCAGTTTTTTTAAAGTGATGAAAACGTGTATTGTGCAATATCACTTTTTAAAAAATGAAATAAAACTCTCCCTATATAGCTTTTTTACCTCAAGTATAAGTAGTAACCATATGTATGTAGTACTTTATTCATTATTTTAGTGGTTTAAATTTAAAAAATTAATAGGGCTTCCCTGGTGGCGCAGTGGTTGAGAGTCCGCCTGCCGATGCAGGGGACACGGGTTCGTGCCCCGGTCCGGGAAGATCCCACATGCCGCGGAGCGGCTGGGCCCGTGAGCCATGGCCGCTGAGCCTGCGCGTCCGGAGCCTGTGCTCCGCGGCGGGAGAGGCCACAGCCATGAGAGGGCCGCGTACCGCAAAAAATAAATAAATAATAATAATTAATAATAGAATACGTAGCACTTAATGAATTGTTAATGAATACGTATCACTTTTGAAGAAAGAAACAAACTTTTTTTAAACTCACAAAACTGCCAAAGAGAGGAAGCGAAGCCAAAGGAATCCGTTTCTGATGAGGGATTTCAAAACCGAAGGCCTTTCTTTGGGGAGGGGCTGTCTGCCCTAACTCCCTATGTCATGTCACACCTCCGTCCTGTTCCCCACTCACACGGTCAGAGCCCCAGGTGGCATCTTGTTGAGGCATGTGGCTGCCACGTCCCTGCCTAGAGTCCTAGGGTCACCCCTGTGGTCCGTACAAGGGACTTGGTACATGAGTCCATCACCTCTGCATTCAACAGCCAGCCCCATGCTTGGACTGCTAAGAGGTAACACCCTATAAAAAAGAAACATGAAGGAGAAAGAAGCGATTCACTGGGACGACACCCAATACTGACTTTGAGAAAGAGGCCAGTTTCTTCCCAAAGGTAAGTGAGCATGCCTGGAGAAGCGGCCTCTGCTGGGTAGGTATGCGATGCCAACCTTGATCTGTCACAAGCATTACTGAAGAAAGCGCTCTGAGGGCACGTGCCAGCTTTAATTAATAGCTAACCACCCCATATTGGAGATGGTTTTTCCTGCTGGAGTGGAATTTTCCATGAGACTTACTGACAATATTTTATGTCAAATAAGTTAAAAATCGAGCTGAAAGGTCCAGGCTGGAATGGGGTGATCAAGAAAGGAAGGCCGAACAGAAGTGCCGAGGGCACAGTTTAATGTACTGTTACATCCCTGGCGCAGTCAGTTACTCACATGCGTTAGCAAACATAAGGACTTGAAGGTAACCTCTGAAACACAGAATTCAAGAAAAGTAGGGCATTCTTGGCCCTCGTTTAATTGCTACCTCTGAGGAGAGCAAACCCAACCGCTAAGAGGCAACGCCTGCAAATTCCCTTCCAGTGAAACTTTCCAGGGCCCTAAATTCAAACAGCTGGAATTATCATTCAAGCACCATCCACTTAGCCTTTGAAAATGAGGGATCTGTCTCCTGATGGGAAATGTGCATTTCGTTTCACCAGCGGGACACAGTGTTCTGGGCCTCGTTTATTCTCCACATAAACAGCCTTTGTGGAGAATCGTGTGTTTGGCATTTACTACTTAACACAGGTTACAGCAAACTCATTTCTGTCATGAAAAGTTCCAAGTGTACAGAGGAAGTGAAGAAGAATAAAAACCTTATAACAAAACAACCTCTGCTTCCCAAGTTTTCAATTGCAAACAACAAAAAAGGTGGCTTGAAAACATCACTAAATTCCGTTTTAAACATCCGAAATTCATAAGGGGACACCCGGTCATGGGAAGAGGAAGTAATAAAATAAATAACCGAGCAATGAAAATTTGGTGGCCCAGATGGTGGAGGACGAGTAAGTCAGCATCGTGTCCGGACAGGGAAGTCAAGCGCCCGCGCCGTGTCCTCAATCCTGCCTCGAGTGGGGAAAGTGATATGCGGCTCAAATCCCTAGAACTTATAACTACAGGTACTTTAAGAGGAGGAGAAATCCTTTGCATAGTAAAGCCCAGACTCTTGGGCTTCCAAACTGGGTCCCAAACAAGAGATATCAATGCACTCATACTGGCGTGTAAAACTACCCGGCATGCAGCAACCTGGATGGACCAAGAGATGATCATGCTAAGTGAAGTAAGCCAGACAGAGAAGGACAAATACCATACGACATCCCTTATATGTGGAGTCTAGAAAAGTGATACAATTGAACTTATTTACAAAACAGAAGTAGAGACATAGAAAACAAACTTATGGTTACCAGAGGAAAGGGGTGGATGGATAAATCGGGAATTTGGGGTTAACAGATACACACCACTATGTATACAATAGATAAGCAGCAACAAGGACTTACTGCAGAACACAGGGAACTACATTCAATATCTTGTAATAACATATAATGGAAAAGCATCTGAAAAAGGACATGTATATGTATATACACATCTAGATATAGATCTGAATCACTTTGCTCTATACCTGAAACATCGAAAATCAACCACACTTCAATTTTTAAAAAAGGAAGCCCCCCCAAAAAATCCACAAAACAAACAAACAAAAAGATACCCAGCATGTATTTGTATCTCTGTTTTCTAAATCAATTAAATATGTCTTGGCCCTGAGGCACCAACCTGGCAGAAAATCCAGCCTGATGGGGCTTTGCGAATTCCCCGTTCTACGTGGCCCTGGGCTCAAGCAGGAGCAGGGGACTGAGGAAGGGCCTGCGGACCAGGGGCTCCCGCCCGTGTCCACGTGGCCCTCATGTCGGTAGGTTGTCCCCTTCTTCCTGGCTGAGCGTCAGCGTGAAGACCCAAGCCAAGGCTTCCAGGTCGGGCTGGCTACTCCCGGAGGGCACACGGCTCAGGTGACCCATCCAAAACATTGTGGGAACACAAGGCACAGTTCTGCCCCCAGGGGGGAACCCCACAGGCCCAAACTCAAGCCGTCCACCCTCCCTCCAGGGTGTCACACTCCTCTCTTCCTGTCCACGCAGCAGCCTCCTTCCCCTTCACTGGTGGTAGAGAAGGTGTAGGACGATTTCAGCCTCATAACTGCCTTCCCCCAACCAAAGGGGTAATCGGACTCTAGCCCAGATATTACAAACCAGACGCCTGAAGGCAAAATTCTGAGTTGTTTTGCCCCACACTCTGTTTGCTTTTGTTACTTGCCAACACACACCCACACAAATCTAGAATTTGCACATAAAAACCCAGCTTCCTATTGTTTATTGAAAACTCAAGTGCTCTGGAAATATCAGGCCTACGTGCCCACGTGCCGTTAACTGATTGGAGCTAATGGCTTTTCATGGGACTGTGTTCTCTGCTTTGCCACAGTCTCCACTATGCCCTATTGTTGCCATAAGGCCACTTCACAAACTTACATTACCTACTTGTGAGAATCAGGTTTGGCAATACTTGATCTAGGCCTTAGGACACAGATATGTGGCTGCATTTCTAGGGATAGGAAAAGGAATTCTTTCAGATTTCCCAAAGAACAAGACAAAACATAATGTTTCAATAGCTTATCCTGTTATATACGTACAAATATGATTCCTTTGATGGCAAAGCACAGGAGGAGCTAACCACCAGCAACTTCCCAGTCGCACTTGGCACGCAGCCACCAATTCATCCACGTGTTAGAGAAAGAAACCCTTCCGATACTTGTTAAAATGGTGAGGCAGACTTAGGACTGTTGTGATCTGTACAGGGCCCACTGCAAAGGGGTTTTGTAGCAGGGGAGAGACTGGGCTCAACTCCGGATACAAAGAAAAGTGGTCATTTAGAGTCAAAGGGCAGGATGAGGGCAAATAGATGGAAAATTACTAAGAGGAATCATCAAGGGTGACAGGGGATTTCTGGCTAAAACAAGCTACCAGGACTCCTGCTGAAGGCGGGCCAGGCTGATCGGATATCCATCACCTGGGGTCGAGGGATGAGGAACTTGGTCAGACTTCAGGGGTGGTCAGATATTGAGGGTGGGGTTCTGGTGGGGCTGATGTAAGGCTCCCCAGAGCCCGGGCCTCCTTGAAAAGGCGCTCAGAGGAGCCTGACTAGAGTGCGGCCCGGGAGAGCCCTTGTCCTGCCTCCTCTCCTCGGAGACAGCCCCCGCCCTCCCAAAGCCCAGAAGGCCTGTCACCGGCTGGCAGTGTCTGTAAAATGCCAGCCTTTCCTCCCGCAGTTCAAGGAGCTGTGACTAAAATTTCCTTGGGGCAAATCCCCAAAACAGCAGGGATTGCGGCTGGTGAAAGGCGGCACTAAGTGACCGGTGGCGTTAACCGTGTATCCCAACAGCGGAAACAAGAGAGCTGACCTGGAAGTGATAGCGGCCAGGAGCTCAGCCCCACCACTGTCCACTGAGGGCACACACCCCTCCCAGGTGCTGTGTCACCACACAACAATTGAAGGTAGGAGGCTGTATCACACGTCACAGAAAAATACTAGAATGCATATACAAGTAGACTTCTTGTTGGGCAACCTCCCAACATCCATCTCACTCCCTGAATCAGAACGACACAGTTCTAGAGTGAGATTTCTAATGTATCTGAGTCTCAAGGATGACTTAAGATAGGAGCAGACCCTCTTTCCTGGGCCCCAGGCCACCAGATGTACACCCAGAAAGGGAGCTCATCCCACTGCCTTGGCACATTCAACCGCAGGAATCAGCGCTCCATATTGCTTCTAAGACTCCCATCTGTCCAGTGAAGACACTCAGCACACCATGTAAGCAGTGCATTTTTACCTTTGAAACGTCTCTCATATTTCCAAGTCCAGTCTCCAAGCCGCTTGACCTGAAGTGTGTTTGTCTTTAGAAAGCAGCCATTCTTGACAAAATGCACACACAGAGGACTTCCCTGGTGCTCAGTGGTTAAGAATCTGCCTGCCAATGCAGGGGACACGGGTTCGAGCCCTGGTCCGGGAAGATCCCATGTGCCGCGGAGCAACTAAGCCCGTGCGCCACAACTACTGAGCCTGTGCTCTAGAGCCCGCGAGCCACAACTACTGAGCCTGTGTGCCACAACTACTGAAGCCTGCACGCCTAGAGTCCATGCTCCGCAACAAGAGAAACCACCGCAATGAGAAGCTCACGCACCACAACGAAGAGTAGCCCCCACTCGCCACAACTAGAGAAAGCCCGCGCAACAACAAAGACCCAACACAGCCAAAAATTAAAAAAAAAAAAAAATGCACACAGAGAGACAGCTATCTACCTGCTAGAGCCTCCAAGAGAGACGCGCCCCTCCCTCTCCAACGCCTCCACTTCTAAATTGCAAGCTACAATTTTTGGCATGCGCATTAGAAACCATGATACATAAGAAGGTTAGGGAAAGGAGAAACATGATTTACTCTTCTCCCTCCCACCGGGTTACCTGAATTTCTAAAGGTAGCGGTACGCTCAGATTTTTCTTTAGGGTTGAGTACGCAAGAAACTCAATGATCAGAAATGAGGCTAATGATAAATGCCTTTCTTCAGTCCTCATAGCCCTCTTCTCAAAGAGGTCCACAGAGCGGGAAAGATATAGGAGACAAAAGAGATAAAGAAAAATCTAGGGCAAACCAAAAAAGTAGAAAACCTCACAGCAGTGTTCTTGAAATCTAAACTGAATCCTGATTCATCAAATATTTTGAGTTTGAATCCTAAGATCAATCTCTTCTTTTCCATTAAAAAGAAAATATCTACCTACTAACATTGTATAGAACAAGTAAGAAACAGAATCGAAAATATAAATTGAAGAATATTTTACACCTAACTGAAACCATGAAAAATTTAGAGAAGTGAAAGTAGCTAAAATAAGCCCTCATTCTTTTGTTAAACCTTTGCTGATGCCTGCTTAGAGCAGAGCCAGAGAAAGGCTTAAACACAAAGGAGAGGGAGGGTTGCCCTCTGATCAGCAGTCGTGAGAACATGGGGGAAGGCAGGGGACTGGCAGGGGGAGGGAGTCGGGAGTTAGGGGCTCAGGCCAGGGGTCCTACTGCCCCCTGCCTGGGTGCTTCCACCTCCCAGCAGCTGCCCTTTTTCCACCTGCAAAGCCCCTTCCCAAGTCCAACTGCTCTTAGGAAGGTCTGTTATGGTGTGTTTGGTTAGAAGCCCCCAGCCTTCCTGGGCTCAATTGCTGCTGAGTCTTTTTAGATGTTAATTTGATGATTCACTCAAAGGCTTTCAAAAGAGGCTTTTAAGTAATGAAAGACGCAAAGGGGTTTTAAAGCCCTGGCAAGCGATTCTGGAAAGGTACAAAAGCATGCTGCAGAACTGGTTTGGCTTGGAACTGAAACCACACAGAGGAGAAAATGTTTGCAGTATAGGGAGGCGTCACTTCCAGAAGGGAACTTAGCAAGGGGCCCATTTCCCAGTGTGGTTTATTTATCTTAAGAGGTTTCTTCCCTGTCCACGTATCAGTATCACAGGAGACTGGAAACAATCACCAAGTGAAAACTCCTACATTTAAATATTTAAGATTCATATCCAAGCAATAAGTTTCCTATGATTAAATTTAATATATTAAGTTTCATTATAGAACTATTTGTTCACCAGTCTTGTCCAAGATGCAGGATTCTGGATGACTTTTACACTTAACTTTACTGTGGAATTTCCTTTCCATTTGCAAGATTTAAGTGTTTAACAAGTATTTGCTGGTGAAGGGATTAGCAAAAGCACTGGTGAGTCACACAAGAATCTGTTTATACACTAAACCGCTAAGACAGAGGGAAAGTGCAGAGGAGGGGGGTCTTCTCAGGGGAAAAGGTAGAGACTAGGATGCACGACCCCTCCAAGAGTGTGGCTGCCACCACTGAAGTCCACCCACACACCCGCCAGCCCCTACCAGAGCAGGGAGGGGCTCAAGTGACTTCTTTTCTTTTCTTTCTTTCTTCCTTTTTTTTTTTAATGAAATATTTCAAACATATGGAAAGATGTAAAAAGGCATACAATCAATACCTTTTACTCCCCACCACCAACTTTTAAGAAATAAAACATTTCAAATAGTTCCCAGTGTAACCCTAATTCTCCTCTCTCCCTTCAAGAAGCAATTCCTGTATTGAATTGAGCGTCCTCATTTCCATGTTCTTTTACTAAGCGTGTATATAATACTAAACACTAGTTAGGTATTATTTTGTACATTTTAAAGCCCCATCTGAATGCGTTACTGCAGGGCTGCCCCAAGATGTGCAGGGTCCTGGGCAAATATTTTTTGCAGGGTCCTTGAGTTGCCCAAAACTGTGTGTCAGCACCCTGCTGGCAGCCCAGTCTTGCTCTATGAAGTTCAGCCAGCAGGGGCCATCTGCCCTCAGTCCCAAGGAGGCACAGTCCAGAGCACCTCCGGGCTTCTGGTCAACCTTACATGCTGTGCAGCAGGTTGTGGGAGAGGGCAAGTCCATGGTCTCTGCCTCAGCTCAGAACGCCCTGCCCAGAGATCTGGGCCCAGGCACCGGAGAGGCGGGGTGGAGGAGTCCCTCCAAAGTGCAGGGACACCTAGACAGGAGGACCCGGGACAGGGACCCAACTTGCCCCAGTCTAAGACTGGCACTGGTTTACTGTATGTCCACTTCCGCAACTCACGTTTGCCACTCAATACTGTGAGATCTCTCCACGTCGACCACCATAGCACTAGCTCATTCATTTTCATTGCTATTTAATGAATAGATAATTTCTTTATCCATTCTCCCGATGATGACATTTCCTTTGTTTCCAGTTTTCCACTATAAAAAACTCAGTGTTGATTCAAACCTCAAACTCCAAACCCAGACAAGTGGAGATGTGTGGTTACAAGGTCTTGGAAGCTATTTTTTCCCCCCACTCAGAGCAACAGCAAAGACAAATTTCCTTATTATTTCTCTTTGCTAAAAGTCAGATTTTTTTTTTCTTCTATTCAGCCCTTTCCCAGAGGACGTAGCCCTTTGAGGGTCTTGGAACTATGTGGAGTTCTCTTTTTTGTCTCCCTACTTGCATGGGCCCCCAAGACATTGTTTACCAAGCTCACGGGGCCAATCCAAGCATCTAGGTTACCAGATTGGCAAATACTCGCCCCATGGCAGTAGCTTCAGCATTTGCTTACAACTCCCATTTCCAGCTCCCTTTCCATTTGTGACCCCTGGAAATTTCCTTGATCTTTTTCTGACCTCAGATAGGTTTTGAAAAGGATATTTGTTACATTTAACCTAACATTTCTAGGTATTTTGTATTTAGGTTGTTTTCACTTGGTTGTGGTTTGTCTGTTTGTTCTGGTGGTAGAATTAGCAGAGGTTCCAGTTTAGTTCATAGCGTTGTGTGTCTTGGGAGCAGGGCACAGGGCATTAGTTTTTGCTGGTAAAGTTCTAGCAGACCAAGCAGGGCTCAGGTTCAACCACTGTGGCAGCAGCTGCCCCACATCTAGAGTGAAGCTGACTGGGGCAAAAGCAGCAGCTCACCAGAGGCGCCGCTTCCGGGGCGCTGTTCTCAGAGCCATTCTTGGAAGCCCCACGAGGGTCCTGCCCCTTCAGCTCTTCCAGCGACCCTGGCAGAAGCGGATTCCCTTTGTCAAAGCTCTTCCTCCTTAAAACAGGAAGAGTGCTATTTGTTATCTCCAGCTGAACCCGGCCTGACACAAACACCAGAAGCCTAAAGATAGAAGTGATTAAATATATAAAAAAGGAATCAGCCATATTTGTAATTGAAGAAATGCAAATTAAAGCAAGATACATTTTTTAAAATTTTCCTATTATTTTCTAAAGAGACATTTCACCTATCACATTGGCAAATATTCAAATTATAATGCCCAGTCATGGTAGAGACTTGAGGAAGCAGAGATATCATACCATCATTCACTGCTGCTGCTAATATAGAATTAGTACAATCTTTCTGGACGAGAAAGTTTTAAAAATGTGTATGACCTCGGACCTAGTGATTCTACTTCTGAGAGTTCATCCTAAAGGAATAATTAGGATGTGCACAAAGATTTAATTGCAAGAATGTTCAATGAATTGTAGTCTAACTTATTTAAGAGGAAATTATGTCATGTTGAACAATTGAGGGCTGGTCAAATAAATTATGGCATGTACGTAATATAGAACACTATCCAGATTTAAAAAATCGATAGTAGAAGAATGCTAATAACGGGAAACTCTTGCCAATATATTAAATGAAAATAGCCGTTGTAAACAATGGGCACAAGAGGGTTCCATTTTTGGTAAAATAAGAAGTTGATAAAATAATGTTTTCAAAATATTAACTAATAATATGGATGAATCTCACAGACATCATTTTTTTTTAACACATTTTAAATATTTATTTATGTTTGGCTGTGTTGGGTCTTCGTTGCTGTGCACGGGCTTTCTCTAGTTGCGGCGAGCGGGGGCTGTTCTTCGTGCCGGTGCACGGGCTTCTCATTGCGGTGGCTTCTCTTGTTGGGGAGCACGGGCTCTAAGTGCGCAGGCTTCAGTAGTTGTGGCACACGGGCTCAGTAGTTGTGGCTCACGGGCTCTAGAGCGCAGGCTCAGTAGTTGTGATGCACCGGCTTAGTGGCTCCGTGACATGTGGGATCTTCCTGTACCAGGGCTCGAACCCGTGTCCCCTGCATTGGCAGGCAGATTCTTAACCACTGCGCCATCAGGGAAGTCCCTCCCAGACATCATTTTGAACAAAAGGAGCCAGATATAAAAAGTGCACATTAAAAGAAATCAAAATGGTGTTTACCTTCATGTGTGGGAGGCAGGGGTGCAGGGAGAATGGATATTGACTGGGAAGGAACATAAGGGAAACTTCCAGGGTGCTGGAAATATTTTCTGTCTTGAGCTGGGATGTCAGCATGTAGGTGTCCACAAAAGTAAAACTTGTTTGAGTTGTGCACTTAAGATGAGTGTCTTCAGGCACTTTATTGTTTGTATGATAAACCTCAATTTAAGAAAAGTAAAAATCTTTCTGCTGATTGTCCCATGCCCTGCCCCTAAACACCGCTACCATCATATTAGAGCATCCAGTATGGTCGGTCACCTGTTCAACGTCTGGAGAGAGGTGTGAGGGAGCGGTAGTCCGAGCAGCAGCAGAGTTAACACCCAGGGGCGTTAGCCTCACACCGAGGCTCGGTTTAGTCTCTGATCCTACCCATGAGGACAACCCCATCTTAAACTGTCCTAGGGTATGAAAAGATGAGAGGAGAATATGCCCCAGGAGAGGAGGGGGATGAAGGTGAGCGGTGGGGAGCACAGACACTGAAAATATCTAGTTCATGAAATTCCTAAGCAGAGAAAGTGGTTAAATGCCTCCCATTGCAAAGGTATAAAGGAAGGAGGGAAAGAGAGAGGGAGGAAGGAAGGAAGGAACGAAGGAAGGAAGGAAGGAAGGAAGGAAGGAAGGAAAGAAGGAAGGGAGGAAGGAAAGGAGGGAGGGAGGAAGGGAGGAAAGCAGAGAGGGAAGGAAGGAGCAAAAAAGACTTAAAAGATGTAGCTAAAATATAATAGAATTATGGATGATTTTTAAAATTTTCGCTTGTCTGTATTTTCTCAATTTTTGTTTTTTACAATTGTGTATTATTTTTGCAATAAGAAAAGGAAGCTGTTTGTTCCTGCTTCATGATACTTACACTGCATGCCGTGGTGGGAAGTCAACAGTTCGCAACAGGTCCTGTTCAATTTTGACCTTAGGTCAATCCACCCTGGTTTTACGTGACCTCAGGTGGACCCACCCTTGTCTATGAGCATCTTGGGTAATTTATCACCTTTAGGATTGTGCAAGCAACATGACTTTGTTGGGAGTCTTTTTTCTTGATAACAAATTACTAAAGACATAACCCAGAAAGAAAGTGTGCCCAGGAGCACGTATGCGCAGAGCAGGCTGGTTTCTCTCCAGCGCTACACACAGGTGGGCCCTAGGCACAGAGCCGCAAAGGAGGGGGTGGGTTACCTTAGGCCACCAGGGCCTCGGCTTTCCATGCTCCTCCCCGCTTTCAACACTTGTTCCCAGGAAACGTTCTGTAGTCTCTTTCATACTGAATTTAAAAGCACTTAGAGAGAGATCAGAGCTCTCAAGGGGCTCAGAATCTAAGATCAGAATCTAAGCAGAGACGCTCTAGTTGCAGATTTCTGCAAAAACAATCAACCGCTGCACAGGTGTTTTAATGATAGAATAGGAAGCCTGCGTCAGCCCTTGAATAAAAGCTTTCACCAAGTCTGCCACTCTAAGGCCCTGACCCCACCCCAGCTCCCACCCCAGGCACTGCTCCACGTTCCCTGTTCCTGCCTGGGATGGTCCGTGGTTGTTGGCACGTTGTAAAGCCATGTCAACATTGACTGGACCCCATTCTACACTCAGTTTGGTGACCAGACGCCACTGAACAGAAAGTTTGAGGCAGGCTGTATTGCCCCAAGAGGCTTCTCTGGGGGAGGTGGGCTCATCAAGTACCAGAAAGATGCAAGTACAGACGGTCCCCAACTTACAGTGGTTTGACTTACAATTTTTCCACTTTATGATGTTGCAAAAGTGAAACACATTCAGCACTCGCTGTCACTGCCCAGCATCACGAGAGACGATGGTCCCGCATTTCCCTGGTCCAGGAAAAGATCCAAATTCCAAATCTGAAGTACGATTTCTACTGAGTGTGTGACAACAGTCAACAAACCAATACCTTATAACCACTCTGTACCCAGACAGGCATTGTGTTCACTTTCAGTACAGTATTCAATAAATCACGTGAGATATTTCAACACTTTATATAAGATAAGCTTTGTGTTAGATGATTTTGCCCAACTGTGGGCTAATGTAAGTGTTCAGAGCATGTTTAAGGTGGGTGAGGCTAAGCTATGGTGTTTACTAGGTCGGCTATATTAAATGCATTTTTGACTTAACGATATTTTCCATTTACAATGGGTTTCTCAGAGTGTAACCCCATTGTAAGTCAAGGAAGATCTATAGTTGGGACCAGTAGGGATAGTTTGCGTAAATGATTGAAGGCAGGACAATGATGAAATTCATGTGGCTGGAGCAGAGACTTCTAGATGGAGCTCCTTCTCCCCAAAGGCTGGAGCAGAAACTGAAACACACTTATTGATGGACAGATGGATGGTAGGATATCAAAGAGTGAGCTGATTAATTTGTATTTTATCTTAAAAGTGATAGTGAGTCAAACAAATGATTCTGAGCAGCCCAGTGAAAAGTTGAAATTGTACTTTAGAAAGATGTATCTGCAGGATGGATAAGGAAGGGAGAACTGGTGATAAGGAAGCTAGGCTGTAGCCTACTCCCCAGGAGAGAAAGCACTTAGGGAGCCAGCCACAAAAACAGACATTGTGAATTAAGAAGCATTGGACTTTAGTGCCTCATTGGGTGTGAAGGGTTCAAATGAGGAAAGAATCGAAGGCAGTGCTGACATATAAACCTGGAGAAATCTGATACATCCCCTAGCTCTTCCCATTCGTTCATTCACTGAACACCAGTTGAGCACTTACCACGTACAAAGAGCTAGAGGTTTTTAAAAGATGGGTAAGAGAGACAGCATGTACTCTTGAGAGGCTCATAGCCTAGTGCGAGAGAAGATAGAATCCACAAAATGATGTGAAGATGCAGGACTTGCACTTGGTCGGGGTGCTGCAAAGCATGGAGAAGGGTCTTTAATTCTCATGACAGGCACTGTCATCGACATGAACCCTGCTCCCCCATGCTGGCTCATTCTGTCATGGCTTTAAATAGAGGCAAAGGCTGGAAAATTCCTAAGGGGCTGGGTCGGGGGTGGATCTCTGGGACCAGTGAGAAGGAGAGCACTGCAGATGGGAAGGAGCCCCAAGAAGCATGTCTCCCTTTCCTGAGCACAAGGTGTGGTGGGTGGACCCCAACGGTACCAGGTCACCTCACATTTGGTTACATCCCTTCTTAGATTCTCACGTATTTTTCCTCTCACTATTCTGCAGATAGCGCTGAGAGTCCTTGATGCTGGAGCTGGAAAAGACAGTTTAGTATATACAACCTCATCTGTAGATGAAGAAAACTTCCCTTTCAGTGCTCCTTGTTCTTCATTCCTCTCCATTTGCTCTCACTAACAAGGCTTAACTATGCTGGGTCATTAGAAAGCTAAGTGGGGACTTCCCTGGTGGTGCAGTGGATAGGAATCTGCCTGCCAATGCAGGGGACACGGGTTTGATCCCTGGTCCGGGAAGACCCCACATGCCACAGAGCAACTAAGCCCGCGAGCCACAACTACTGAGCATGCGAGCCACAACTTCTGAGCCCACACGCTACAACTACTGAAGCCCGTGTGCCTAAAGCTCATGCTCTACAACAAGAGAAGCCACCACAAGGAGAAGCCCGCTCACTGCAACAAAACAGAGTAGCCCCCGCCCGCCACAACTGGAGAAAGCCCGTGTGCAGCAACAAAGACCCAGTGCAGCCAAAAATAAAATTAAATATTTTAAATAAAAAAAAAGCTAAGTACACAATAATTTTTTTTTTTTAATTTATGGCTGCATCGGGTCTTAGTCGTGGCATGCGGGACCTTTCGTTGTGGCACTCGGGCTTCTCTCTAGTTGTGGTGCTCGGCCTCAGTAATTGTGGCACGCGCGGGCTTAGTTGCCCTGTGGCATGCAGGATCTTAGTTCCCCGACCAGGGATCAAACCCATGCCCCTGAATTGGAAGGCAGATTGTTAACCACTGGACCACCAGGGAAGTCCCCATAATAATGTTTTAATGGAGTCACAGAATGGTGCTAATAGCTGGTAATGACTTAATGCGTTTTTCCTTCTAGGGTCATTTACATTTTATAATAGAAAGTTCTTAAACACCCTTAACAACAACAACAACAAACCCCAAACAAATATTAATAAAAGCCAACAAAACAAAATGAAAACAGATGAAGGTATGCATGCCCCCAGGTGGATTGTATCAGATTAGAGCAGAAGAGGGTAGACAGGCTTTCTGCAGAGGGGAGTAAGAGCTTCTCAAATTTCACCCTCCAAACCCAGGTTGCTGCCCCCTTGGCCTTCTGTGAACGCAGCTGACCCTGTACATACAAATTCTTCTCACACGGACTAAGATGATGGATGTATGACCTAACTGGGAGAAAGGGGCAGGTGGGAGATAACAGTATGAAGGCAAGAGGACACCAAAGAAAGACAAGACATGAGTGATGATAATCCCTCACTCCTCTTTCCTAATACTGGGATTTGAAATTATTTCACAAGCAATGTAAGGTATGTAATGTCACTTGCATGTCAGAGATACAGATCAGTGATTTGGGGTCAGAATCCCTGGGAATCATCAAAAGACAGGCCATCTATTTTCAGTGCTGCTGCTGATGAGCTGGGACCCACCTTCCCACAGGAGGTTGACTGTGTTCTCCAGTCTTCTGGCCTGACTTCCTCTCCAAACAATGTAGAAATGTGTGCACTGTACAGAGGCCCAGCCAAGGGGACAGAGAAGCTGAAATCCAGCTCATGCTCAGCTCACTAAGCCTTGAATCATGGGCAGGTCTGCACCGCACCAGAGAAAAGAGCACTTTTTTCTTTTCTTTTTTAGTGGTCTGACCAAAGAAGTGTCTGTACCTAATTGGAACACAGGAATATGTAGGTTAGGGACATCTATCTACTTCTTGTCTCCCTGGAACCTACACAAGACTAAATTGATGCCTTTGGAAATAAATAAGCTACTCTCGGTCTCTCCAACGGTCCATGTCAGACCATGCCAAACAAAACAGTGCTGAATTTAAAAGAACACTGTGAAGAGGAATCGCCCTTGTCTTTCCAAGTTCCTTGAATGAGTATCCACTATTACCCCATCTATTCAACATTGTGCTGGAGGTCCTAAACAGTGCAACAAGGCCAGAAAAAGAAATAAAAGGTTTAAAAACTGGACAGCAACAAGTAAAACTACATTTATTTGTAGATGACAGGATTATATAGAAGAAAATGAACAAATTATTAGAATTAAAAATAAACTTAGGGCTTCCCTGGTGGCTCAGTGGTTGAGAATCTGCCTGCCAATGCAGGGGACATAGGTTCAAGCCCTGGTCCGGGAAGATCCCACATGACGTGGAGCAACTAGGCCCACATGCCACAACTACTGAAGCCCACATGCCTAGAGCCCATGCTCCACAACAAGAGAAGCCACCACAATAAGAAGCCCACGCACCACAGTGAAGAGTAGCCCCCGCTCATTGCAACTAGAGAAAGCCCAGTGCAACAGAGACGAAGACCCAATGCAGCCAAAAATAAATAAATAAATAGATAGATAGATAAATAAATTCATCAAAGTCACTGGCTATAAGGTCAATATACAAAAATCAATCATATTTCTATATACAACAAAAAAATTGAAAATGAAAAATATTTAAACACTATTTATAATAGTATCGAAAATATAAATACCTAAGAATAATTCTAACAACAACAACAACAAAATGTGCCCAATCTCTATGCTGAAAACTGTAAAACATTTCTGGGAGAGAAATTAAAGAAGAACTAAATAAACAGATATTCCAACATAAATGAGGGAGAGTAATCTATATAGTAATAACATTTCTATATTCTACTTAAAGTGATAAAATATTAGTTCTAATTAGACTGTGAAATATTAAGTATGTACATTATAATCCCTAGAGCAATCACTAAAAACATATACAAAGAGATATAATTTTAAAACTCAATAGAAAATTAAAATGGAATACTAAAAAATATTCAAATAATCTAAAACAAGGCAGAAAGGGGAAATAAAGGAAAGAAAAACAGAGAGAACAAACAGAAAAGAAATAACAAAATGTTAAAACAACCTAAATCCAGACATATCAATAACTACACAATTAAATGCAAATGATCAAAACCACAGGTCAGCAAACTTTTTCTATCAAGTGCCAAATAGTAAATATTTAAGGACTTCTCAGCTATATAGTCTGTTATAACTACTCAGCTCTGCTTTTGTAGGGGAAAAGCAACCATAGAAAAGATTTAATCAAATGAACATGGCTGTGTCTCAATAAAACTTTATTTACAAAAACAGGCAACTGGCAAGATTTGACCCACAGGCATAGTTTGCTGGCCCCTGGTCTAAACACATCAATACAAAGATAAGAGATTTTCAAAGTGGATTAAAAACAAGACCAAACTATATGCTGTCTATAAAACAAAACAAAACAACACAGACACACACCCTGTCTTAAATAATAAAAGGATGAAAGGAAATGTACTGTTTAAATACTAACCAAGAGAAAGCTGGCGTGGCTAGGTTGATATCACAAAGTGGACTTCAGAGCAAGAAAAATTACCAGGGATAAAGAGGGACATTTTGTCGAAAGACAATTCTCCAAAGGCTCTAACATTGTCAACATCTTGTGAGCAGAGGCAATGACTGTCTTGGATCTGGAGTATCTTTTCAAGGATGTTGTACAGTCAGCAGCGCTGGAAATAGAAATGGCCCTTCCCTCCTTAGCAAGGGGCTGGTTTGTTTTCATTCTAGTAGAATAAGGATGATGTCTCCCTTTGGATCAAAGGTCAGGAAAGTCTGCTGCCCATTATGAGATTTGGGTGCTCTAATCTCAGGGATCCTCTGCTGTGATGCAACCCACTGCATGTACAGGTGCCATCTGGTCCCCTTTGCATCATCCAGTGGGAAATGGGGCTCAAGGCAGTAGTGCACATGCTGAAACTGTGGCTACTGCTTTAGTGGCCAATAAAGTCCTGTGACATTGACCTGGGAGCCTGTGTCTTCTGTCAGTACCCATAAAACTGTGGCAGGATAGCTTGTTAGTTTGCAAGGAGGGTAAAACCTCAGACCCTTCACTGTTCTTACAAATGATAAAAAGGGTCACCATGATAACACAGCCATTCTAAACGTGTATGCACCTAACAACAGAGCTTCAAGATGCCTGCAGCAAAAAGTGATAACACTGAAAGGAGAAACGGACAAATCCACAATTACAGAGAGTTCAACACTCCTCTCTCAGTAATCACTAGAACAAATAGAGAATTAGCAAGGATACAGAACTGAAAAACACCATTAACCAAATAACCTGATTGATATTTCTAGACTATTTCACCAGATACATTTTTCCAGAAGAACATTCATCAAAAGAGACCATATCCAGGTCATAAAACAAACTTTGATAAATTTAAAAGAAGTAAAATCATATAAAATATGTTCTATGACCATAATGGAATTCAGAAATCAATAAGAAAAAGATAACTGGAAAGGGCAGGGCAACTAAGCCCACAGCCTGCAAGTAGAGAGAAGCCGGCACGTCACAACGAAGACCCAGCGCAGCCATAAATAAATAAATAAATAACCCAACAACCCTCTCGCATGTATTTAATCTAGAAAAATGAAAACGTATCTTTACATAAGAACCTGTACACAAATGTTTACAGCAGCACTAATTATAATTGTTAAAAAGTGGAAAGAACCCAAATTTTCTTCAACCAGTGAAAAAACAGTGGTACCTGCAGCAACACAGATGAATCTCCCAGGCGTGACACTGAGTGAAAGAAGCCAGACCCAAAAGGCTACCCATTATATGATTCTATTTATATAACATTCTGGAAAAGGCAGAACTATAGCCACAAAGAATAGATGAGTGGTTCCCAGAGGTTACAAGCAGGGCAAGGATATGACTACAAAAGGGCAGCACAGGGAGTTCTGGTGTGATGCAACTGTTCCCAATCCAGATTATGGTGGTTACACCCTACATGTGTCAAGTCCCGTAGCACTGTAATTTTTTTTTTAATTTAAAAAACTCAATGTTATTGTATGTTCACTTTAAAAACAAAATAAAATAAAGACACCATAAGAAACTTAACAGGCAAGACACAGACTGGTAGACTATATTCATGATACATGTGCCTAATAAAAGACTTATATCCAGAAAATATAAAACATTCCCAGAAATTGTAGGGAAAAGACAGACGAACCCATTAAAAAATAGAAGATCTGAACAATCATTTCACAAAAATAAGTAACCTAAAAGGTCAATAAGTTAGTAAAGGGGCTCAACATCATTATCCATTAGAGAAAACCAAATGAAAGCCACAAGGAGATCTTAGTACATACCAAGAAATTGTTTTAAAAACTGTTGATGCCGGGGCTTCCCTGGTGGCGCAGTGGTTGAGAGTCCGCCTGCCGATGCAGGGGACGCGGGTTCGTGCCCCGGTCCGGGAAGATCCCACATGCCGCGGAGCGGCTGGGCCCGTGAGCCATGGCCGCTGAGCCTGCGCGTCCGGAGCCTGTGCTCCGCAACGGGAGAGGCCGCAACAGTGAGGGGCCCACGTACCGCAAAAACAAAAACAAAAACAAAAAACTGTTAATGCCAACGGTTGGCAATGATGTGAAGTAACTAACTTTCATATATCAATTCAACTTTGGGGGGGGGAACTGCTAAGCAGTGTCTATTAAAACTAAACATATACTTATCCTATGACATAAAATGTCCACTCATCTGTATAAACCCAAGATTGTGTGCAGGTACTCACCAAAAGACCATATGAATGCTCACAGCACCTTCATTCCTAATAACTGAAAACTGAAAACCAAAATGCCTGTCAATGGTGGAACGGATAAATTAATTGTTGTATATTTCATACAATAGGATACTACCCAGTAGTAAACAAACTACTGATGTACGCATATACCATGGATGAATCTTACAGATATTACGTTGGGTGAAAGAAACCAGATGGGAGAAGGCACACTATTTGGCTGCAATTATATGAAGTTTAAGAACAGGCAAAATTAATACACAGTAATAGAAGCCAGAATACTGGTTACCTCTGGGGTGATAAGTATTAACTGGGAAGGAGCAGGTGGACACCTGGGGTGATGAGGTATATTTTCAATATCCTATATCTTGATCTGGGAGCTGATTACATGTGTAAAAGTTCACCCAGCTGTTCTCTTAGGATCTGTGCAGCGTATTATGTGAAAGTTATACCTCAATTTAAAAAAAGGGAAGAAAGATGAGGAATGAAGGAGGAAAGAAAGAAAATGAAGGAGAGAATGAAAGGAAGGAAGGGAGAGAGGGAGGGAAGAAAACGAGACAGAGATGAATATGATCTCCAGGGGAGCTCCTCAAAAATACGTTATTGGGTAGGTACTGTTGTCTGCATCTTAAAGACGCGACCACGCCGAGGTTTGTTGATGTGTTCAGTGTCACAGAGCGGGTGTGTGACGCGAGCAGAGGCTGGAACCCCGTGTGCACGACGCCAAAGCCTTTGTTTTTCCACCTACTATCTCAAGTCACCTCCTCCTAGAAAGGTGACCCCAAGAAATGCCTCCCTGAATTGATCATTTCTTGGTGGGAAGGATGTCTATCTTACATCCTTTTCAAATAGGAAAGCAGTTAGAGGAGTGTAGCGCTGAGTTCTGTTGAAGTGGAGCCCGACAGCGCCGCGTCACTCACACAGAAACGCAGATTCCGCGGCTGATGACGAGCCGCAGCGGACCACCCTCCCCGCCTACGACAGGCGGAAGCAGGCGCGCGAGGGCCCGGCTCTCGCCGCCCCTCCCCGCAGGTGGTCGGGCCTGGCAGCTCACCTGCGAGCGCGCGGCTGTGAGCTGGCGGCTCAGGCCCGCACGCATTTATAAGGCGCTATTTTGGTCGCGCGTCCTGATTGGCCGGCCGCGGCTGAGGACACGCTCGCGCGCGCCGCGGGGCGAGGCGGAGCCGAAACCCGGGGGAGGAGCGCTTCCGGCGGCCTAGAGGTCTGACGAGTCCGGGGGCTGCGGCGTGCGGGGCTGCCGAGCTTCCCCGAGGGCGATCTGGGGCCGCCGTGGCCACTCAGCAGTCTGTCGGTTGGGTGACATTTTAACGAAAGAGCCTGTGTCACCGAAAAGGGGCTGCTAAGAATCAACTGATTCACGCTTTTGGAGGGAGTTGCCAGAAGCCCTGACACTCACGAGCCACATGGCGGGAACTGCGAGAACCATAGCAGACGCGAGCTCGAAGCCGCTCGAGTGTCAGTTCCTGTGTGTACAAGCGCTTGCCAGCTCCCTCTACAGACCTGTCTTTCTGTCATTCTTACCTCGCCCTTTGCTAAACCAGCCCTCTGCGGCCGCCAGCCCTCTGAGGCCGTCATCCGACTGTGGCCGGGCCTCCATTCCTCTCTTACCTCGGTGCTGTCATTTACCCTTTTATGAAGCAAGAGGAACAAAACACTCCCTGGACGTCTCAGGAGGATCTCATTTCCACCACATTCCCCTATCGTGGTCAGAGCCACGTCTGGCCTTCCCTGCTTTCTGGCTGTCCATCAATCAGGTGGTATTACTTCTCTGAGTTTCAAGGTTTTTTTCTTTTGGTGACAGAGGCTGGTTTGAGCTTCTTTGGTGAAAGTTACTAAATAACTACAGAGTGTGATTCACGGAAAATCCTATCGTGCTTAAAAAGATAAGCAAAAAGGACCATCTGAAGGCACCACTAGCTATTGGATGGGAACTTAGCTTGAAAAGGATTCTGTTTAGGAGTTCTGTTACCTCATTAGAATCACAAATATTACCTCTGGTTGCAAAACCCTTAAAGGCCTTTGAGATTTCCTGAGCTCACAGCCTTGAAAATCATTTGCATTTAGATATGTAGAAAGAATATAACTTAGTAACTATTGAACACATCAATAAAAATTATCATTCATTATCTTTTTTTAATTGGGGTTTCTCTAGTTGTGGCGGGCGAGCGGGGCTACTCACCATTGCGGTGCGCAGGCTTCTCATGGCGGTGGCTTCTCTTGTTGCCGAGCACAGACTCTAGGAACGCGAGCCCAGTAGTTGTGGCTCGCGGGCTCTAGAGCACAGGCTCAGTAGTTGTGGCTCATGGGCTCTAGAGCACAGGCTCAGTAGTTGTGGCACACGGGCTTAGTTGCTCCATGGCATGTGGGATCTTCCGGGACCAGGGCTCAAACCCATGTCCCCTGCATTGACAGGCAGATTCTTAACCACTGCACCACCAGGGAAGTCCCTCATTAAGTATTTTCAATAAGCCAGGCATTGTAAATGCTTAACAGGCATTTCTCTTAATGCTTACAAAATCCCCATGACTTAGATACCATTATTCCTCCCATTTTACAGAAAGGAAAAGTAAGGCCAGAGGGATTGAATAATTTGACTGAAGCCACATATTAATCTGGCGTCAGTGCTGGGATTTATACCCACGGTGGTCTGATTCCAATGTTTGTTACCTTAAGTACTAAGCTCTGTAGTTTCTTTTTTCCTTGTCTTATCTGATTAGGAATTCAGTCTTGTCTGGCACAAAAGGAGTTGAGGTCAGTCAGTAAGTGCTGTAACTTCTCAGGAAGATGTTTGTCCTGCTGCTGGCTTAAGAAAAGGATTGCTAGGAAGGGAAAATAATGGTGCCAGGGGTCTTAACATTCTCTGCTTCCCCTGAACAACAGACCGTATTCAACCTGGAGTACAAAGTTTTGGAAAAGATTTTGAATTCTGTTGTGCCCCTTGATACGCAGACTGGACTGTTTACAAAGTGGCCTCACTTAGATCCACTTGGTTGGTTAGGAGCCGAGAAGCAAACTGGTCTTAACAGTGACTTTCAAACATTTTTCTACACATTCCCCCACAGAGCTACCAGAACCACCTGATGGAAGTTAAAAATGCAAGACACGCAGTGGCTCCAAGGCTCCAAATCCCCAGCCCGCCACCCTCCTTCTCTGTCTGATGTTGTGTGCGTTTCCAAGCTTCTCTGAAACTCATTTTTCTTATCTGCTGCAAGGATTAACTGAGATCTGTGAAGTTCCTGGGTTAGTGTGTGGTGTATATAGATACTAGATGTTTGTTCTCTTTCTTGCCCTTTTCCTTGACTGTTTAAGAAGGAAAGGACCTAGTTGTGATGATTAGCCCTTTATTTCTTTTACAGAGCTACACTGACGGTACTAAATTTCATAGTCAAGTAATAATTTACATTAAGGCCATTTATTATCATCTATAACTTTAAAAATTCTTATTGAAATTTCAGCAACATCATTTCCACATAGCAGCTTCAGCTTTCTTTGTGTCTGTCATTCATTGAACAGATAGTTACTAAAAATCTGTTAGGTATAAGACATGGTTATTCTTTAATAGAGCTTTCTGAAAACATTTCAACAAAATAGCCTGTTCACAAGTAGGCATTAGGGAAATAGACTGTATTTTATGGTAATAATAGCTTGTTCTTTCTTGCTGGGCCTAAGCTTCAACTCTGAACTTAACTCTTCTCGAAAATTATTTGGTCTGACAAGACAAAAAAGAAAAACAAACATAAAAAACTAAGAACAGGAACAACTAGGCATTAACAAAAATTAAAGGCATGTTTAAAAAATATATAATGCAGAGGATGTTTCCCCTTAAAAGCCAATTCATTTTTGTTGACTGATCTTGCATAATCAATTAACAGATCGTTTTCATCACTGCTAATCAGGCAAAGAGACGCTTTTAAGTCTTCTTTTCAAATATAAAGTTATAAATATGCTGTGTTCGTGCGTGTGTTGCACGGCGAGGTGGCAGTGGATATTACTACAAAAATGCAAACTTCACGAACCATTACACATCCAAATAAGTTTTAAGTAAACTGAGCCTCCAGAAACTTGCAAGGCATTACGTTTAACTACATGGTTTGAATTTAAGTGGAGCTGCTTTTTCCTAATTCAAAAGTGTGTGTATTAGGCAATGGGCAACACGTACTTGATACAGAAATACCTGTTTGGATTATTTGATTCAGTCAAATGAGCAGCCAATTCAGTTGGAAAGAAATGAGACAAATCCACTTTTTTCGGCCACTTTAACCTATACTTTTAGACTTAGAAGTCTTTCATAGAATTTGTGTCTTAGGGGTGAGAAATTAACATACAATTATATATGATACGAGAAATTAATATATACCATAATATACAAGATCAGCTATTGAAAGTAACTGAGTTATTAACTACAAAAATGTAGTAATATGAACTGAGCATGTAGTGTAATAGACACCGAATGCCAATATTGCTCAGTATAATGGTTTTGATTCATCCTTTTAACTCCTTTCATTGCCAGCAAGAGTAATTTAGGGTGTGATTGGCTCAGATTACTTTTTTGCTCCAATAAAGGGCTCCTTTTGAAAACCTGCCTGTCACTCTTTACTGTTGCCCCAATACAACATCTTCTGTTGACAAAACTGAGAAACCAAACAGTAGCAGGTAATGGAAGTGCCCTCTACTCTTGCAAAGCAAGTGAACACAGCCTCCGCCCTGGAGTCTCACCCAACGAGGATCTACATGTTAAATGGCCCTTCTGAAGCATGCATGCATGCATGCATGCATGCATTCATTCATTCATTCAACAAATAATTCTGGGTCTCTTCTTACGTCCCAAGCATACAAATAAATATGAAAGTCATGGTAACTGCTATAACTGGCTTGCAGTCTAGAGGAGGTGAGAGATGAACAAGCACATAACGCAGCTGAGAACTCATTTCTACCACAGAAGAATTTAAATATGTGTGCAAGGGCGTAGAATTGGAGAAAGCTACAGAGACTGTAGGCAACACCAAGCTCAAGGGCTCAGGCTGTGGGAGTCTTAGGAGATGAAGACAGAACACAACAGCCTGAGATCCACACTAAAGCATTTGATCACCAAACTGCAGGTTGTGTGGAGTCCAGAGGCATTAAGAGGGTGTCAGAAAAGCTGCTTCCTGAAGTCTGCAGACTGGCTGTCCGTGCTCTACCAAGGGAAGAAAAATGGAAGACTTGGATCTGGTCTACGGTTCTCCTGAGTGGTGGTATTGCCCAAGCACATGCCATGGTAAGGTATTTTACTAGCTCTGCTTTACCCAGGATTAGAACTTCAGCTGCACTTGTGGGTTTTTAGGGAAATTATCTTGCCAGACATCAGTCCTTGTTCTCTGACAGTAAACAAATGGTTCCAGCAGCCTGGGGGATAATTGTCACACTTATTATTATTACACAGTATTATAATATGTTTAGACTTGGACTTTTGTCTAAAAACTGCAAGTTTAAGGCTTTTTACTGACATTGCTCACTTTACTGTGAAACACACGATAAGCCTCTTTGCTTTACTTGGGAGTTTATAGTAATGGCTCGTTCAAGGTCCTAGCCAGTTTGCATTACAGAACGCCACAGTCACTAAAGGGACACATTTGAACACAAGCACAATCGATAAGATGAAGGCTGAGTGTTCCTGCCGAAGGAATCAGTAGAGCACAAGAAGTGCACACGGTGGCATGAACACCTGAAGATCGGTTCAGAGGTACATCTGAGCTAGGAAAGGTGCTGGATACTGACTCTGTAATGGCTGTGTTTAAAGACTGCGTAACTCAAATTTCGTTACGCAGTCTTTATGAATGAAATACAGAAATGAAATACAGAAATATGAAAGTCGTGGTAACTTTGAAATACAGAAATGTTCCTCGCCATTCACTGTGTCTTACACTGGGCAATCTTGATTATTCCCTTGACAGTAAAACTAGGGAATTATACCAGGTGGATCTGGGCAGGATGGTTCATGATGGTAGCATTTTACAGCAGGAATCCTAAAAATGCCTGGAATGCAAGATAAACCCTTCTCTGGCTAACATCAGCAATCATCAGATACCTTCCCATGGTCCTTGGTCACAAGCCCCTTCTTCAAAGCTCACTTCAGATGACAGAGATCACTGGCTGAAACGTTGTGGTGATTGCTGTGGGAATCTTGACTAAAGGGAGCTAGCTAGCTAGATAGCTAGCTAGATAGCTAGATAGCTAGCTAGGGCAGCTGCACCAGGTGCATGAAAAGCGTTTTAGGAAGGAGCTGTTTCACACCACTAGGGATAGGCTGTCAAGATGGGCAGACTTTGAAAAAGCCTGATGTCTAGCCATTTCCTAGGCATTCTCCAAAAACTGGAAGTTTCCAAGGAAGAGCCAGTGGCATACATTCTAGAACTGGCTGCATAACAACTCACTTGCCAGTAGAAGTGTAACTTTCAGAAACATGCTGGTGCCTGCAGCCCCAAGGGTCTGAAGCTCTGCTGGCCAAAGACCAAGGACAAGACTCAAAAGAGGCTCCAGCTCCAGTTCTGGCTCCAGCTCAGGCCTCCTAAAGGCGGCTACGCACCATAAAGGTCTCCATGTGCCATGTGAGGAAAGAAGGACGGGTGTCTTCCTGGGCTGCTGTCTGCATGAGGCTGGCGTCCTCCTGTGCTGTTTGTACAAACAAACCTGAGGCAGGAGCTGTCCAGAAAAATTAATGTCGTTGATAATGGGACAAAGAAGATTATGTGTCACCTGATAGGATGCAGTAAGAACATGAAGCACTTCTGTGAAATTCCTACCCAAAATGCTTAATCTGAATCTAATTATGAGAACATATCAGACACACACGAATCGAGGAACATTCTACAAATTAACTGACCTATGACCTTCACAATGTCAGTGTTGTGAGAGACAAGGAAAGACACATCAACCATTCCAGACGGAAGGAGATTAAAGACATTTGACATCTAAATGAAGTGCCCAATCCTGGACTGTATCATTTGTCTCTAAGGAATGCCGTTTGGACAAATGGTGAAGCTTGAATGGAGTTGGTAGTAGTTGTAATGTTCCAGCGTTGATTTCCTGGTCTTGATGGCTACGTTGTGGTTATGCAGAAGACTGTCCTTGTTTGTAGACCATCTGCAGTAAAGTTTTTAGGGATAACAGGAAATCATGCCTGCAACTTACTCTCAAATTGTTCAAGAACTAACAAGATCTTTGAATTATTCTTGCAACATTTTTGTATTTTTGAAATTTTTTTTTTTTTTTTTGAGGTACACGGGCCTCTCACTGTCGCGGCCCCTCCCGTTGCAGAGCACAGGCTCCGGACGCGCAGGCTCAGCGGCCATGGCTCATGGGCCCAGCCGCTCCACGGCATGTGGGATCCTCCCAGACCAGGGCACGAACCCGTGTCCTCTGCATCGGCAGGCGAACTCCCAACCACTGCGCCACCAGGGGAGCCCTGAATTTTTTTTTTTAATTTATTTACCTTATTTATTTATTTTTGTCTGTGTTGGGTCTTCGTTGCTGCACACAGGCTTTCTCTAGTTGCGGCGAGCAGGGGCTACTCTTTGTTGGGGTGCGCCGGCTTCTCATTGCGCTGGCTTCTCTTGTTGCAGAGCATGGGCTCTACGAGCACAGGCTTCAGTAGTTGTGGCGCGTGGGCTCAGTAGCTGTGGCTCGCAGGCTCTAGAGTGCAGGCTCAGTAGTTGTGGCACACGGGCTTAGTTGCTCCGTAGCATGTGGGATCTTCCCGGACCGGGGCACGAACCCGTGTCCCCTGCATTGGCAGGAGGATTCTTAACCACTGCGCCACCAGGGAAGCACACATTTTTGAAATGATTAAAACAACAGAAAAATCCAAGGACTTCAAGCGTGCTAGGGCTAATACTTTGTATTCTACCATTCGTTCATTTACTACCATTTACTATTATTTACTACTATTCATTCAATTACTACCATTCGTTCATTAAGCATTTAGTAGGCACCCACCAAGTGTGAAGCAGTCTGTCTAGTCGCCCTTGCTGAGCCAATTGTGCCCCACTTAAAAAAAAAGGATTCCGAAAAGTTGGGCCTGGCAGCACAAATTTACTATTTATGGCTGTGTTGGGTCTTCATTGCTGCATGCGGACTTTCTCTAGTTGAGGTGAGCGGGGGCTACTCTTCGTCATGGTGCGCAGGCTTCTCATTGCGGTGGCTTCTCTTGTTGGGGAGCACGGGCTCTAGGTGCGCAGGCTTCAGTAGTTGTAGCGCACGGGCTTAGCTGCTCCGCGGCATGTGGGATCTTCCCGGACCAGGGCTCGAACCCGTGTCCCCCTGCATTAGCAGGCAGACTCCCAACCACTGCACCACCAGGGAAGCCCCCAAATTTACTTTTTGAGATCAAGTGTCTATTGAAGTCAGAATCTTCAGCACAGTGAACACAACCCCTCGTTCTTTCCATTGAAGCGTCCTTACAGTTAGGAGCCATCTTGAATCATAAAATGCTTACCTAAATGTTGCCAAGGCTCTAATTGCTTACTGCTCAAGATTAATGTCATCTTCAGATTGGAAATACACCCAGGGGCAGGTCCAAGTTTTATTTATGCCCCCCCCAGATAAATAATACAAAATTATGAATTAAAAACTTGGCACAGGACCTTTGCAGGGGACCAGGCAAGTGAGGTGCCTGAAACTCATTGTCTACTTTCTCCGTAAATCCACCCCTGACTCCACACAAATCAGACCGACCACCCTATTCGTGAGAGTCAAGGGGTCACCTGACTGAACGACTTCCTCTGCGGTGGTGTCTTTTAAGTCTAGTGAATCAAGATTCTTCTAGGACTTTTGTCTCCAGATAAACCTACGCTTTGATTTGGGCTGTCGCCTTAGACACCCTCTTGGTATCAACAGAATGACCGAACCCACGTGTAAAGGAGACTTGTTCAGTGGAATGCCAGAGTTCTCATGGGTTTGTTCACCAGGGGGGTCATGTTTCGTGCACAGAGGTCATATAATAAGGCCACAGAGAACGACTGTGGACTTTACAGTGTCATTTGTATAGTCATTCTGGAGAATGTCACAAGGCTGTTAAGTAGAGTAACCATTTACTGCAGTATTTTTCTCACCTTTACCACGTAGGGAGTGTCACCTACACAATGAAGCGCCCGGGCATGTGTGGTACTGCAAGTGCCCGGGCACGTGTGGTACTGCATGAGATACTACAGACCCTTCTTAACAGGGAATCCCCAAGCCTCGGCCTTATGTGATCCTCCATGACACGTCCCCACCTCCATTCGATTCTCAGGGTCCCATCATTAGAGCCACCGTGGTCCTCATTTAGCTCCTTACTGCCCACAGGTCAAGGTTTTGACTCCTTGGGTGCACACAGGCCCTCACATCAACCTCCACTGTGCCTTTCCAGCCTCCCCTCCCCTTGGCCCCATTCCCTCCTCCACTCCAGCCAACCCGGATGCTCTCCCAAAAGAGGCCACGTCCTTTCACACCCACCTCTTTGCCTTCACATCCTTCTCGCAGTGCCCAATGCATCCTTTTACCTCTTCTCCCTCTGGAGCCCTGAAGAAACAGCCTGTCTTAGTCGGCTCAGGCTGCTATAACAAAATACCACAGACTGTGTGGCTTATAAATGATGGAAATTTATTCCTCACAGCTCTGCGGGCTGGAAGCCCAAGGTCAAGTGGCAGCATGGTCAGGTTCTGGTGGGAGCCCTCTTCCTGGTTCATAGCTGAGGCTTTCTTGCTGTGTCCTTATGTGGTGGGAGGGCTGAGGGACAGCTCCGGAGCCTCTTTTATAAGGGCACTGATCCCATTCATGAGAGTTCTTGCCTCCCAACCTGAGAACCTCCCAAAGACCCCACCTCCTGATACCATCATCTTTGGGGGTTAGGGCTTCAACATATGAGTTTTGGGGGGACACTTTCAGACCATGGCACAGCCCGGATGTCACCTCCCCTCTCAGAGATAGATTGGGCACAGAGTGTGCTATTCTTACTTCTACCTTCGTCACCTTCAGTTTAATAATACATTTTTTGTCAGTTGTTCCCAGTGGCCCTGAAACAGCCAGAGGCAGCAGGGGCCTCATCTTGCCCATCTCTGTAGACCCAACACCCTCACGCCGCGCCTGGTGTATGTTTGCTATGCGATTGTTTCAGTAAGCTTCAGCTACTAATAATATCAGCAAGTATTCTATTCACTGACTGCTAATTCTCTGCCAGGTTGAACCAATACATGCAGCTGCTAAAATGCATGTGACCCGAGGAGCGGGTGGGGCCTCTGGAAGGCCTCCTCCCTCCAGTAAATGAGGGTGAGATGACTGAGTTGTCCTCTTGGACTGAGACCTGGGATCCAGAGGTCCACGGGTGGGAGGGGCTCCCAGGTGGCCAACTTTGGTCAACCAGAGGCCACTGTGGGAGCCTCCCAGGTTAGGGGACATTCTCTGAGGTGGGGCTCCTCAGGAGGGCGGGGCAAGGAGAACAGGCCATAGGTGATAGGGCTCTCCAGCCAGTGCCAGGGAAAAGAGGAGACACAAGAAGTGGCCTTGGGTCTCTTTACCTGTACAGCTGGGAAACATCCTCGCATGTTGGCTAAATCCTTGAAAGAACAGATGAAGGACTGGAGTAGCGCTGATGCACTAATAACGACCGTGTAAAACCTTCATCGTTTCACATACAAATCCGTCTGAGGAAAACGCAAAGCTCAGCCAACTGGCCTTAAAATTGTTCGTTGCGCCCCGTTAAAGAGAAAGGGAGGAGAAAAAAAAGGCTTGAAAAGTGCCAGAGACTGTGGAAAATAAATCATTGCTGTTTAGATTCTGCCCATTTCGTCAACGTTCCCTGCTGCTCTTCCAGAGAGGTCTGGCCTAGCTGGAGCTTGACATTGCCTGATACCTTCCATTTGTCTCTTGGTTTATCTCTCAAAGGGAAGTATTTGGGAGAAGCGAACGCCCCACTCTCTGCCGCAGGTGCCTTAGTGACTGCATTCAGCGCGGCTCTCGCTGTCGTGGAGGGCTAGAGTACGCGGCTTCAGGGCCTGGAGATAACCAGCCCTAGAAAACCTGCCGCTAGGACATTCCGATCCTGGATCTCGTTGCACCTTGGGTTCGAACATGCCCAGGTCCACTGTGGCTGAAATAGAGTCTGCTGTATGGTGCCATTTCAAGGTAAGGACAGGCTTGTTTAGAATATGTTAAAGTCACTTTTTCCACCAATAAATTAGTCCTGAGCACCTTGAGTCCTTTCCCCTGTTTATGTCCAGGAGCAGGGACAGTCTCAGTCCTTCCTAGGCCCTGGGATCAAGGCCCTTCTGCCCTCTTGTCAAGACCATGCAATTCTCCCATCCATCCCAGAATCATGGGCTACCCTGCACCCTGAGGGCCACACCTGAAAAGAAGGGGGCTCCTGCTTTAATTGGGAGCCCTGTGTTCTGGGATATGTTGGCCCAAGGCTCAGAAATAAATAGGAGACCTAACACTCTTCTGCTTCAGCTAATAATAATAACAACAACAACAATATCAACAAGTATTCTAGCTACAGATTGCTTGTGCTGTGCCAGGCTTTACACTGAGCACTTTATATATCATCTCATTCCATCCTCACTCCAGTCCTAGGGGATTGGTGTTACTATCCTCATTTCTCAAACCTACCTAGTCTCCCAGCTACTGAACGGCAGAGTCCAGTTTCCAAGCTCCTAGCCTCTCCAACCCTTCCTCGCCCCCAGGGATATCCGGCAGGCTGATCCTGTCCTTGAACCTGGAGCAGTTGCCGTACACCATGAGGATTCCCCAGGTCACCCACTGCCTTATGGACGATCTGGGGTATTTTTACTCTCCTTCCCATCCAATCTCACCACAGGGGACCCATCTCAATCCCTCATGCTCCAGGAAACCTCCCTGACTCTACCAGGGTCCACTGACCAACCCCCTTCAAGAGCTCTCTAGTACCCCAAATACTCAAAGTGTGATCCACAGACCAGCAGCCTGGGCACCGACAGGGCGATATGTGGAACCTGAGACCCTATCCGAACACATGTTTTAACAAGACTCCAGGCGACTCCACTGCATTTAGGCCCTCTGTGATCTATGTCTTCCTCACTTATCAATGGCCTTGTATGGTTGTAGAGCTGTTTCTTAGGTGGCCCCTTTGTCTTTCTGGAGAGATTATAAGTGGAATGTTGGTTTGCCGCAATCACTGGAGGCAGTCTAAATTGGATAGTTGGAACAGAACAGGTAATTCGGGGTCCTTGCCCCCAGAGCGATCGTATCGTAAGCCCTGTTGAACGGCGTCTTGTACATCAGTATTATCCCAGGGATCCCAGTGGCCTTTTGGACACCACCTCCCCTTGACTTTTGTTTGGGTCCTGGAGGTGCATAAACATTCATTGATTTATGTAGGGGTTTTAGGGCACTGAGGTTCCTGGAAGAAGTGACACTTTGTTTTTTTTAATGCTGAAAGAACCCAGCCCAACCTCTGGAATTCTCCCCTAGGGCTGTCTCTCTGACCCCACGTCTCAGGTGTCCCAAGTGCCCCAATCCTTACTGCATTCTTGGCAGCCCAGCTACACTGAATCAAAGAGGAAGCCACCTCCTGGGGGCTCTGGAATTTCAAAGCCCTATTCATGAAAGAGTTCATAGGAATCCTGCGGTTTCTACTAGGCTACCACCAGGTCCCCTGACTCATTGTCCTCCAGAGCTGTCGCTGCCTCTTAAACAGCTCTCACTTTTAAAAATCACCTATTTAACATGTGCATCAGTGCTGAGAGAAAAACTATATATATATTTACTTTTTCTCACTTCCTGGGGGAAGGGTGGGACCCACACTGACTACTCTTTAGCAGGTGCAATGACTCACTCTGGGAGTGCGGGCCTTTCAGCAGGGAGGGGAGTGATTTGCGTGGTCTTTGGAATGCAGGTATGGGCTGTACTTTCAGGCGTGTTTGCTGATAAAGGATAGTTGTGAGAGGCAAACCTGTTACCTAAAATCACGTAGTGTGTGTGGTGTGTGTGTGTGTGTGTGGTGTGTGTGTGTGTGTGTGGTGTGTGTGTGTGTGTGTGTGTGTGGTGTGTGTGTGTGTGTGTGTGTGTGTGTGGTGTGCCTTCCGCCAGCCCCCATCCCTTGGAGGAGAGGACAGTTTATATTAGGGCAGCCTTTGGCAGGGCTGGCGTGCCAGAAGGTTCTCTCTGTAATGGGAGTCAGTACATCTCCTTGGGCGTAGCCCCAGGCCTGCCCTCGCAGGGAATGTACCTCCTCTTGGCGGATGCCAAGTTAGATGCTCTTGAGGCTGTAAGGATGCAACTGAGGCAGGTGGTGTCAGAGCGCGTTGCCTGGCTCTCCACGAAGACCAGTCCCAGGCTTTCAGGGCGCAGGTCTGGAGCGCTGAGTCTCCAGTCAAGGCCAGGGAGGGGCATGCTCACCCACAGCATAGGCTCAGCTCGTGGACAAGGGAGCTCTGGGCTGGCTCTTGCATTCACGGTTTGCAAGACCCTTGAGCCTTGGTGCAAGTGAGCCAGTGGCCTTAGAACAGCTCAGAACAAGGCCAAGGAGAGTGCAGTTGCGGAAAGCAGCAGTTGGGTGGAGAGGCCTGGTGTGGTGACGATTTGTGCGTTGGGCCATCCTTTCCCCTTCTCTGTTCCAGAGGTGTGTCATAGAAGGGTTAGGACAGTGAAGTCCAGCGAGCCTGTCAGGGTTCCAAACTCAGTTCTGCTGCATACTAGACGTAGAGCCCTTAGGCAAGTTACTAAACCTCTCTGTGCCTCAGTTTCTTCTTCTATAAGATGGACCATAATAGCATCCACCTCATAAGATTGTTGTGAGGATTGAAGGGATTAATTCACGTGAAGAGTTTAGAACAGTGGCTTAATGAGTATCCCATTATTCTTGGGAACAAAACTCAGCATCCTAGAGGGTGGCAGGGCTGGGGTAGGGGAAGCATTTTAATCTTCTGAAACCCAAGAGACAAACTTCACCCATAGATTTTTCTATACTGTCAAAAAGAAAGACCAGCACATACGTCACTTCCTATTGTCAGGGTTACCTTTTCAGATTATGCTGTAACGTGGTAGCAAAGCCCTAACTCTGCTTTAGGAGAAAATCATACGTTAAGAAAAAAAATTGAACATTGAACATGGGGCTGGCTCTCAAGCCATTTCCATTTTTAGAATTAACTCTATGGTCTCCTAAAATGAAAAGAATATCAGTGTTCCGAATCTATAGCTGAGAGCTTTTGATTGATATTTCTATGTAAAACATATGGTTTTATGGAGGAAAGACAGGTCTTCAACTTAAGTGTATTTAGATTTCTGCCTCTTTTTACAGTACCTATAATACCAATCACCACTTCACTTTTTTCAGGGTCTGCCCTGAATCTGTTGAAAATCCATGTAACTGGAAAAGGCAACACTATATTAATCTTTGTGCATCCATTCGTTCATCTGATAGCCAACAAGCATTTATTAAGCATCTACTACGTCCCAAGTTAGATGTTGTTAAGACTGTAAGGATGCAAGAGATCCAGGGCCCTATCTTGGGGAGACTATAATACAACAGCACACAACACACATACACTAAATGAGGATGGAATCAGTAAAAGAAGAAGAAATACAGAAGACACCACAACATGTTCACGTCAGGATTAGCTAACTTGTTTAAAATTATAAAATCAAATCCAGTAACATTTCCAAATGTGGACATGTTCTCTGTTGAATAGCTCAGAGGCGTATTGACTACTCAACCTGAGGAGTTTAGAGGCTTGGAGAGAATCACAGTCACACAAGCCACAGCCAGACGAGCCAAACAATGGTAATCAGACGAGAAAAGCAAACAACATGTCTCTTTAAGCAAAAGATTTCGCAGGTGGCAATGAAAAGCAAACAAAAGAACAAAGATCTAGCATAGCGTTCCCTTTCATAAACAGTTTACTATAATCTTACGAATTAATATAAACTCCATATGTACTTCTTGTACTAAGAAAATGCCCTGCTTTCATGAAACAAAAAGAGCAATGCCCTTTAGAGAAAGGGAACTGTTGTCACATAAAACCTACTGCCTAGCAACAAAACAGCAACTCGTCACACCTTTCTCCCAGCCATAGACACACACATTTGTAAGTCATGCCCCCTGACTTAGAAATACAGGATCCTTTTAATAGGATCCGTGGTTACGGTAAATGGGTTTTAAGGTTCTAGTTTAAAACGCAAATCAGTATGAAGTCCTGCCAATTGCTAAGAAGTTAGTCATATAGTCAGAGCCTCGGAAAAAGCCATGATATAATAAAACTGGGTTCCTTTGGGCTGGGTTCTCTTTTTCTTTTCCTATACTGAAAGTTTCTCAGAAGTGTCTCTCTCCCTCTCTCTCTCTCTCTCTCTCTCTCTCTCTCTCTCTCTCTCTCTATCTCTCTCTCTCTTGCCCCTTAGCCAGGGGCACTGGGATGGTCCTTCGTCTCTGGCTCTCATGCTCAGTGTGAAAATGGAATCATGCAACACAGCAGCTCTCTTCAGAGTCTAAATCTATTGCTGAAAACCCAAGCCCATTTCAATGTCAGATCTGTTTCATTGCCTGATGCTAAGTCAAAATGAGCAGCTCATCTCACTTTCAAATGTTGTGTATAACAGAACCAGTGGACTTGATGTTTGGGAGTGAGTTGCTTACCAACATTCTGTAGAATAGACTGTATTCAGTGATATGACTCACAGATAAATTACTTCACCTTCATGGACCTCAAACTGGGTGTGCCGTTTGCTACAGATTGACTCAGTGCTTAACCCTTCCAGGTATGGGGAAATTCCACTCACCTTCTTTCTCCCAAAGTCTCAGGTGTTTCTGAGTGGTGGCAAGGGCGTCCGTGGGAGGCACAAACTGCTGGCTTGGGAAGATGGTGGCCCTCGGGGGCCACCTCACCTGAGAGCTGGATTCATTGTTTCTATGTTCCAGCTATCAACAGGGGCATTAATTACAGGAAAACGCAAATCTCAGCAGTTTGGCAAGTAGGGGTAAACACTGGAATACCTTTCATCGCTAGCTGTGTAGGCAGTTTTACGTTCAGGAAAAGTTCAATATTCCATGAGATGAAGCATGTTATCCCATCCCATTTACTGCCTTTTTGAAATAGACGTTTAAAGTGTGTTTTTCTTGTCAGCATTCCAAGGTCTTAAACCTCTAATGCTAGCTGAAGGCGTGAATAGGAGGGAGGAGTCTGTATACCTGCTCTGTGTGTGCCCCATCTAAATGTTTATAAATGTTTTCTTGTGCAAATAAACGGGGACATTGCTGTGACACCAATAGGCATACATTCAGCTTCAGTCATCAGGGACTTTGTGATTTGATGATTTGTCATTTTCTTCCAATCTTTTTTCTGCTTAAGATCAGTTACAGTAGGAGTCCAATGACTTGTGATAACAGCAAAGGCAAAATATTTAATCTGAGCTCTGAAATGTTGCGATAGTCTTATTACTGCTAATAGAGGGCTGATGATTTCTGCAAGAGTTTAGAAGAATCTAGAGTGACAAGCTGAAACAAGAGACTGAGAAAGAAGTTGTTTTTTTTTTTAAAAGACATTCATTTTTTAGAGCAGTTTTAGATTCACAGCAAAATTGAGGGGAAGGTACAGAGATTTCCCATATGCCCCCTCACCCCCCTCACAGACTCCCCCATTGTCAACATCCCTCACCCCAGTGGTACATTTGTTACAACTGATGGACCTGCATGAACACATCATCGTTACCCAAAGTCCATAGTTTGCATTAGGGTTCATTCTTGCTGTCGTACG
The DNA here is from genome assembly GCF_003676395.1 of Aethalodelphis obliquidens. NCBI lineage: Eukaryota > Metazoa > Chordata > Mammalia > Artiodactyla > Delphinidae > Aethalodelphis > Aethalodelphis obliquidens. Next base: position 8,485,305 of record NW_020837947.1, read on the forward strand.
TTTTATGGGTTTGGACAAATATATAATAACATGCGTCTGCTATTATAGTATCATACAAAGTAGTTTCACTGCCCTGAAAAGCCTCTGGGCTCCACTTATTCATCCCTCCCTCACCCCAGTCCCTGGCAACCACTGATCTTTTTACTGTCTCCTTGGTTTTGCTTTTTCCGCAGTGCCGTATAGTTGAAATCATACAGCCTTTTCAGGTTGGCTTCTTTCACTTAGTAATATGCATTTAAGTTTCTTCCACATATTTTCATGGTTTGATGGCTCATTGCTTTTTAGTGCTGAATAATATTCCACTGTCTGAATGTACCACACTTTGTCCACCACCTAGTAAAGAACATCTTGTTTGCTTCCAAGTTTTGGCAATTATGAATAAAGCTGCTATAAACGCTCATGTACAGGGCTTTGCGTGACATAAATTTTCAACTCATTTGGGTAAATACCAAGGAGTGTGATTGCTGGATTGTATGGTAAGAGTATATTTAGTTTTGTAAGAAACCACCAAACCGTCTTCCAAAGTGGTCGTATCAAAGTGAGGAATGAGCGTTCCTGTTGCTCCACACCCTTACCAGTATTTGGTGTTGTCAATGTTTTAGATGTTGGCTATTCTAATAGGCGTGCAGTGGTATCTTCTTGTTGTTCTAATTTGCATTTTCCTGATGACAAATGATGTGGAACATCTTTTCATATGCTTATTTGCCATCTGTATATCCTCTTTTTTTTTTTTTTTTTTTTTACTTTTTGGAGCTTATTGAGCTTTTTTTTTTAACATCTTTATTGGAGTATAATTGCTTTACAATGGTGTGTTAGTTTCTGCTTTATAACAAAGTGAATCAGTTATACATACACATATGTTCCCATATCTCTTCCCTCTTGCGTCTCCCTCCCTCCCACCCTATCCCACCCCTCCAGGCGGTCACAAAGCACCGAGCTGATCTCCCTGTGCTATGCGGCTGCTTCCCACTAGCGATCTATTTTACGTTTGGTAGTGTATATATGTCCATGCCACTCTCTCACTTCGTCCCAGCAGGTTTGGGCTGAATTTTATTCAGGTTCTTTGTTTTCTTATTCTTGAAAGAAAGTAGTTGTAAGGAGTAAGTAAGTCTCTTCATCACCTAAACACCCAGATATGTCGCTGTGCCTCTGGACCCCATGGTGCAGTAACATTCCACCTTCCAGAACAGCCCTCATGCTGCCACAAAGGTGACTCAGAGGCTAAGGGGACAGCCTTGGAGACCCCGACTCTGTACCCTTCCTACTAGATGACCTTAGGCAAGTTAATTCACATCTCTTACACTTAGGTTTCTTTTCCATAAAAATTAAGATCATAACAGTCCTTATGTCCAGGAGTTTGTACAGACTAAATAACATTGACAGTGGTCTAGCACAGTGCCTGACACATAAGGTAAGGGCTCAGGAAATATTACTTGTTATTAATAAGAAGTGAACCATGGTATGGAATTATTAAGTGAAACTGGGCTTTAAGAATAGGAGTATTGGGCTTCCCTGGTGGCACAGTGGTTAAGAATCCACCTGCTAATGCAGGGGACACAGGTTCGAGCCCTGGTCCAGGAAGATCCCACGTGCCGTGGAGCAACTAAGCCCACGAGCCACAACTACTGAGCCCACATGCCGCATCTACTGAAGCCCACGCGCTCTAGAGCCCATGCTCCGCAACAAGAGAAGCCACTACAATGAGAAGTCCGCACACAGCAACAAAGTGTAGCTCCCGTTCGCCACAACTAGAGAAAGCCCATGCGCAGCAACAAAGACCCAACACAGCCCAAAATAAAAATAAATAAATAATAAAGCAAGCTATAGTATTTGAAAAATAGTAAAGTATCAGTGAATATGGGCAAAGTCAGTACAAATTTGAGTATTATTGTGGAAATAAACTTTTTGCAAAGTTGTTTAATGTTAAGAAGCTCTTCTTCGGCTTCCCTGGTGGCGCGGTGGTTGAGAATCCGCCTGCCGATGCAGGGGACACGGGTTCGTGCCCCGGTCCGGGAAGATCCCACATGCCGC